>NW_015551055.1:738177-757864 GCF_001515605.1 Sinocyclocheilus anshuiensis
CCAGCATCGCAGCATCTCGTTCCCCTATTCAGGGAACCAAGGTTACATACGTAACCGAGATGTTCCCTCTCATAGGCTCACTTCGATGCTGCGATGACGTCATTGCTTTGGGAACGCTATACCATAACGCCTGACGTACCCTAGATAGCTGGAGACCAAGGGAAGCGTCTGCTCAAGCGGATAAGACCCGTGAGCCAGGAGCCATCCTCACGTCTAGACTATAGAACTTGATGAAGGTGCTAGGAGAGGACTAACCTGCCACAGCACAGACATCTCCCATCAAATGCCCTTTAAAAAGAGCCTGAGAAGAAGCCATTGCTCTCGTAGAATGAGCACGCACCTCTAGAGGCGAAGTCACATCACGCGCCTCATAGGCTAGAGGTATAGTCACTATCTGACCCCGCATAGCAGGGGAGAAAAGATTCCCAAAAAGGAATCTGTGCTGGGCGGAAAGGCCTAAGCCGTCTTGTCCCTGCATGAAACGGGAAACCAGAGGGTGACATCCAGCTGAAACACCTCTATAGGTAATGCTCAGCAGATATGGCAGCCACATAAACCTGTGGCAGGTCCCTACAGGGTAATGGACTGGGTCCAGACGGGAGCCAAGAGCCATCCTCATGTCCAGACAAGTAGAACTTGCTGGACTAACCTGACACAGCACAGACATGTCCCATCAAAAGCCCTTTAAAAAGAGCCTGAGAAGAAGCCATTGCTCTCGTAGAATGAGCACGCACCTCTAGAGGCGAAGTCACACCACGCGCCTCGTCAATTGGGTAAGAACCGTTTGAGTGCCAGAACCGCTGCTCAAAACAGTTTGTGTAATTGAGCTAATATCAGCTAATCATCAAGGTAACTCAAAACTCAGACACCCAGTCACAACAGGGCCAGAGACGCATTCATTCACATTGCGTTCGAGGCCAGTTCAATGGAAGAATACAGTATTGGCAAGCTTTATTCCAAAAGCAAACCTGAGGAACTTCCTGTGTCTCTTGACGAAACAGTCACATGAACAAGAGTTGGAACCTTTCAAATTTATTTTGGAAATTTTTTCCTGATGTTTGGGAGTGGAGAAAAACCAAGTAGAAGAGAGAGGGAGACTGGACCGTAAAGGACCAAACAGAACGCTCGCTGCCCAGAACGCTGTGTACGTGCCTTAAAGTACGTGCCAAATCAATGTACGTGCCTTAATTAATGCAGTGCCGGAGTAGAGACAGGAAAACCCTGCTCACTCTGCAGCCTGAGTCACTATGGCATTAGGTGTAAAACAGCTTGCCATAAGAATTTACTCTAGATATGTGGGCTCGCCCACTGATTTGTTCCAACTCAAAGCATCAGCGGAGCTGAAAGAAAAATTAACAGCCGGGCAGACTAATGCTTGGTAGAATGAAGCACCAAGACCATAATGCATGACAAACATCCGCTGCAGGACTCCTAGAGTCTGCGCCTAAAAGCAGTACACGAAATAAGAGCTGGAAGCCTAAGCACCAATTCAAATGCACGTGCCTGCATTACTGCAGCGCAGAAGTGGAGAGAGAGAGATGGGAAAACCCGTCTGCTCAACTCTACAACCGGATAGAACAATAGATAAAGGCCGCAAAGCGGTCTTCCTACCTGTTTCCTCGTGAGTCCGTGTAACATGCATCCATACATAGGCCTACCGGAAAACTCATTGTGTCTGCCTTAGAGGAGTAAACTGCTCTATATAAATAGATGGCTTAGAACACAATAATCTCTTTCCGACGGGCAACGGATGATTCGCTTCCTGAAGGAATTAAAATCTAATGAAATAGCATGCATATATGAGCATACGTGACATATGCTCGGGGCAGTGCTAAGAGCTATTGGCCAGTAAATTGGCGTGATGGTATAAGGGCTTCAGACATTCGTCACACCGGAGTTTTTCCCATAGTGATAACATCATCGCAGCATTGAA
Source organism: Sinocyclocheilus anshuiensis (assembly GCF_001515605.1). Lineage (NCBI taxonomy): Eukaryota > Metazoa > Chordata > Actinopteri > Cypriniformes > Cyprinidae > Sinocyclocheilus > Sinocyclocheilus anshuiensis. The sequence continues at coordinate 740,111 of NW_015551055.1, forward strand.
GTGAACCTATGAGAGGGAACGAATAAACTCCATTTTAAACAAAATAAAATCTAAAATCACTTTTTTTCCTCACATTTCGTCACTGTTTAAAGGGGTCATATGATGCTGCTAAAAATAATATTATTTTGTGTATTTGGTGTAATGAAATGTGTTTTGAGCGCGCGTCTGGGGAGGCTTTAGGAGCGAGTCTCCGTGTGTTTGAGAGCTTATTCTTTGTTATGAAACGTGTTAGCAATACTAGCAATCTGATACACTGCTGACAGAAAAGTACAGTACATTATGCATTTCAGTAAGTATACAGTAAATATACAGTAAATATACATGGATTATTTGCAGTTTGGTGTGCATGAGCTAATATATGTTTGTTTGACGCTGTGAATGTAGAGATAGCTGCCTGCTAGCAAATTAGCTCAGCTCTGGACCACGGAGGCAAGCCAAGCTGGATGCAGGGATGATACAGAGATGCGGTGCTCAACTGATACAGATTTTCAAAAAAATAATTAGTTTTAAATGTCCAAAAGCGCCTATGTTTTTTTTGTGTTTATAGTAATATTTGAAAAATATATAATGTTATTTATAAAGAATTACACTCATATTTTGTAGTTCAAAGGGTTTTCTTTACAATTAAACCATTTTTTTTTTCATTTCCTCCATTGTATGTGTGCAGGGTAAACATTTTAATTTGAGTATGTTAAATTTAGGCGAAAATACCAAAAAACGCCCTGAGCTTAAGTGGAAAGGAAAAATTGGAATCGCATCATATGACCCCTTTAACTCATGACAAACTTCTCACGACTCTCGTCATGTCTCTCTCGGATGGACGTCGTCATTACCCAATAGCGTTACAGTCACCTATTGGGGAGGCGGGTTTAAGCTATTAAGCATCCAATCACTAAACATAAGACAAGCTTGATTGTACACACCACTTTTTTCACATGTGCATTTCTAACCAACTTTTATGCTACATAACATAATGATATGTACGTAGAAACGTTCCAGTATAGAAAGCTATTAAAACATCATCCCTGAATTACAAATGAATGGACAATGCACAAACAAATGATAAACAAACAATAGAGTAAAATAAATGTTTTATCCCTATTACTCATAGTATTTTTATATAGGGTTAAATAGAGAGTAAAGATAGAATTTTCACACACTTTTTTGGTCTTTTCGGTTTTCATTTTGACAGCATATGGTTTGTCCCGCCCCCATCTAGTTGTAGCCATATACAGAAAAAAAATTATTTTGTCAACATATACAGCTACATAAAAAAGTGGCTTTGCTCCATACTTAGGCTGATTTAGAAGAAATGCATTTATTGAGTTCAAAGAAATGCACTTCTGCTATAGCCAATATTTAATCCTACACAGAGGAATATGATGAATATATGATGATTTCTCAGGAAATAACATTAGCTGTCATGATTTATGAAAGAAAATGTCAGGAAGTAAACAAGTGAAACACTCCATCATCGATTTAATTAGTCTGGAAAGACAGGCACCGACATGTTCTGGAGAGAAGGTGTTACACCTGGGCTTGCATTTTGATACAAAACAGCACACACATACGCACAGCCGTGCACACTAAACACTTCTTGAACACTGCGACAAAGGCAACTGTGAGAAGACATCCCTTGTGAGAAAAACTGAGGAAATTGATGGGCCTGTGTCCTAAACTCTTCTGTGTCCTGTGTGTGTGTGTGTGTGTGTGTGTGTGTGTGTGTCATATCTCTGGCTGTTGAGAAGGGTGTTAGCCCCTAGCACCACTCTGGGAAATAACAGTATGTCTGGGCAGTCGAGGCGTGAATTCCTCATAGACATTTCCAACATGATTCTCCTACCCTGCTGTTTTTCTTTTCCTCACAGCTCAGAACGTCTGAAAGCTCTATAGGCGACAACAGACTTGTCGCTTTGTCTAAACAGATAAGATGGTATCAAATCAATATGGATTATTTTTCCTCACTGGAATGTAATTGAGACATGCCCTCAATTCAATGGCCCCTTAACGTGACAGTTGGTGATTTGAATTGGTAGAATCTTTTCTTTTTTATGAATGAATGAATGAACGAACAAATGAATGACTTTGGGTATGATTTAATATGCATCTCTTTCACCTTCAGAGTGTTGTATGTAAATGAATTAACTCTAAAGTTGAGGATACACAGTGCGATTTTTGTCCAATTTTGAGCTGATTTCTGAGACGTACGACTCTTCTTTTTCTTTATTTTTTAGTCGGCCTAAATTTACATAAAACTGCAATTTGGTGGAGCAATAGTGAACAGCAGAGGAAGAATCCAGAACTGTATCTCTTGTCTCTATACTCTTACATCTGGTGTTTTTTCATAAACACAACAATGAATAAAAAAATTGGAATGGCTGTATGAAATCATGTAAATAATATTTAACTTGGAAACAGAAAGTTGTGCAGTACTGCCCTTGTACACTACTGTATTTTTGTTTTCCATAAGCACCACTGTCAGAAAGTGAATTAGCGTTTTTATTCAGCCTGTCTGTTGTTGTTGTTTTTTTTTTTCACATAGTTCTGAACAGACAAATGCGAAACATTTGTATTTTATTGAAGAGACCATTGGGTCATTCACACAGAACACATATTTGCATTTAAAATGCAGGGCATAGACATGCAAGGTCTAGAGATGTGTTTTTTTAAATATTGCAATTATTTAAATTTTAGTGTCACATTTTTAGAACATTGTATCATGCGCAAAATACACAAGCACAGCAGTCAAACATGTCTATCTAGTGCATGTTTACATAGAAAACGTCTCGGTTACGTATGTAACCCTCGTTCCCTGAAGGAGGGAATGGAGACATCAGGTCTGTGACCGACGAATTGGGATCTTACTTAGAGAGACCAATCTACTTCGAGTGTAAACTAAATGAGCCAATGCACATTGGCATGCGATGTTTGCATCCAGCTACCGCTGATCGCAGCGGGAGTATAATTTGGCAGCGGGTGCAACGCATACTCAGGTTTTCGCTGAGGAGCCGAGCCGGTGACCCGGCCACTCAGCGGTGGTACAGCAGCTGTGGCGAAGGGACGTGATGTCTCCATTCCCTCCTTCAGGTAACGAGGGTTACATACATAACCGAGACGTTCCCTTTCAGTCGGTCACTCTCGACGTCACGTCACTGACCGATGAATTGGGATTCCTACCAAAGCACCATGGATGCTGCCCCTTCCAGTGTCCTGTGCGAGCCTCCTGCACCCCTTTTTGGTGTAGGCCGAGGCTTGCAACAAGAAGACCAGTCACTGTTGTTGTAGCACTACCCACTCAGTGAGATTGGATAACACTGGGAGAATGTACCCGTTCCACTTGGAACAGGAACGTTGCGGAAGCCCCACCCTTCCCGAAGGAGGTTTCGGAAGCACTTACACATAAGGAAAATCGTTTCGGTGCATATGGAAGATTTAGAGGTGATTGCAACCCTCTTGGAAAAGGCAGAAAGTCTGCCGGGGAAACATGGCCTCTGAGCTATACCGTAGAATTTACACATATGGGAACCACTTAGGTCTTTACATATGGAAACCGGCACTCTACCGGTTCTCACGGATTCATCGAGTGAGGGCCTGGCGCCGGACGTTCCGCCACATCTGGCTGCCGAGGGGATGATGGAGCTTGACAGGGTCTACAGTACGAACTCTCGGAGCGGTTTTAGCAAGCCAACACTAAACCGGGGCCTCTCAGTGTTTCTACCCATTTGAGGTGAGAACACAGGAGGATACTGGCTCCACACGAAGGCTATAGAATCTAGCGAACGTGTTGGGGGTAACCCAACCCGCAGCTCTACAAATATCTGTCAAAGAGGCGCCATGGGCCAGCACCCAGGAGGAAGCAACACTTCTAGTAGAGTGGGCTTGCAACCTGAGCGAGCAGGGCACACCCTGTGCCTGATAAGTCAGGGTGATGGCATCCACTATCCAGTGGGCCATCCTCTGCTTAGAGATGGTATTCCCCTTCTGTCGGCGTCTGAAACAAACAAAGAGCTGATCTGAGGTCCTAAAACTTTGTGTTCGGTCTATGTGCCATCTCAAGGCTCAGACAGGACAAAGCAAAGCTATGGCTGGGTTTGCCTCCTCTGGGGGCAGCGCTTGCAGGTTCACCACCTGATCCCTGAAGAGAGTAGTGGGAACCTTGGGCACATAGCCGGGCCGGGGCCTCAGGATTACCTGGGAGTCAGCCGGCCCAAACTCTAGGCACGATTCGTCAACCGAAAATGCGTGCAGGTCCCCTACCCTTTTGATGGAGGCCAGTACAAGCAGGAGCAAAGTCTTCATTGATAGAAACTTCAGCTCAACTGACTGCAAAGGCTCAAATGGGCCCTGCTGTAGTGCGTTGAGCACTAGAGACAGGTCCGAAGAGGGTATAGAGGGGGGCCGGCGAGTATTTAACCTTCTCACCCCCCTAAGGAACCTGACGATCAAGTCATGCTTCCCTAGCGACTTCCCTTCCACAGGGTTGTGGTTAGCAGCAATTGCGGCAGCACAGACTTTAAGGGTGGAGGGAGACAGCCTTCGCTCCAACCCCTGCTGCAAAAAGGAAAGAACGACTCTGATCGGGCATCTCTGGGTGTTTTCTTGGTGAGAAGAACACCACTTGGCGAACAGGTTCCACTTCAAGGTGTAAGTGTGTCTCATAGACAGTGCTCTCGCCGAAGTGATGGTGTCAACTACCTCCTGGGGTAGGTCACCTAGAACCATCCAGGGACCAGACATGAAGTTTCCAGAGGTCTGGACGCGGGTGCCACAGGGTGCCCTGTCTCTGAGTCAGTAGAGGAATCCGCCAGGGAGGGGTTGTCACGAGAAGCATTAGTTCCGGGAACCAGGTCCGAGTGGGCCAGTAAGGCGCCACAAGTAGGATCTGCTCCTCATCCTCCCTGATCTTGCACAGCGTTTGTGCACGAAGGCTCACTGGGGGAAACGCATACTTGCACAGGCCCCGCTGCCAGATGTGTGCCAGTGCGTCCGTGCCGAGTGTTCCCTCGGTCAAGGAGAAAAACAACTGGCAGTGAGAGGTCTCTGGAGAGGCAAACAGGTCTACCTGAGCGGCTCCGAAATATCTCCAAATCAGCTGGACTGGACTATCAGCTGGACTGTCGGCTGCACGGTTGTGCAGACCCGGAATGTGAATGGCACGAAGCGACCTCAGATGCTTCTGACTCCAGAGGTGGTGGTGGTGGACGAGTTGCGACATGCGACGGAAGCATAGACCATCTTGTCGGTTGATGTACGCAACGGTTGCAGTGTTGACCGTGCTGACCAGTACGTGCTTGCCTCGTAAGTGCCCTCTGAGAAGGTTTAAGGCAAGGCGTACGGCTAACCACTCTAGGCAGTTGTTGTGCCAGTGCAGTTGGGGGCCCGTCCAAACCCCCGACACTGCATGCCTGTTTTACGTGGCCCCTCAGCCGGTGGTAGAGGCATTCGTATAAACCACAGCATGCCTGGAGACCTATTCTTGGGGCACACCTGCCCGTAGAAACGCAAGGTCTGACCACGGGGTGAAGGTTTGGTGGCAGGCCGGTGTGACTTCGACCTGGTGAGTGCCGTGTTGCCACGCCCACCTCGGGACTCGGCCATGGAGCCAGTGTTGAAGCAGCCTCAGCAGCGTGACTGCCGCTGCAGCTGCCATATGCAGCTTAACACCGACTGAGCACGTTCCTGCATGAGGCGTGCTGTCTGTTCGACCGAATCCAACTCCATACCGAGAAAAGAGATCCTCTGCGTCGGGGAGAGTTTGCTCTTTTCCCAGTTGACCGGAAGGCCCAACCTGCTGAGGTGCGAGAGCACCAAGTTCCTGTGTTCGCACAACTGATCCTGAGCTAGTGTGAGTCAGTCGTCGAGGTAGTTGAGAATGCGAATGCCCTGCTTTCTCAGGGGGACAAGAGCTGCCTCCGCAACTTTCGTGAAGACATGGGGCGACAGGAACAGCCCGAAGGGCAGGATCTTGTACTGAAATGCTCGTCCCTCGAACGCGAACTGCAGGAAAGGTCTGTGGCGCGGAAGGATCGAAATATGTGCTTCTGCATGAGCATCTTGAACGGTAGCTTGGGTAGCTTGTGTAGGTCCCGATTCAAGACACGCAGGTCCAAGATCCGTCGTAACCCACCGCCTTTCTTGGGTACAATGAAGTAAGGTCTGTAAAACCCCGTCTTCATATCAGCTGGAGGGAATGGCTCTGTCGCGTTCTTCGCCAGTAGGACTGTGATCTCTGCACACAACACAGGGGCATCTGCAGCCTTCACTGAAGTGAAGTGGACGCCAAGTTCGGATGAACTGAATTTCATAGCTGAGTCTGATGGTCTGAAGGAGCCAACGAGACGGACTGGGCAGCGCTAGCCAGGCTCCCAGATACCGTACAAGTGGCACCAACGGAACCACCGATGTACCCGCAGTGGGGCAGCGAAGAGGAACGCAGGGACCCAGCCCGGGCGTCTCGTGGCCGGTCCAAAGCGTGGTCTGAGTATGTGCAACACTTACCTGCATTCGAGCAGAGGGTGCGTGAGTAGTACATTTGATAGCACTCCCGAACCGCCCACTGCTACTCACTGGCGAGAGAGGAGGGTGAGTGCAATGAGGTACTGGCCCATCCACAACTCCCCGTCCCCTCTGGGGACCCAGAGATAGAAGAAATTGCTCTTTTGCTGAGGTTTTGGCTACCACTGACCATGAAGTCAGTGGAGGGAAAAAATGAAACAAAATATTCTCCGCCCGGCCCTCCTCCAGGGAAGGGAGTGGTGCGTTCACCATCTCCTGAAAGCAGCTTCCTCCATCTCTGGGTTGCCAGTCTCAGGGCCTCTCGCTCTTCCCGGGTGGGGCGGCTGCCCTGCGACCGGCTCCACGGCACTGCTTGGCTGGAGGCTGCTGCATCTGCTGCGCGGGAGCGAGGGCAGAGGCAGGGGGCCGCCCTTGGCGACGAGCAGACTGAGGCGCTGCCGCCAACGGCCGGGTGGAGGCAGAAGCTGCACGCCGGGGCAGGATGTGCTTGATGGCCTCGGTCTTCTTCTGTGTGGCGGAGAACTGCTGGGTGAAATCTTGTCGATCTCCCTCATGTCAGCCAGACACAGCCAGAGATGGTGCTCCTGGACCACCATCATGGACTTCGCACGACCCAGAGACCGCACCGTGACCTTTGTCACATGTAGCGCGAGGTCAGTAGCGGTGTGGAGTTCTTTGAGAACTTCCGGGTCGTGACCACCCTTGTGCCGGTCCTTCAGTGCCTTGGCCTGACGAATCTGCAATAACGCCATGGCGTGTAAGGCAGAGGTAGCTTCTCCGCAGGCCCCATAAGCACTGCCGATCAGGGATGACGAATACCTACAGGCCCGGGAGGGGAGCGAGGTGGCAGCGGTATTTGTACACAATTGCATCGCAACCGACCACTCCACCGGAGGGACTTCCGTATTCCTCCGCGCTGCCCCACCGTCGAGGGTGGTGAGAGTGACCGGAGCGGTTTCTGGCAGTGAAAGGTGCCGTCCACGACCCAGTAAGCTCATCATGCACCTCCGGAAAGAAAGACACCGGGGTGCGGCCCTGAGAACCAGTGCGAGCCACCCCGAGAAACCAATCGTCCAGCCTAGAGGTTTCGGGACACAGTGGAGGCTTCCACTCGAGCCCAACCCTCTCGGCGGCCCGGGCAAGCATAGCCAGCATTTCCGGATCCGCATCCGGCATTGCTGGCCATCCAGAAGGCAGCAGCACTGCTGAATCATCCTCTCCAAAAAGCTCTGGCGCACCCTCAGATGCAGCGATCGACATCCGATCGTCGGGGGGAGCACCGAAGGATACAAGTGGTACCCCATGGGAGGGTCCAGCCTGTTCCCTGGGCAGCTCCACTGGCTGCGGTGACCATCACCCGGCGCCAGGTAACGACCACATCCAGAAACACACGGGTGGAAAGGTATCTTTAAAAAGACGTCCATCCGTGAATGCTCTTTTAGAATTGCTCTTTTAATGTGCTGAAGCGCACAGGGGAAATGGCCACCTGCAACACAAACAGGGGGTAGTGCAGCCTGATGTGTGCAACCCACTTGACACGGGAACCACCTCCGCTGAAGCGCCGTACCGCTAACACTCAAGCTCCAAAGAGCGCGCTGAACTCACTCGTTCAGTTTCTCTCTCAAGCAGAAAGTCAGGAGCAGAACAGTATAACTGCTCGGCTCCGAAGTGAAAAGCTGAGTATGCGTTGCACCCACTGCCTAATTATACTCGCGCTGCGATCAGCGGCAGCTGGATACAATCATCACATGCCAATGTGCATTGGCTTGTTTAGTTTACACTCTAAGTAGATTGGTCTCTCTAAGCGAGGTTCCCAATTCGTCGGTCACCGACGTGATGTCGAGACTGACCGACTGAAAGGGAACCCCAGTTCACCATCCACTGCATGCTACTCTGAAGCTGTTTACAAACCAGTATACTGACTATCGTTCATATTGTAATGTTTTTTGTGTATCTTTAAGCTGTTTGAGCTGTTTGTCTTCTTAAACTGAACAAGTTGACAATCTAATTAAAAGGCTTGACTTGAAACCCAGTTTTATTTATCAGAACTTTTTTGCAAGCTCTAAATAATTAAGAAGTTTCCAGATCTGACAGTTCATCAGAGTTGTTGTTGTTGTTCTTAGTGAATTGCTGGTCAAAATAGTTTGGTACTGTTTAAATAAGTGTGTGTGTGTGTGTGTGTGTGTGTGTGTGTGTGTGTGTGTGTGTGTGTGTGTGTGTTTGCAAGCATACATGTGGCCTTTATCAATAATGCAGAACTAGAGAGAGCTGGCTGTTTACAGGAAATGAGTTCTGTGCACAGTAGGACTTTCTTCTGTGACATTTACAGGCGTCCAGATCTCCACACATGCCCTGGCCACCCACCAGCCCAACGAGTGGCTCTAATGACACCCCCAACGGCCACACGCACTCAGGATATGCAACAAACACCTTTTAGATGGGAAAACTTGTGGTAGTGTAATGTATGTATGTGGGTGCACACAGGTTATTTGTTCCGTTCTTATGTTTGATTGCGTCTGATGTTAAAAACCTTTAAAAATATAAAGTATGTGTTTAATATTTCATTAGCTGCAATTCTCACCTCACCCACTCTTCTCTGAGCCCCTTTTGTTGCCCCCCTTCTGTGTCTCCACAGTGGTATCTCCTGACGTCTGACACACGTCTCTTCCCTTGACACCTGAGCTCCTCATTAATGTTACTGGGGAAAAGATTGGACCAAGGAAAAATGGTTGAATTAAATTATGCAAAATCTACTGTTAGACACAAAAAGAGAGAGAGAGAAGGGCTGATGAATAAAGATACAGAGAGGCAGAGAGGGAGAGAACAGCTGTATTTGAAATTCTGGGTTGAAAGAAACTTCTCTCTCTCATATCTCACTCTATTTTGTTCTGGTCTTGATTCATAATTTAACTCCAGTTATTAACAAACAGTCCCATCTAAGTTATTGATGAAGAATGTGCACCAGAATTATACTTTTTGAGAACTTCAACTCCGTAAAAATCTCTAGAAGGCGTTGTGTAATTATCTATTCATTCATTAACTCTGTGTGGTTTGCTGCATTTCAAAATATCCTAATTAATTAAATCCTAATTAATTAATCATAAACAATAAATAGTCCTATCTGAGACACCATTCACCAAAAAAGCATCAACAGATTGTCCACAATGAAACCAAAACAGTTTACTTACATTTGTGAAGGTTTTTATATATATATTTTTTTCCAGTTTAGATAAAAATAATGTCATAAAGATTCATGTCATTGTTCATGCTTTTTTTAGGATTTTTTTTTCATTTGGTTCTGCTGACACCAAGTGGATACAGATTGACATTACAAAAGCACATCATCAAGTGACAGAGTGTAATTTTGTACTTTAAATTTTATCTTAAATTTATCTTTTAAATTTTAAATATTAATCACCATATCACACATTTTCTTTCTTTCTTTCTTTCTTTCTTTCTTTCTTTCAACCTCAAACTTTTGAATGGTAGTGCATCAAAGTTTCACAAAAACATTAAGCAGCAAAATTGTTTTTAACATTGATTTCAACAAGAAAAGTTACTTGAGCACCAAATCAGCATATTATAATGATTTCTGAAGGATCGTGCAATGGCCTACTGAAGACTGGAGTATGGCTGCTGAAAAATTTGCTTTGCCACCACATGGATACATTTTATTTTAAAATAAAAATGAAAATTACAGTAGTTATTTCAAATTGTAATAATATTTCACAATATTACTATTTTTACTGTACTTTAGGTAATTAAAATCATTAAAAATCGCAATAGTTCCAAACTTATGTCTAGTAGTTAGGGGGTAGGGTCACACTGTATCTAATATATATACACACATTCAGCCACGGAGCCTTAACTTTTTTCTTCAATTGCAGTGATTACTTCATATATATATTTACTTAGTGGATATTTGTATTTGAAGCGTGCATTCCGGTAAGAACGATCTTTCCTCTTTAAACTATGGCGAGCACTAGTAAGGCTCTATTCATTCATTAACTCTGTGTGGTTTGCTGCATTTCAAAATAAATTCTAATTTTAAAAATCCTAATTAATTAATCATAAACAATAAATAGTCCTATCTGAGACACCATTCACCAAAAAAGCATCAACAGATTGTCCACAATGAAACCAAAACAGTTTACTTACATTTGTGAAGGTTTTTATATATATTTTTTTTTCCAGTTTAGATAAAAATAATGTCATAAAGATTCATGTCATTGTTCATGCTTTTTTTAGGATTTTTTTTTCATTTGGTTCTGCTGACACCAAGTGGATACAGATTGACATTACAAAAGCACATCATCAAGTGACAGAGTGTAATTTTGTACTTTAAATTTTATCTTAAATTTATCTTTTAAATTTTAAATATTAATCACCATATCACACATTTTCTTTCTTTCTTTCTTTCTTTCTTTCTTTCTTTCAACCTCAAACTTTTGAATGGTAGTGCATCAAAGTTTCACAAAAACATTAAGCAGCAAAATTGTTTTTAACATTGATTTCAACAAGAAAAGTTACTTGAGCACCAAATCAGCATATTATAATGATTTCTGAAGGATCGTGCAATGGCCTACTGAAGACTGGAGTATGGCTGCTGAAAAATTTGCTTTGCCACCACATGGATACATTTTATTTTAAAATAAAAATGAAAATTACAGTAGTTATTTCAAATTGTAATAATATTTCACAATATTACTATTTTTACTGTACTTTAGGTAATTAAAATCATTAAAAATCGCAATAGTTCCAAACTTATGTCTAGTAGTTAGGGGGTAGGGTCACACTGTATCTAATATATATACACACATTCAGCCACGGAGCCTTAACTTTTTTCTTCAATTGCAGTGATTACTTCATATATATATTTACTTAGTGGATATTTGTATTTGAAGCGTGCATTCCGGTAAGAACGATCTTTCCTCTTTAAACTATGGCGAGCACTAGTAAGGCATTTAAGAAGTGTGTGGATCCGTGTCCTCGTTATTTGACTTGGGTGTCTTTTGTTTGGGTGAAGAGCACATGTACGATGTCCTCGAGGGGGCAAACTGCGTGCATTGTGAGCGTTTTTCAATTAAAAAGCTCCGCTCTCGTTTGTCTCACTTTTCGAGGAAAGAGGGACAGCCATCAGCTCCCTGCGGTTCAGGACCCGCCGCTGTTGAGGCACGGAGGAAAATGAGTTCGTGGGGATCGCAGGTGGACTGGCTGATGAGTTGAGAGAGGGTCTTTCCCTTTCGCGCTCGTCAGTTATGGACGAGAGTGAGCTGCTGGATGACGATGCTATTTCTCTTACATCATCTGATCCAGCGCTAGTGCTCTGCTGGCTCCAAGCCAGGAAGAACAGGAGATGTCGGATGAGGATGAGGTTAAGAAAGTGGCGCCTCGAGGCCGCCTCGATGAGCGTTATCTTTCTGATCATTGCCCTCTAGCTCAAGTGAGCCTTCCATTTCTTCCTGATCTCCATGTGGAGATTGAGAAGGCTTGGAAAACTCAATTTTTATCCCACATACATAGGTTTCAGCATACTAGTTATGCCAATATTGAGGGGATGCGTGAGAACGGTTATGAGAAGATGCCCCATATTGAAGAGACGATAGCCAGCTATCTCTCTGTGGGTGAGACATCTTCTCTTAAGGCTCCCTCCCTGCCATCCAAACCCCTTCAAGATACATCTCGTTTGAATGGCAGGACGTACACAGCAGCAGGTCAGGCTGCAGCTTCGTTGCACACCATGGCGGTGCTTCGGACTTATCAGGCTGACTTGTAGAAAGACCTCGATAAAGGCCAGGGTTTATCCCCTGATGAGATGGCTGAGTTGCGTAGCACCACAGATCTCGCTCTCCGTGCCACTAAGCAGGCTACCACTGCCATTGGCAGATCTATGGAGGCCATGGTGGTAACGGAGAGGCATCTGTGGGTGAACCTGGTGGATATTGGGACAAAAGAGAAGGGCTTTCTCCTTAATGCGTCAGTTTCCCCTTCTGAGCTTTTCGGTACTTCCGTCGAGATGGTGGTCAAGGTTTAAGAAGGCCAAGACGCGCTCAGCTGCCTTTAAATCCTTCATTCCACGAAGGTCCAGGTCCGAGCCCGAACAACAGAGGGGTCCTGGCACGTCTCGATCAAAGGGTCAGAGGCGGGCACAGATTCAGGCTTATCAGGCTGACCTGTAGAAAGACCTCGATAAAGGCCAGGGTTTATCCCCTGATGAGATGGCTGAGTTGCGTAGCACCACAGATCTCGCTCTCCGTGCCACTAAGCAGGCTACCACTGCCATTGGCAGATCTATGGAGGCCATGGTGGTAACGGAGAGGCATCTGTGGGTGAACCTGGTGGATATTGGGACAAAAGAGAAGGGCTTTCTCCTTAATGCGTCAGTTTCCCCTTCTGAGCTTTTCGGTACTTCCGTCGAGATGGTGGTCAAGGTTTAAGAAGGCCAAGACGCGCTCAGCTGCCTTTAAATCCTTCATTCCACGAAGGTCCAGGTCCGAGCCCGAACAACAGAGGGGTCCTGGCACGTCTCGATCAAAGGGTCAGAGGCGGGCACAGAAGACTAGTGTCTCGTCTGGACCAGAGTAAAACCTGAGCATCTTCTCGCCTCCCTCCGAGAGTTTTAACATCTGCTCTCATTTTCCTCCCCTTAATTCCTCTGAAGCCACCATCCCCTCCACCTGACCGAGGTTAGGTAAGAGCCTCCTGCGCTCGCATTACAGTCTCTCATGCTGGACCTATGATGTGTTTGGTTAGTTCCTATGTCCCATAGAACTACCTACTGATGGTCCGGATCCAAGTGCTCTTCGGACTTCGCCTTCAGATGATACCCGTGAGCTTGAGTCATGCGCGGGAGCCATGGTTGATGAGTAAGATCCATTTCATCCACTCTATTGCTAGTTTATGTGAATTCACTAACTAGTTTTCTCCGCAGAACTACTTGGACCTGTTCCTGTTTTTCTGACTGTGTTTTAGGGTTAGGACCTCTGCAAGCACCTCCCCTGCTGAAGTCAGAACCTCTCGCTGTTGACTGATCATGGTGATATTCTCACCAGTCGTTACTGGATCCAGGCTGGATGTTAGCCCTATATCTCGGCTTCATGCCTACTGGACCGCGCTGCCAAGTTGCTGGGCTTTGGCGGGAGCCTCTTCAGCCATCAGGTCCCTAGTATTACGCTGCTATCTCAGGACTCGCTGGTCCTTCATTCAGGTTGAGCATTTTCTCAGAGTATAATGCTTTGTGACTTGTTCCTTGATGTCTGGGCTGGGTGTTCGCTTCAAGAAGCTGCCCCGGCCAGTGACTCAGTCGACAGTGGTGTAATGTAACGAAGTAATAATACTTCGTTACTGTACTTAAGTATTTTTTGGGAGTATCTGTACTTTACTTGAGTTTTTATATTTCAGCCAACTTTTACTTTTACTCCACTACATTTCCTAATTAAAATGTATACTTTTACTCCGATACATTCGTTACTTACTACAAAATAGTCAGAAGTCAGAAGAATACTGACTGCAGGAAAGCAGGTTTGACGAATCAGTGGTCTGGCGTTTGCAAGTTAGACTCATGCTCATGTGCAAACAAGTGCGCGCAGAACCGCGGATGATTCATTTTCCACTCAAGTTGAGTCTGGGGTGTGCGATACAGCATCATCTGTGATAATATGGTAAGTGTTGTTGTAATGATGTGCGATCTGACATTATTAAGTAGGCTATATCACCAAATCACACACATAGAGTGCACGCACGTTGATTTATTAGTCTATTAAAATTCTAAATTCAAGGCATTCTAAATTGTAGACAAAAATGCTTCTATATGCTTTTTATATTTATATAATTTAATATAGTTAAATTAATCTATATCACACAAAGAGTACAGTTTTTCTGCAGATATCAGTATGATAACACATTTAATAATCATTTTATACAGGTTCAGTAAAGCAATAAGTGACTTACATTTTAGACATAATATTGCTTGATTTTGCTCAATTTAGCCAATGAAAATAGTTCCAAACAAAGATCTCAGCACTGTTTTGCGTCTCTGAGCAATGCACGGTGTTTACTTAATGAATGAATCAGCTTTTTAAACGAATCGGTTGATAAAAATTATTCAGTGATTCACTCATTAACACAGTCAAATGCTTTGTTCCTGAATGAATCTTAAATCCTATTTCAGATGCAGATTCCAGAAATGATTTCTTATGTTGGAATGAAAGACATCAAGTAGCAGTTGAAGTGCGTCTTATTCTTACCCAAATCTACAAAATGGAAGAAAGAGTTAAAACTGAACACAATCTTGCTACTCAAGTGGTGTATGAACATTTTTTATATATATTTATTTGCTTCTTTCTCATTTTGCATTTACTTGTACTTTTACTTTCAATACTTAAGTACGTTTAAGATTTAAAAAAATACTTTTTGTACTTAAGTACAATAAATATCACATACTTTAAGACTTTTACTCAAGTAATATTCTAAACTGGGACTTCAACTTCTACCAAAGTCATTTTCTGGTAAGATATCTGTACTTTTACTTGAGTATGGCTTTCAGGTACTTTATACACCACTGTCAGTCGAGCTGGGTACCCCTTTCTTTGCTAACGGTCGAGCCCTCTGCTCTTTGAGCTCCGTGGCAGTGACATCAGGTGGTTTGGCCACTTGCTGCCTCCCTGATAGGTTGCCCTCCCTTGGCCGAGCCTAGCAGTGCTCCCCTCACCTTTGAGGGTTCCTTTGAGCATGCCACTCCCATCTGAGCATCTGAGGCCTCCTTTCGTCAGGTCCTCCGCTTTGGGAACCCTATTGAGTGGCAGCCTTGAGTTGTTAGGCCTCTCTCTGCCTCCCCGTTAGGCTGCTCTCCCTTTGTTGGTTGAGCTTAGCAGTGCTCCCCCACTTAGAGGGTTACCTTTGAGCACGCCGCTCCCAATTGAGCGTCTGAGGTCTCCTTGATTAGGTCCTCCACTCTCTAGAGCTCCATTGGGCAGTAGCCTCAGGTTATTGTGGGCCTCTCTCTGCCTTTCTGTTAGGCTACCCTCCTTGATTGTGTGAGCTTAGCAGTGCTCCCCTCACCCTAGAGCAGTGTTTGCCAACCGGGGTGCCGTCTGTCGAGAGCAGGGGTGTCGTGTAAAAAAATACTTTTTTAATATTTTTAAATTGCTAAAATGTTCAAAAAAGCATCTATTATATAATATCCATTTCTGATGTCCAATAATTACAGATGCACCAAAATTCCGGCTGCCGAAAATTAGTTCACCGCTCAGGATTCACTTTCACTTGGTGTGACGCTCTACGTATTATCCCGCTTAATATTATTAAAATTTTTTAATAATATTAAAAATATCTGTATGACAGTACATTCTGCAGTTATTCCCTGCTGTACCGAATATCTATACTTTTCAAAGTATCATACTGAAGTTAGAAATTCAAATATTGTGACAAAATAAATTTTGTAGGGTGCCACGACTAAAAAAAGGTTGGGAAACACTGCCGTAGAGGGTCACCTATGAGCACGCCGCTCCCAAATCGAGCGTCTGAAGTTCCTCTCCTACTTTGAGAGTTGGGCCTCCGCTCCAGTGAGCTCCGGTCAGCAGCCGTGCCAGGTTGTTGGGCTACCTTCTGCCTCCCTGGCGGGGTTGCTTCTTTTGGTCAAGCTAGCTGTGCTCCCCTCACCGTAGAGGGTCTTTTGTGAGCACGCTGCTCCCTTCTGAGCAGCTGAGTCCCTCTCATTGGAGAGTTGAATCCTTCGCTCTGTGAGCTCTGCTGGGTGGCATGTCAGGACTCTGCCTTCCTCTTAGGCTGTTCTCTTGGTGAGCTCAGCAGTGCTTCCCTCACCATAGAGGGTTATCTTTGAGCATGCTGCTTCCCAGTCAGGCTTTGGCATCCCCTCTCGGTCTGAGAGCTGGGCGCTACGCCCCTTCTAGTTATACATAAAAAGATGCTCCGGGGTCTGTTCTGTGACTACTGTGGTTGAGTTGGCGATACTCCCTTCATATGGTGGGTTTTTCTATGAGATACGCCTTTCAATCCACATGCGCTCTGAGTACGGCTGAATTAACTGTCACTCCCAGGGCGTGCCACAGTCACGTAGGGTTCCTAGGCTGTCTAAGTGACAGCTTCGGTTGCCCTTTAGTAACGGTGTTTCTAAATCCATGCTATGGTAAGGGCACACGCTGTGCTTCTGTGCACTTTCTAAAGTCCACTTTGTGGTAAGTGTGCACGCTAAGCATTCTGCATGCTTTCTAAAATCCTGTATGGTAAGGGTTTCGTGCTGTCAGCCTCGTTCCCTTTCTCTGAGTTGGTTTAAGCCCCGGTTTTCTCCTTGGGCTCCACTCAACTTATGTATCCCTGTTGATACATTTCTGAAGCAGGGTGTTGCTACCAAGGATCTGTCGAGCCAGTTCTTGAGCAGGCTCATGCAGAACTCGCGGTAGCCCCCTGGGTGACAGGCCAGGGTCCGTGGTGAGTTGTTAGACACCTGGCTGTATCCCCTCAAAGGAATCCTCTGATTCCAAGCCTTTGAGCTCTGCCCTAGGCTTGGGCATCCCAGTCCACCCCTTAATAGGTAAGTTGTGTATGGTATGCAGCTCAGGCCTTTGGCCGGAGGGGATAATGTCACTGACAGCCGTCAAGGCATCCTAGGGGCAACTCCCATGGCTATGGTAGAGTTGGTACTTATTGCTCGCAATGGTTTCTGGCATGCACTCCCCTCAGCATGGCGGCGTGGGTATACCGTTCCCCATAGCGACCTCTAGAGGATGCAGTTCGAAGTTCCCTCGGAAGATAACGTTTTAGGTTACGTATGTAACCATGGTTCCCTGAGAAGGGAATGAGACACTGCGTCCTCTAGTTTCCTTGCCATGCTTCAGACGCAAGCTTCAGACGAAGAAACGGATGACTATTTAATATTTCTGTGGAAATCATGCTAAATTTTTTCAGGATTCTCTGAACAATAAGTTTTTTTTTTAATATATATATATATATATATATATAGAGAGAGAGAGAGAGAGAGAAATTTTAACCTTGCTATTACTTTTTTGTCATAATGATGTCACGGCGCGGTTAGGAAAAACACCGTGTAAACAGGGGTCTGGGTCCAAGTGCAGGTTTTATAACAGTAGGGGAAAACAAAGGTAAAAACAGAAACACACCGTGAGCGGGCACTGCCGCCTCGGGGAAACTGAGAGCGGGCACCGCCGCCTCGGGACATCGTGAGCGGGCACCGCCGCCTCGGGGAAACTGAGAGCGGCC
>NW_015551055.1:758394-758817 GCF_001515605.1 Sinocyclocheilus anshuiensis
AGCTCAGGATGGGCAACAGCTGTGTGTGTGTGTGAGTGTGTGCACAGGTGTGTGGAGTCAAGGTAACGGAAAAGGAGTCCGGGAGGATGGGAGATGGCGACCTCTGGTGGTGAGAGGGAGAACACCAGATGCCAAACCCTGTCAAATGATGCAGGTAAGGAGAGAGTAGAAACTTGGATCCACTAGCAGCAGTCTACTTTTCTTCACAAAAGCTTATCAAGAATATAAACGTACAAAACTCAGGAAGGGCTGGATTGGTAATCGGGCATACCGGGCATTTTCCCGGTGGGCCGACGCATTTAAGGGGCCGACAGAATGTTTTTTTTTTTTGCCGAAAACCATCACGCAAGGACAGCGAGCAGCCAGTGGCCCATTGGTTTGTCTCCTGTATTGACAGCGTAAACATCCAATCACAATGCGCTA
>NW_015551055.1:759064-762263 GCF_001515605.1 Sinocyclocheilus anshuiensis
TATATATATATATATATATATATATATCGAAGTGGTGATGGGCCGCCTGGACCAAAAAATGCCAGGGCCGATTTTTTGTCCCAGTCTAGCCCTGTATATGAGACATTAAACAATATAACATTTACAATAACCGACAAACTCAAGGTATACACAGGTAAATGAGGAACTAATCAAGAGACAGTTGAGGAACATAAACTAACCAGTAGGCCCGATTTTTACACTGACAGTTTTCTGGAGATCAAGATAAAAGCGCTAAATCTGAGGCAAATTGGCGCTTGTTCATGTGAGTTAAAAAGAAAATACAGTGGGTATAGAAAAGATTCACCCCCCTTTAAAATAATCACATTTTGTTGCTTTGCAGCCTGAAATGAAGACGGACACAGGTTTTGTTTTATCCAGCTGTATTTACTCAGCGCAACATATAACATCCAAGTGAAAGATATAACACCAACATGTCAGAAAAAATAAATAAATAAACAGAATCACTGAGTTGGAAAAAGGATCACCCCCCAATTCATACATGTGTATAACTACGGTTGCAGACACACAGACAACTTGCTCTCAAATGTTCATGAAACGTCTTTGACCATTCCAACATGGCAGACAGCTTACTTATAGCAGCCAATAGAAGCAGTCGCTAATAGGGTATCTACCTATACATATCTATGTATTCGAGACTAAGCATATCCCATCATGCATCATGTTCTGGAAATAAATTGTGAGACTTTTTGCCGAGATCTTGCGAGATGTCACGGAAACGTTTCCAGTGTAAGTTAAATATTAATAATTACACATTACATATAATTTGGTGGTAAAACATAAAGTGCTGCACATTTTATTGGTGCAAAGATGAGTATGTTTATTATGTACAAAATTTGACAACATTTCATGATACCCAAAACAGGTGTAAAAGGAACAGCGATCAGCAACTTTGAAAATCACGTAGTGTATGGGCTGCATAAGGTAACAGAGGAAGCAGGAATTCAATACATTTTACAAAAATACATGATAATATTTAATACATAATACTACATAAATTGAATGCATCCTTCCTCAATAAATACATAAACAAATAACCACAAACTTTTTAACAGTAGTGTTAGTTAGATTACATTTATACAAACCTGCTTGTGTTGTTCACAAGTCTCTAATTTGGAGTCCAAGTCAGTTCTTGTGTCTATAAATATTATAATAAAAACAGTGGGGAAATATAAAAAAGGAAGCAGGGATTGTTTAAAAAGTCATTCCAAAGTAAATATATGAGATATGAGAGAGAACTAGAACAAACAACAGACAACACAATTGCTGTGAATTCCAACTGTGAATATAATGAACATATTTTTAACAAGCATTTCTGACTGCTCTGTATACCATTGGTTAATGAAAGAAAGAAGGTGCAGATAAAATAAAGCAATAGATTGGTGTAAAATTTCTTAGACTTGGAACTGTTATAGAAACCTAAATTTAAAAAAAAAAAAAATTTAAATTAAAAAGATCAAATGGGTCAGTCTTTGTTATCCAACCATGCTTTTGCTGAGCTAACGACTGCAGGCCAGAATTCATCCTGGGGAGGAGACGAAGTCACAGACTGGTCAGGCTTTGTGTAGACAATCACGTAAGCTACATTCTCAGCTGTTTTCTGTTTGCACAAAATAAACCTGTGCCACATACAGCCAATCTGGGTAACACTTTATAATAACTTTCATTTATAAATCATTAACAAACATTATATAATGCTTAACAGATCATTAGTTAATATATATTCACATAGCTAGAAATATGAGATGATGTTCTTGTTAATGTTTACTAATGAACTTACTAAACATTACCTAATGACTAACATATGATTATTTAATGTAAATTGAAGTGCTTACAAATGTTAGTAAACTTTCAGCTCATATGATCTTCATTTGTTGGTCTTTGTTTGTTGTGTAGACCTCTATTTACACATCTTAACAAATAATCTATTAATTATTTGTTCATGTTTTTGCAGTACGCAATCTAAAGTGGAAACTCTTCATCATTTGCAAATGTTTATAAATGTTTACAAATCATTAATACCTTTATGAGCAGTCATCTCAATGGCAAAATGTGTCCTGAAAGACCTGAATTTACCCTATTCACACATCTTTACTAATCGTTAAAGTGGAAACTATTCATCATTTGCAAATGTTTATAAATGTTTACAAATCATTAATACCTTTATGAGCAGTCATCTCAATGGCAAAATGTGTCCTGAAAGACCTGAATTTACCCTATTCACACATCTTTACTAATCGTTTATTAATCATTTGTTCATGTTTATGCAGTAGCCAATCTAAAGTGTAAACTATTCATCATTTGTAAATGTTTATAAACGATTACTAATCATTTACTATCTTTATGGTCTTTAGCTAAACGCTTGCTAAAGACATAACAGATTGCAATTTTGGTGCAAAAAAGTTTTGTATTGCCTCAACACTAGTAACATTAGTATACTACTCTTCAGTATATTGTTAAAGGGGTCATATGATGCGATTTCAATTTTTCCTTTCTGTTTGGAGTGTTACAAGCTCTTAGTGCATAAAGAAAATCTGTAAAGTTGCAAAGACTAAAATCTCAAATCCAAAGAGATATTCTTTATAAAAGTTCAGAGTCAGCCACACCTACCTAAAATGGCTCGTTCTAACACGCCCCCACATATCTGCCTCACTATGTGGGAAGATTTGCATAACGCCGCCCAAATGTTCACGCAAAGAAAGAAGGCGTAACTTTTATTCTCCTAGAGCTGATCCGTGCTGGTCGCTGAGGGAATACGTCAACTTAGTGCTGTGGATCGCCGGATCGGCTTTCACCGTGGACGAAGCGGAGTCCTGCCCGGGGTCATCACATGTCGTTGACGTTCATTCGTCGGATCCGCCGAGTGCGCCGTTCTCGACCCCGCCGCATCAACTCACTCTATCCCAGCCTCAGCGCACGCTAAGCCGGGGCTTCCGCTCACGCTAGGCCGCTGTGTTTTTCGTTGTGAAAGCAAAACTACTTTGTTTGGTCTTCCAAAACACGACTACAAATCAGTGGTTAAGTTGTATTTACAACTGTTGCAGACCAGTTTAACCCAAATATCCAGATGTGTGCAGCACATTATATGGAGGACTGTTTACTGATCCTGGGAGAGTAACATTAGACTAAAATGCCGGCAGTTCTGACTCACAGTCTGTAA
>NW_015551055.1:762293-770998 GCF_001515605.1 Sinocyclocheilus anshuiensis
GAAGAACCAGCCGAAGAACAGCAGAGTCGTGGTAGAAAGTTCGGAGATGGTATTAAAGTAGCTCAGTTTAAATGTATTGTATGAATTGCCCTTACTATGGAATAAAAAATACGGAGTGTATGTTTACATTTAGTTAAAAGTGGCTGTAAATTATCAGTTCCAGTGGCGCAGATGGATAATAAGCGTGTGTCGTTGGCTTTTTGACGCGATCGACCCGGGTTCGATCCCGCCTTTTGCCGAACTTTTTTCCCCCCTCCCTTTTCAAATCTCCTATTAGCAATGGATTCTATTTACACTAAGTGAAAATAGCAGTATTTTTAGCAATATGCTATTTACACTAAGTGCAAATACCTATTTACACTATGTTAAAATAGCAGGATTTCTACTATCAAGTATACTACTTGTTGCAAATAGTGGCAATTATCTGCACTTCAGTATTGTAGTACATTATAAAACAGTATGCAATAATAACGTATTGAGTGTAAATTATAATTATAATTTTAATTATTAAATGGATGCCACCTTATTGGTACAATAAAGCCCTCCCTACACCTACCCTAACCCTACCCGATATTTTATTTTCAACTTTTTGATTATTTCCTTAATTTTTATTGAAAATAAATGCCTTTACGATGTGATACGAGATTTGAACAGGGAGAAAAAAAAAGTTCGGCAAAAGGTGGGATCGAACCCGGGTCGATCGTGTCAAAAAGTCAAGAACACGCACTTATCCATTTATGCCACTGGAGCTGATGATTCACAGCCATTTTTAACTAAATGTAAATATACACCCCGTATTGCATCCCCGAGTAAGGGCAATTCATACAATACATTTAAACTGAGCTACTTTAATACCATCTCCGAACTTTCTACCACGTCTGATTTGTCCTTGTGTTCCCTTTCAGTCAGTCACGTTCGACGTTACGTCAGTACGATGCAGCTCTGCCCACAAAGTGCCGCCGCCTGGAGAGGTAGTCCACGCCTTCCGTCCAGGGCTCCTTTCCCTCCTTCAGGGAACGAGGGTTACACAACTAACCGAGACGTTTTCTGACTTGTTAATTTGTTTTCGGATTTGCCTTTGTGTTTTCTGACTTGTTATTTTGTTTTCGGATTTGTCATTGTGTTTTCTGACTTGTTATAATGTTTTCTGAATTGTTGTTGTGCTTTCTGAATTGTTATTTTGTTTTTTAGACTTGCATTTGCGTTTGTAATTTGTTATTTTGTTTTCAGAATTGTGATCTGCTTTGCACTTCTCGGCCACCGTATATGACCCCTTTAAACAGGATATTCCTTGAATCATAAATAAGCAGGGGAAACAAATCATTGTTTAAAAGAAAATACTTGTTCATTTATCAAAACAATATAATATAAACAGATTGAACCGTGTTCCCTTATAATAATCAAACTGACCCCTGTACACTATTGACACTTTAACCAACCCTTAAACCTACCCAAACCTGTCCCTAACCTTACCCGTATCATACCTCAGTAGTAGCAAAAGTTCTGTGCATTAACACAAGCTTTTAAGCATTTTATAACATCTGTTATAATTATTTGTAGATTTTCAATAAGTGCTTGATCATATGGAATTTAAAGTTTAATGACATTTGTAAGTATTTTAACTTACATGAAATAATGATTTGTTTGAACATTATCTAATGTTTAATAAGTTTATTAGCAAACATTAACAAGCACATCACGTTTCTAACTCTTTGAATATATATTAACTAATGGTCCATTAAGCATTATATAATGTTTGTTAATGATTTATTAATGAAAGTTATTATAAAGTGTTACCCAAATCTGAACAGTCTTTCTCAAAATCGTGTAATTACAGGCATTCTATAAAAGGTAATCTATGGATTTGAACTCAGGGTCAAGGGTCAAAGTGTTATGTGAAGTATCAGGGAGAGTGTATGTTTGTCATGGACAGCTCAATCAATAAAATAATTTCCTTTAACAGTCAACATGAAATCAAAATTGACCCTAATTTTTTAATGTGCATTCTTGTATTATTGTGAATGATTCTTCTGTACATGTTTTTCCAAAAAGAAAAAAAAAGAAAAAATCCAACATGGCAATGAAGTAGCGATTTAAAAAAAATTCAAAACATTTCTAAAATTCATAAAATGGTCTAAAATGTCCAAACAACACCAGAGGGTTATTAAACACAAGGTTGCAGCGCAGTAATCATTTGTTGTATTGTAACTTTTTTTATTCTATGACTGGGTAACTGTTTGCATATAAAAATACTAGATGGACACTGCTATGATGTACTCTGAAAAGAATATGGGTCATTTTGGTTAAAAACGTATAAATACTCAGTACATATCAAACAATCTGTAATAGACAAAGCAATAGTAACACAGGGTAAACATGTTATTATAAAATATAGTGGGCGGGGCTAAAGAGGCAGTGACATAGCTAGATGCTGGTGTTGATCTTTTTCAGAGGTCTTTCGTCACAAACGTTCTGGCAGCTTAGTTTCAATAAAAGCTGGTTTTGGGCTAATAAAGACGTTTTGAGTTCTGAAACTTACAGAAAGTTTTTTATAGTGTAGTGACAACTTATATGATACAAGATCAAGGTAAATTTGATTACTCAATTCATGACCCCTTTAATTTCTGCTTTAAAATAAAGATTTTATGGGCACTCTATGCACATCTCTGATTATCTGAGCTCCTCATGAATGTTCTTGTGCAGAAAGCTTTGCATCATCACACTCTAAAGATTAAAGAGGATTGTTGGCCAGTGTGGCAATCTATTTGATTTGGACATGCCTCTGACATCGCTAGCTTGGCCTTGGCAGATGATACTCTGTGTTTACATGTGCTGCAATAAAATGAACACATTGCCTACTGACATTCTTTTCTCTCTTTTCCATTGGATTCCACTGATTTAAAGGCTATGCTTGATTAAAAGACTTTGAGTATGATAAGATACACACATGGCTTGTGATTTCACAAAAAGCACGTGGAACTTCTACAGCTTAATCTTTGGTGTATTTTTTTTTTTTAAATGTACAGTGGAGATGGAGTATTTTATCTACCATGCCATATATTTAAGTATTTAATTATTTGAGTGCCTCCTTATCATTACTCTTATCTTTATGCGGGTTTTCCTTTAACAATATAAAGCCAACAGCTTCAATAAAGAACAAGGAAAACGTCTCAGGTTACTTATATAACCATGGTTCCCTGAGTAGGGAACATCGACGAGTGAAATACACACTGCAAGTCGAGCACCAGGTTCTGAACCCGGCAGAGGGGGCCTCATCGAGGACTTATCCTAGTCCATTGCTTCTCGATCTCAGTATGGAGATCAGGAAGGAAAGGGAGGCTCACCTGAGCTGGAGGGTTATGGCCAGAAAGATAACGTTCCTCGAGACGACCTCGCGACGTCACTTCCTTAGTTCGCTTCCACGGCAAGTCAAGCCTCACCGTGGCACGATCCATAACCTTTAAAAGCTCATCATACGCAGGGCAGGAGGATTGAGACGGCTCAGCCTCAGCTTCTTCGCTCTCTTCATCCATTTCCTGCTCTTCCTGGGCTAGTTCCCATGAAAGGGAACAAGAGATATCTTCTGCCATTTCCAGCGTATTGTTTATGTCGCGTGTTCCAGCATAGAAAGTTGTCTGTTTACATTGGACCAATGTTATAATCATGAATCCATGATCCTATTGGAGGGAAAAACATTGTTTAGGTGACACAATCAGGAAGGCTATTAGTTAGTAATGTTTATGCAAATATTTCTGTCCATACTATTATTCCTATTTCTATTCCATAGCGTCATACATTTAAGCTTAGTTTTGTTGCAGTAAAAAGGTCATGAATACCTAATAAGAGGCTTTCTGTCTAGTACAGACACACTTAAAGCAGTTGTCATTCTTACTGTAATTTTTCACAAATTCATTAAATTCTCTTTGCTAAAACTCTGCAGACACAGCTTGAAAGCGGTGTGAACCTATTATAGTATTAATGTTATTGTTATGATTATTTTCTTTCTCTCTATCTCTTTCTTTCTCTCTGCCTTGGTATTTTTCTTCTCTGTTTTTTTTCTGACATGTGATATGGAGAGACTGTGTGATTAATATATTTCTGTTTTAGGAGTGTGAAGTTTTAGTCAAAACAATATTCTGAAAAAAAAAGCTGTCGTCATCTGACAACAAATGCACTCACAGAGAGAGAAATAGAAAGAAAGATAAGAGAGGGTGTAAGAATAAGTGAGACTGTAACTGAAACAAAGAGATGAAAGTGAGAAATTTTACCGTTAACATAAGGATAGGTGAGTAATCTATACACCTCTACATGAGAACAACAAGCATGAGATAAACTGGGTTATAAAACCTGTTTTTCTATGATTAGTTCACTGCCTTATCAGTGCAGCAGGATAACCATTCACCACTGTTTCTGAAGAACAAGGGCCTTAGCCTGTGTTGTTATTATTTTTGGAAAAAAAAAAGTCAAATTAGATACACCAATATACACACTACTTGATGCATATAGTGCAATTCATAACGCCCCATAATTAAGCATATCCCGTGAACAAGAGTGCTGTTGTTTTGTTGGCGGAGCATTCAGTCTCGTGCCTGTCTGGCCAAATTACATCACAAATGTGCTGACATTCAGACCAACAACAAGATTGTGATATTACTATATATACAACAGTTCATAAACAAGAAACTGATACTGAGTAACTTACATTTAAACATAATATTGTTAGTTGCTTTTTCTGTTATTGCTCTGCCAACTAAAATGGTTTCAAATGAAGGCAACTTATTGACTGCATTCAAAATCACAGACTAGAAGACTGTATGTAAAAAAAAACAGTATGTAAAAGAGTAGTATGTCCGAATTCACAGTATTAATAATACAGTATAGGCAAAAAGTACCCAGATTACCTATTACTTCTGGCAAGATTCTGAAGTGTGAATCGGATGGGCACTTTACTATCCCATGAGGCCACGGAGAGAGGATTTGTGAATGGCACTGAGGTTGATGTTGGTAGGTCACATGACAATTCTGAGGCTGCATCCTTCAAAGGACGTGGCTTTAAAGGCTGTGAAGGTAAAACCTGGGGTCAGTTGCATAAACTTAGCCATTATGTTAAGGCATTACCTCTTGGCTAGCTACTAGTTGGTCAAACTACTTCTTAAGACACAGTCTTAACATAGTGGCTATGTTTATGTAACTGGCCCCAGTCTTAAAGAAAACAATTAGCTGGCTAACTTTTAAGACTAGACTAAATCTTTTATGCAACTGGCCCCTGGTGTTGTTAAATGGGAGGGTCTAGCATACAGAGGATTGCTCTTGTCAGCTGCTGTTGACAAGCAGCAGTAACATTTATACTGGACTTTTTTTTAAGTTATATTGAAATGTCTGAAAACAAAACAGGGTTCACAACCTGTCTAAATTCCACTACGTTGAAACCCAATATTGCCCAAAAATAAATAAATAAATAATAATACTAATAAAAATGAATAAAATAAAAAATAAAAATGATGCTGTGCACTTAATTTAAGCAATTCATTTGGATGTAACACTATTGTATCAGGTTTCTCATTAAAACATGATTGCATCATGCTAAACTGACTTGAGATGGTTACTTTGTGACTCAACTTGATGTTTTCATTTTGAAAAAACATGTTTCAATCTAGTAGCTCAAAATAAATGTTACACTTCCCATCATTTTCCCAGCATTTTAGCAACATAAGAAAATAGGGAGAATTGTTAACATTTAATGTTCTGTTATGTTGGCATTTTAAAATACATTATTT
This sequence comes from Sinocyclocheilus anshuiensis, assembly GCF_001515605.1. NCBI lineage: Eukaryota > Metazoa > Chordata > Actinopteri > Cypriniformes > Cyprinidae > Sinocyclocheilus > Sinocyclocheilus anshuiensis. The sequence continues at coordinate 768,071 of NW_015551055.1, forward strand.
TATGTTGGGTGTTTTTGGGTGAGTTACCATTGTGGTGAAGTGTCAAGCATGTTTCCACACAATGGATACATGTCATCTCTACTCTATACTTAATGTAGGATTAAAGTGAACTAAGTAAACTAATCTAAAATTAGACATATCCAGATAACTTCATGTGGAACCACTGTCCATGACTGAATCATCAAGCTATTTTATTTACTTAAATTTAAAAGTGTAATCTGCCATTTTCTCCCAAAAGGTCATATTGTCACCAGCGTGCAGTGAATCTTGGGATAGTCCAGGCTGCAAAAAAATCAATCAGTTGGATCTTTCATGGCCTGGGAAATGAAGAACAGTTTTCAAATTCAGCTTTTGAAAGACACAGCTTATATTGCACATACTTGTTTTCACAAAGTAATTCCTTAATTAAAAGAAATACCTACTTAGAGAGTATGCAATTTGGGATGCAGTGGCTGCCATTATTTACAAAGAGATATACTGCAATGGATTACAATATGTAATTTACTGTATGTCCCCTTGTCAAAATGGAGGCTGCTTGAGAAGGGGTTAAAAGCTGGAGTGTTGTTTGGATCCATGGGTCGCACCGCATCACAGGACCTGGGAAATCTGATTTTGTGTTCCCCTAATTATAAGATATTATTATTAACATATTTTTCTTGTGTTTGGTTACATTTCCTTCATATAATGCACAACATTCAGCAATACTTATAATTAGGGGAACTCAAAATCAACTTTTTCTTGTGTTTAGTTACATTTCCTTCATATAATGCACAACATTCAGCAATACTTTGTTTATCATTTTTTCTCTTCCCCCTCCTCCCCATCCATCCATCCCTCCCTCCCATCTCAGTCTTTAAATCCTGCTGCTCTTTGCTAGTGGAAACATAGCGCCTGTGGTTGACCCATATGCACGGGGGTGTGTAAGTGTTACGTAATCATCAGAGGATGAAAACAGAGACTGAAAGAGATTAACAGGATCCAGTCCTTCCAGTCTCACAGCCAGTGTGACAGAAGAGCAGTTCTGACTGTGTACATGATAGTGTAGACGCCTGGGTGCATGTCACAACTCTCCGTTCTCTGGATCTGCTCATTGTATCACAGGACTGCGGCAGAACTTTCTGGCCCATTCATTTGTTTACATCTGACACCTGCTCTGACTTTGGACTGAATCTGGGCTTGACTGGACAAGTGAGTACAGCTGTGTGTGGTCTGGTGTGATAAATGACTGGAAATGTATTAGATACTTTACATGTTACACTTTGTTTTGAAGTGTGTGTATTCAGAGATCATGTGCACGTGGTGGTTCAACTACTACTATGTCAGTATCATGATGTGAGTGAGTGAGTGTGTGTGTGTGTGTGTGAGTGTGTGTGTGTGTGTGTGTGTGTGTGTGTGTGTGTGTGTGTGTTCAGAAAATTTCTTGAACATTTCTTAAACGTAAGTGTATTCTGTGTCAGATTAATGTGTTTTCAGTGAATTTTCATTCATGAGGATTTGGTCATAATTACAACCATCCAAATGCCAGTTGTGTCAGGGTTGCTCAATATATGTATTGGTACTATATCAGATATTGGCCAATATTGGTTGATACTGGATATATGTTGGTCAATTTAGGATATTTAATTGCTTGTGTTTTCTCTATTTCTCTATTTATATTACCTTTAACCTCATATAATGATCACTTATAGTTCATCTTTAAAAACGCTAATAATTTTATGAGACTTACATGTAATATTTAAATCAAATTTCTAAATGAAAATCCACTTTTATGCTGCACATTATACAGTAATTTTGTGATGCCTAAATTTCCTTTGTAACATTTAAAATGACTAATTTTAGTTATTAGTATTTTAATTTATTATACAAAATTTAATGGAATTTTAATATCATCCATTTATTTTTTATTGGCCACAACATACAACTAATTATTGGCTTATCAGCTTAATAGACACTATTTTAATATCAGTCCAACATTTATTTAGTTTTTGTCTGTGTGTGAGTGAAAGTGAAAATGTAAGTATGCACATGCACGATTGTTTCAGGAAGGAATACAGGACAGTGGAATACATAAACTGTGTGTAAACTTGGATCTTAACACTGTATTTTTTGAACATGGACTGCGTGACCTTTGGTTAGTTTTTTGGTGCAGGACTGTGCAACATAAACTCTTTCAGTTGTTCTTGCAGGTTTAAGGACATATTAGCAGCACATTTATTTGAAGACACGTTTGCAAAAGAACAATAGAATAGAGTTGTACTACCTGAACGATCAAAATAAAATGCCACTTGTGTGACAGTATATCTGATTTCATCTTCTTGACATGGAATGGTATTTGAGCAACTTGGCAAATCAGTTGTATCTTGTTATCATTAACTTATTCATCATTCAACTCCAGAGAGGATAAAATACCCTGTACAGAGTTCAGTCTGGTGTTGTTTGATATTTAAATGATTACAAAACACCACAGAGAAACAAACAAAGAAGAAGACCCCCAACTTTAAACACGTCTCTCCACGTAAACCTCATCAAAGGAGGATTTGTTCTTGACAGGGAGATAACAGTGCTCACGTATTACACATCCACAGAGACTCAGTCACAGTGCCTGAATTGGTTCAGTGAGGGGGGTTAAAGGCTACACGTTCTCCACATTGTGTGTTTGATAAACAAAGTTGTAAACCAAGCCAAAACAACAAAACAAAACAAAGTAAACTAAACTTTGGGAATGTACCTAATTTAAAGGGAAAATTTACAAAATATAACACAAAATATAATATAAAATACATAATATAAGACAAAATATAACCAATTGTATTGTTGTGTATATTGTAATATATATTGTGGGCATTATTATTATTATTATTAGATGTTATTTACACACACACACACACACACACACACACACACACACACATATACACACACAGGGCC
>NW_015551055.1:771100-772896 GCF_001515605.1 Sinocyclocheilus anshuiensis
TTATTATTATTAGATGTTATTTACACACACACACACACACACACACACACACACACACACATATACACACACATGGCTCCTGAGGGTGACATTACCTCAGACTGTAAATTCATAGCTGTGAATTTGTGTTGTTTTGCTTGAGCAGGTCTCATCTGCTCTAATGGCAGAACATTTGCACTGCTCAGAATGTGAAGACACAGAACATCTAGTTACCAGAGCTCTAATGGACAAACACCGCAGGAAGTGTTAGTCAGGTGGCTCTACTCAATGCAGTGAATACAATTATTTTACTGCACTTGGTGTTTTCATTACTGATGTTAAAAAATGAGGTCGTTCATTGGATTTTCCCACACGATCAAAGTTCATGTTGACACAGGAGTCTTGATGAAGGGACAGCTAATCACCCACTAACTCTCTAGTTCAAAGTTGTTCTCTGTTTATGGGCTACAAACCCACTGACTCTTTCATCCAACCACTACTCCTTATGACCTATGACATTTAACCTAGAAAAAGCTAGTCAAGGAATCGCTCCATTTACTTACAAACACCTACTGTCATTACTGCCTATGGACTGCACCTCTCAAAATGTATCTTCTGATCTGCTGATGCTTTCTAAGTCTTGTATTAATATTTCGTTCACTCATATAGAGTTACAGATTTGAACAAAACCCCAAACCATTGGCCTGCAACATGTTGTAAGTTATATGTGTTAAGAACAAAATGAGTGTTAAAATCCCTTTCATTGTTACATTGAGTTACATTGGAGTTGAGACCAAAGCAAAATCAGGGACAAGAATATCATAGAGACTTTGGAGTGGGCTCTTTTAAACTTGAGACAGTAAGCAGCTAACGGCATAACAACATCCTTAAAATCACTTAGAACACTTTAGCAATTATATAACACGATTGTGGCAGACACATTTGCAGTCCAGTTTTTAAAGAAAATGTAGTTGAGTTTCTATGCATTTTTATTTCAAAATATAAATTGAACATGGCAAATTATCAACATAAATATGTAATTAGTACTTGGAGCCAAACCAAGAAAAATCAGACTTGTAAATATGCAATGCAATGCTGTTCAAAAGGTTAGTGTGTGTGCATTGAATACACAAGTGGGTGAAAAAAAAGGGTTTCAATATTATGTCTGCCATCTGAGACGGTGTAGGTGAGACATAGACAGAAATAGAGTAAAACAGTGAAATGAGAGTTAGCATACCTGGGCGTAATTCATAGTTTGCTTCCCACTGAAAGACACATACAGTACACACTGGAAATACATTTGAACTGACAAAATGGAACTGTTTTCTTAGACCAGTCAAAGAAGTATAGGCCTAAATATGCATATACTGGTATACATGTCTCGCTAAGACAAAGTCAGACTTCTGATGGTCCTCTGTAATTTATCAAGCAGCATCTGGGCCACTGGCGGCCCACCGGTGGCAAAGTCGGCGGCCCACCGGCGGACGCCCCACGCGGTTCACCGGCGTTTTGCTCATCGTTATTCCAGCGGACCACCAGCGGCAGCCGCCGCTTTTGGTGGAAGGAGAGGTGAGGGAATAGACTGAAAAGAGAGCAAGAAAAGGCCCCCAAAAAGCTCTGCTGATGTATGGCTCTATTTAGATTGTGTACGGAGGTGGCTGAGTATGTTGATTTTACCCAGCTTGGCCTTTTAGGGCAATCTTCAGAGTAATTTAACGCTAACTGAGCAATTTTGAAAGGCACCAATAGGCTGAACATTATATTTTCTCTGTAATTTCCCTCGTGGAACCATTGGTGGGTTCAAAGGTGTGCCATAG
>NW_015551055.1:773048-791956 GCF_001515605.1 Sinocyclocheilus anshuiensis
GGGCCCCTGGCGGCCCACCGGTGGCAAAGTCGGCGGCCCACCGGCAGACGCCTCATCGTTTTGCTCATCGCTGACAAGCCGCTGGTTTATAATTAGTTTGCTGGCGGTCCACGGTCGGTCCGTGGTTCATTATCAATTGGATTACTAACCAAAATATCCTTGCACACAATAATGGATCAAAAACAATGTACATTTATTTTCAGTGAACAAATTAATTATACACATTTATTTACAGTATCAGATGGTTTTATCCAATATGACTTTTAAATAGAAGCATTCTGTTCACATATTTGTACCTGTACAAAAGTTAACCACAAAATCAACCATGGTTTTACTACAATAACCAACCATTGTTTAACTATGATTGTTGTAGTAAATCCACAGTAACTACCATAACCATGGTCTTACTACAGCATAGTAGTAAACTATGTAACTACAAACTTTACCATGGTTTCAAAAACTATAGTTACCACAGTTTTACTCCAGCATTACTAACATATTACTATAGTATAACCATGATATCAAAACCTTAGTTTGGGGAAAAAAAACCTGATTACTACAGTCATGGTTACTAGTTTTACCATAGTAAAAACATGGTTAACTTTTGTAAGGGTACAGTGCTTTTCACAATCAAAGCAGCTTTAGAAAATGCATGTTTCAAGGTTACAATCAAAAAATATCCTTTAAACAGCCAGAGGTGACTGTGACCCACTGGGGAGCATCTTCTGGCAACAAATTAATGTCCATATGTCAATAACTCTAAGATAATACAAGTTGTGTTCAAAGTCATGTTCAGTTAAACAGACAAACATTAAAAGGTAAGTTTGGTGAATTTAAATCCACTTTATATTGTCACAAAGTCTGTAATATGTAAATGAACAATATTCGGATGATGCAAAACATTATTTGGCTCACAAATAAATGGGGATATCTCATGGAACTCAGAGAAAGATTAAACATTATTGGTTCACATATATTACCATCATAGTAACAATACAAAGCGGGTTGAAAATCACCAAACTTATGCTTTAAGGCAATGATTACAATACATAATATTTGTCAGGTTTGTATGTCCATCTATAGTTGCCATCATCTGAGTCTTCATGAGTGTTGGCATCATCTGAAGTCACCACAAGTGAGGCTGGAACCAAGCTGTAGTAATATTGGGATGGGCAACCTGAGCGATAGAAACAGGAAAACAAAAGGAGAAGGATTAGCATAGATGCTGTCAAACAAACAAAAAAAACAGTTAAACAATAACATTGTGAAATGATATTACAATTCAAGAGAACTTGTTTTTTTATTTTAATATGTTAAAATGTAATGTATTTCTGTGATCAAAGCTGAATTTTCAGCATCATTACTCCAGTCTTCAGTGTCATTAAAAAATCTAACAAAATAAGGAATGGATAGTGATCACACTTTATACAAACGTTTTGTAATTAATTGATATTTTATTCAATCTAATTCAATAAATGTTAATAAAACTTCAGAAGGGAACAGCGATTATGATGAAACACATAATAAACTAACAACAGAAGGGAACAGCAATTATGATGAAACACAATAAACTAACAACAGCAAAAACATTCAGTATCAAACAGTAGATGTAAAAAAGAGGAATACAAATTTAATAATTATAAACAATTTTAACTATATATTTACAAACTGTAATTATTTTATGCATTGCTGCACATGCAACAGATATCAGGAACATCTGTTAGGCTAAAATACAGTAAGATCAAACGCAATAATTTTCAAACAGTAAATTGAAGAAAAAGAGGAATAAAATAAATGAAATAACCATAAATAAATAGAATTGTAAATATTTACATACAAACAGTAATTATTTTACACATTGCTGCAAATGCAACAGACAATATTACAGTGTCTCTTGCACACTGGAAGTTTGCACTTCATGCAAAAGCTGCTGGTTTTCACATCCTTTGGCCAGCACATTTGGCACCTTTTTCTAGAGGGATGAGTCGTGGAGGGACCAGCTGCAGAAGGACCAGCCGTGGAGTAACCAGCTCCAAAGGGACCAGCTGCAGAAGGACCAGCCGTGGAGGAACCAGCTCCGAAGGGACCAGCCGTGGAGGCACCTGCAGTGGCGGAGCCAGCTCCGAAGAGACCAGCTGCAGAAGGACCAGCCATGGAGGCACCTGCCGTGGAGGAACCAGCTCCGAAGGGACCAGCCGTGGAGGCACCTGCCGTGGAGGAACCAGCTCCGAAGGGACCAGCTGCAGAAGGACCAGCCGTGGAGGGACCAGCTATTGAGGCACGAGCCGTGGAGGGACGTGTGTGTGTGTGTGTGCGCGCGAGAGAGAGAGCCTCTTTTGTATTTTTTTTTTGTATTTATTTCACATATTTTCAAAATTTGCTCCGTTCCAGTCTTACCAGTTCATTTCACTGTATATATGTGTATGCGCGTGTGGGTGTCTATTTTGCACTCTTGATATTCTAGAGTCACCCCTTGATTGCTGCACACTTTTTTCTGATCAGTGCCTGATTTGTAGTTTGTAACACCAAAAGACTTACTGAGTTTTCACATTTTTTCGTATTTCCCATTCATTTCCTATGTCGGCATGACCGTGAAGAAGTCAAGTGTGACTTTTTTTTTTTTTTTTTTACCCCTTAACATATCCGAATCATGTCCATGATTTTTTTTTGTGTTCATATTGCTAATGTGACAAAAGTCACCAAGTGTCATCTCATTCCGATGAAGCTAAGATTTTTAAAATTTCTAAATATAAATTTAGGGCCAGAGGGTTAATGAGCTTTCTCAGCATAACGTTACCCGTCTTTCCTATCTCTGTCAGCAGCTTCCTTCAGAAATGTAGATATCTTGGAGCTTCTCTTCTGTTGTAGAAAGGTTACTCCTGAAACCACAGAACAATTTTTTATCAATAATTGTTTAACTTTGCCATGAAAGATCAAATCACATTTGAACTAGATTCAGTTAATTCACACTCCTTTAAGTGACGTCACCGATTAACAGTACAGCTCATATTTTTAGGCTAAATAAATTAGGCTAATTCCAATAACTCATTGACAAAACATTTACAAAGCTATCAAAACCTCCCGTCTACATATAAAGACGTAATTAAAAGTCAAAACTTTCATAAATAAGAGCTCAATGTACAAAGTTAGCATGCCTCGTCTGAAATCAGTTGAGATGCTAACGGAAACACTAAACCATTTTTATGAAGTAAGTATCCAACAGAAGCGTGTCAATCACAAGTAAGAAAAGTGTCAGGAACAGTTTTATGTAATAGTTGTGTGATTTTTGGGACTAAACTCACCTGAAAATAGTGAAAACGGTGAAAACAGCAGCGAGAGACATGTCAGCAGGGTTGCGTTCAGCTTCGACAAAAACGGCAAAACGTTTTTCTAACGGAAATGGTGGAACACACTGTTCTGATGACGCAAGAGTTGCAACTATGGCAGCTGAGAAGGCCATTCTCCATTCTAAGAAGCCTGATGAAATCGTTATAAATACGTGTTTAATACTGCAAAATACGCTCAATGTTACAGTCACTGCCCTTGCCCTTCAGAATAAAAGAGAACATCCCAATCGAGTGAAGGGATTTGTGGAAACTGTGGTTCCTAATTATTGTGATCCAACATTTGCCTCGCATTTCAGGATGAAAAGACAAACATTTCAGGTGAAGGATAATCCACTTCTTGGACGTGTTGCAGCTTATCAGCGGGAGTGTAGCGCCCCGTTTCCATGGTAACTCCCTCCGCTGCAGGGTTTGAATCTCAGACTGTATGGTTTGAATGCGACTCAGCGAGCTCCCATTAAAACACATCACAGTCACGCAGCATTTACATAAATAAACACATAGAAGTTGAACGTAAACTAAAAAAAATATTATTACATTTTGAATTTTAATAGTTTTGTAGTTCTATGACCCCTTCATACATAGGTGTGAACTGCAACCCGCACGTGATAGTAGGACAAAGTGGCACTTTTATTTTTGTTTTATTTTTTTATATTTTTATTTTTATAAGATTTTGTATTGTTGTTTTTACGAACATTCAAAAAATTTATTTCATTTAAAAGCGTGCTTTTTATACTAAACTTTTGCTAATAATTATAACTCTCACTTTTATTCAGTGGAGCAGTGGCACTGTAAAACATAAATGTAAAACATATTTATAAAACAAAGATGCCACAAGAGCTCAGTAGAAACCTTTTTTACAGTCTATGGTAGAAACACGGACCCTCTGCTTGCCACTGGTGTACCGACGGAGGCCCAGCCGCGGCAAACCGCTGGTGGCGTGCTACCCAAAAAACGCCAGCAGACCGACAGCAGTTTTTAGAATGGTCGGCTTGCCGACGGTGGTCCGACCGTGTTAAGCCGCTGAATTTAAGCCGCTGAATTTGAGCCGCCCAAAAAACGCTGGCGGACCGCCAGGTCATTGTTTGCTGGGATATTTTTTGTATACTGGTGTGATGATCCATGTCTTAACTTACCCCGTTCAACATTCTCCATGTTGTCTGCTTGTGAATTGTCTGCTGCCTGCTGTCTGTCACAGCTCAGTTTCAGGGTCTTGGAACTACCCAAAAAACGCCAGCAGACCGACAGCAGTTTTTAGAATGGTCGGCTTGCCGACGGTGTGCCGACGGTGGTCCGACCGTGTTAAGCCGCTGAATTTAAGCCGCTGAATTTGAGCCGCCCAAAAAACGCTGGCGGACCGCCAGGTCATTGTTTGCTGGATATGAGGGTGGCCTTGAGATGAGACTATATATATATATGTATATATATATATATATATATATATATATATTACAGCCTTATCAGACTAATTAAGGGAATCTTTGTGTTTTCAATGGGATCTTGTGTAATTTATCTGTCTTTGGGTAAAGATCATAGACGGTATGACGCTTTGGAAGATTAAACAGTTTAATTGACGACCACACGATGGCAGCAGTCCCTCACTACAGGAGATTCAAAACAACAGTATAGATATATATCGCTAGTGGAAAATGAAACAGTTTTTGGAAATACATAACGCTCGTTCAATATTATTTTGGTGAAGTCGGTAAGACATCAGGAGCCTTGGTTTATGTATTCTAAAGTGTGTACAGACCACTATCCGTATTTTCAAAACAATTTTCTGAAGGATAAATACAACCAGACCGATTTGTTCATCTTTGTCTTTTCTATTTGTGTTTCTCTAGGATGCTTCTGCATTTGGGAGGCTGCAGGGGGGAGATGGGCATTCTGCTCATCAGGAGAGTGGGTTTGTTTTGTCGTTCTGCCCACTTGTCTCCCCAAAGCCTGGAGTATCGACCGATCAAAAAGGTCATGGTGGCAAACAGAGGTAAAACTTGTAATCCCGAGATTAAATATTTTGCAAACAGTGAAAAGACCGTAGAAAGGGAGTCTGATCCATGGATTAGTGCTCTGAAAATCTAAATACACACAGGCCCAGGAGTGCTGCATTTTAAATTAATTTTCAGCATAATCTGAAAATGATTTACTTGTTATTATTTACCCACCCTCTTGTTATTTACTCATCTGATCCTTGTGTTGTTATTTATTCACCCAACTTGTCATTTCAAATCTTCATGCTTATGGCCTCATACGATGCAGGGTTTTTCAAACTTTTTGATGCCATGTAGGCTACCCCAAATCTCATTTTTATATATTTGTTTTTCCTTTAATTTTTATGGTGCTTTTTGTTGTCATTGTTCTGTCCTAAGAGGTACTGACAGATGTGGGCTCATTTCGGGGTGAACTACCACTACCATCCACTAACCACAGTATATATTTCACAAATTTGACTTAATTTTTTTCTTGTTTTAAAATTGTTTCTCTTTCTCCCATCAGGTGAAATAGCCATCCGGGTGTTTCGGGCATGCACAGAGCTTGGGATCCGTACAGTGGCTGTATATTCAGAGCAGGACACGGGGCAGATGCACAGACAGAAGGCAGATGAGGCTTACCTCATTGGCAGAGGCCTGTCCCCTGTTGCAGCCTATCTCCATATCCCTGACATAATCAAAGTGGCTAAGGTTAGGCTGTTATATATCTATCCGTCAGACTGTGATTCACCTTATCTGTCACTCTCTGAATGATGGCCTGTCTGCATTGTGCACTAAACGCATCTCTTCCAGTGCTTAGTATTCACATCAGCACTTCACTATATGGTGCTCAGATAGATCCATTCCTGTTTTTTTGTGCCAGCCAGATTCAGATCCTTTGGCGAACTCTCTCATTATGCTATAGGCAGCTCATCTCTCAAACCAGCAGCTTAGCCACCACAACAATGCACTAATAATGCATAAACACAAAGCATAACACACACACAACACCACACCATATTAAAACCGAACAAGCAGCCAATATCATCGTCTCTAACCTCAGCAGACGGTCTCAGAATAATTAGTCTTTCTCCAATGCAATTACCATGTTGCACGCAGTCAGCCAAAGGAGAGAGAGAGGCCTTTCAAATTCTCTCTGATTGGGATTTTAATGAAACTAGTATTTTCCAGCATCAGAATAATTAGGCCTGACTGCTGTGCCACATACACATCCCTGACTAATGTTTTATTTTTTTCATTCTGCTCTCTTTTCTCTCTCTCTGTCTTTCTATCTCTCATCCCTTCTGTATTTCTCTGCCTGTGCTTTTCTCCCTCTCAGGAAAATAATGTGGATGCAATCCACCCTGGTTATGGCTTTTTATCAGAGCGCGCAGACTTTGCCCAAGCCTGTGTTGACGCCGGGGTAAGATTCATTGGTCCTTCCCCAGAGGTTGTGTGCAAGATGGGGGATAAAGTGGAAGCCCGTGCCCTGGCCATAAAAGCAGGTACCAAATTTACTCCTGAGATTCCTTTCTACATAGGGGTGGGATAAATAGTATCAGGGCAACCTTAGCACCAGGGTACTTGCAATATAATAATGAATTTCTATATTTATATAATTATGATTAAGTGTTGCAGTTGATTTCACCTGAAGCTTTTAGAGAATGGCGGTGTAGAATAAAACAACCAAGAAGTGATATATTTATGCAAGAAAACTATTAAAATTAAAATTTAATTAATTAAAATTAAAATTAATTATTAATAGTAATTATTATCAATGACTCACTCATAAACACTTATTTCCTGAATAAATCAGTGTTTTGTCAATCAGTGAATGAATTGGTTAAATAAATACATGTGAATCAGTGAATCAATAGGACAGTCTTATCATGTCGTCACCTATACTGGCTTAACAATGTAACTGGCAGAAAGAGTCACTGAAAAATCACTGCTACTAATCCATCTACAGAGTTGTGACAGCAGTTTTTGACCAGAAGTCTCAGGTAGGAAGTTAAGGCACAGCTTATAGACTCTTGGACTTTTGGTTAGGGTTAGTGGTGGATTGAGATTAGGCATTCCTCAGCTCTACCAAACTGCTGTCACGTATGGTTTTGCAGCTGGATATACAGTATCTGACTGACTGACAGTCTGTCTGGAATGCGCAAACGCAAACAAGTGGATACAAACAGTGAAAAATGACTAAATTTGCCACTCAGCAAATCAAATTAAATCAAACCAGGCAATATAATGAGAACATTTGTTAAGGGTAAGAGCCTTTCATGACACTATTACTACATTTACGCTGTAAGGTGTAAATCACGGATCCAATCTTTTGACAAATCTCCTTTTTTGCCCCATCTGTTACTTTCACTTCACATACTTCAGACATAACCAGCTGTGTTTACATGAACACCTGTCAAGGCTGTCATTCAGCACGATATAAGCTTGTTAGGTGTTTCTAGTAGGCCTAGTAGTCCTCAAGTGTTTAACCCGACCACTCTAAAGAACATGTCGTTATTTTACATGTCCTTGTTCTTGAAAAATCAATAAAACTTCTAGAAAATGTAATTAATTATTCAATGGAGAACAGGCTGCCTTGATAATTCACACATAGCAATTATGTGTATTGTTTTCATTACCTTTATAAAGTGAATATTTCTGTGTGTGGTCATTAGAAATAAAATATGGCATATTTCTCTTTGGGAAATATGGGAGATGCTTCCTCTTAAAATGTATAATGCTGCATTTCGCTAATTCACAATTATTTAAAGAAAAGAATAATTGCTCTTCATGTCCTTCACTTCATGATAAAATGTGAAAAGAGCTTTGAGTGTATAACAAAACCTGTATGAGTCAGTGATTTGCTGTTTGTATATTGATGTACAGTATGCTAATTTCTGCAAAATTTTGTGCTTTGACAAAACAGCTTCAAGTTGGTTTGCTGGTTTTTCCTGGTTTAATCTGGTCTACTTGATCCCCTGCCTGTCCAGGCTGATATAGCTCCCAGCCTAACCACAGACAAGTGCTAAGGACCCTATGATTTCCGCGATGTGGAAAACGCGGACGGAATCCAGTCATAAAAACTACCGTCATATAATATACACACAGAAATGTAAAGGTATTCATGGCAACCTATCAAAATAAAAGTTAATTAACTTTAAGACATTGTGCCAGAAATATATTACCATTAAACAGTAGAATGTACGTAATACTACAATTACTACTAAAAATATTAACACTTTTTTTAATGAATAATCACTGAATATTTCTTCCATGTTTAAATGTTAATAGTAAATCCCCATTGTTTGCAAAAAAATAAAGTTTGTTTAATTTTCATTAATTGAAAAATAAATGAATGTTTTATGCCTTCATTTGATAACCAGAAAAAATACAGAAAACACCACATAATTTCTGAGAGAGTGAGAGAAAAAAACATTTCATAAGGCCATTAAAAGAATAAATTTGAATAAATTAAGTTGTTTTTAGGCATTCAAATAATTAGACATGCTAAAACACAGAATTTGGTAACAACAGAATTTGGTAACTTTTAATAAATTGATGTTAAATTGCTTTTTGATTAATACAATTTAATTTAACCATTAAAAAGGAGTCCAGAAAAAATATATGGTAAAAAACTGAATCTAGAAAAAAAAAAAAAAAAAAAAAAACGGAATTTGGGCAAAAATAAAACGGATTTCATAGGGCCCTAGGACCCCTGAGAAACAGTTAAACACATTGCATCATGTCTACACTGGACGCAACAAAGCGACCGTTCCAAATGCATTTGTCCTTTGTGTCAGAAGTAGTGCGAGCACTTGGAGTATGTCAGAAATAGAATGGGCATCAGTTTACTAACTATGCTTCTTGGTTTCCTACTGTTGAGATGCTTCTGCTCAGCGCTTGTGCTTTGCTATCTTTTCTTTGGAATTTCTCTTTAATTTCCTGTTCAGCAGAGAACAAGTAGTGTTCTCTATATTGGCTTTCCTTATCAAACACTGTTTCTACACTGCCGATCACACTGCACTGATCTTTTTAAATCCTCTTTTTATTTTAAGTCCCTTATATTCATTTTAATGAATCTTATTTTATTCTAACTAATTTATTCTTTTTACCTCTTTTATTGTATATATATATTTTTAATTTTTATATTTCTAATGACACTTTTTATGATTATTTTTTTTTAATAATTTTTAAAGCACTTTGAATTATCACTGTGTATTAAATATGCTATATAATTAAACTTGCCTGCCTTGCATTGCCTTTGCTTACTGTCAGGAATTGTCATGTCGCGTTGCACCGCATCCAGTGTAGACAATATCACTGATTATAATGGGTTTTATTGTCTTTTGTCGCGTTGTGCCACTCATGCCGCTCATGCTGTTAGGGTAGATATTCAGGTGTGTGTGTGTGTGTGTGTGTGAAGGTGTTCCAGTTGTTCCCGGAACAGACGCACCCATCTCATCTCTTCAAGAGGCTCAGGAGTTTGCCAAAACATATGGCTTTCCCATCATCTTTAAAGCTGCATATGGAGGAGGAGGCCGTGGGATGAGGGTGGTCCGAGATTATGAGGTCTGTGTATCTTCTGGCCCATGAAGGCATAAAAAATTAAATGACCATAGAATCAGAAATCCATCATATGTCACTGTGATAATAACAGGGCAGCCATCTAAATATACAGAGCGCCACAGCGTTTACACTTATCACTTATAGCTGCCTCTACAAATTAAACTGAAATAGGAGAAAGTATTTTAAAATCGAAAAGTTGCACACATCACTTTTTCACTCGAGGGCTCAGGAACATTCTTGCTAGACCCAAAAAATCACCCTTTTCCTGTAAATAAAAAAATATTATCTTACATTGTGTTCTGACAGTATCTGACAGTAGTGCCCTTCTCCCCTTAAACATAATTGTGATGTGTTTTAAGGCTAGCCCACTAAACTATGCCGATTACGACTGTTAATGGGCCTCATTTTCTGCAGATGTGTATACACTATATACTGTTTATGTCAGTATATACTGCCTATTTTACGACTGCATTCAATTGTGTTACGGTACGATAGATGCTAATTGTCCTCTACTTTACATGTGGACATGCACATGTGACAATTACTACTCCAGTGCAATACTAAATCACATTGACATTGCTTGCTCTACATAGTCCATTTGCTGTATTTATTGCCTGTATTTATTGTCACTTGTGAAAAGTGTTTAGTGTTTA
This sequence comes from Sinocyclocheilus anshuiensis, assembly GCF_001515605.1. Classification (NCBI taxonomy): domain Eukaryota; kingdom Metazoa; phylum Chordata; class Actinopteri; order Cypriniformes; family Cyprinidae; genus Sinocyclocheilus; species Sinocyclocheilus anshuiensis. Next base: position 783,582 of record NW_015551055.1, read on the forward strand.
TTGCCTCTTTCTACCAGGCTCTGTGAGACAAGTGAACAAGCACTGTCTTGTAAAGAGTGTTAAATAGTGTTTCTGAATGGCTTCTGAAGAGACTTCATTTCATGTCTTCAACTACTTCACAGAAGAGAAATGAAAGCATACCAAATTCAACCTTTCATGAAAACAATTGACTGATCACCAAATGACATTAGTGAATGTGTGGCCTTTGTTCCACTAATAGAAATCATTGCCATTTTATTCTCTACTGTTCTGGATTTGCTTTCAGTTTATCAGACACACTCAAACCCTTTGGATTATTTCAATTTAAAACAATGGAAGGCTTATATTATATTATATTATATTATTAGATTATAATAAAAAATAAAAATAAATAAGCAGCACAACAGTTTTCAAATTTGACAATCATATAAATGTTTCTTGAGCACCAAATCAGCATCATATGGAGCTTTTCCACTGCATGGTACGGCTCGGTACGGTTCACTTTTTGGGGGTTTTCCACTGGGTACAGTACCTGGTACCTGGTACTTTTTTTAGTACCACTTCGGTTGGGGTTCCAAGTGAACTGTACCGTTACCAAAACGTGACGTGTAAACTCTGCTGATCATGGATTGGCCGGAGAGAATCGTCACTACCTGCGTCACTGAACTTGCGACACAAACACAAAAGAACCGCTAGATTTAAATCAGCACAGCCAGCGAAGGATCGAACTGTTTTGAACAAGCGCACCTTTTTTTAACAACCAAAAAGTTTTGTTGTCTGTTGCGGAAGAACAGACATTCCTCTCGTTGATAGCAGAGGAGCGGATCCAGCGAGAGCTTGATGGGGCGACGCGGAATGAAAAAGGATTTTTTTAGGAGTCGTGGTAGTAGAGGCGGTGCAACTATAACGACATGTGAATAATCCCGCCCACTCTAAAGCGGTACTGAACTGCAGTGGAAACGCAAACCGTGCAGAGCCGAACCGTGCCATACTGAGCCGTACCGAGCCGAGTCGTACCACGCAGTGGAAAAGCGCCATTAGAATGATTTGGAGTAAAGGCTGCTGAAAATTCAGTTATTCCATCATAGGACTAAATTACATTTTAAAATATATTAAAGTAGAAAATAGTTAATATACATTTTTATAATATTTCATAATATTACTGTTGTTACTGTATTTTATCAGGTATTTAATTGTTATATTTCATTCCTGTTTTTACTGTGTTTTTTTTAAATAAAATTAGGATAAGAAATTTTTTCTTATTTACTTTTTTATTCACTTACTGACTGCACACTTTTTAACAGTAGTGTAAATACAACAAGTATTTTGGCCTTTTTATTATTGTAATATTGAATTTTGTGACTGATTTACAGGAATTAGAGGAGAACTATCAGAGAGCATACTCAGAGGCTTTGGCGGCATTTGGTAATGGTGCTCTGTTTGTTGAGAAGTTCATCGAGAAACCACGCCACATTGAAGTACAAATTCTTGGTGAGTATATTAATCCATGTATTTTGTGTTTGTGTATGTTTGCATTTTACAAAAGAAACAGAGAGAGATAATATAAGAATTTGTCTGCTAGTCCCTAGACTGCGTGCACATATTTGTTTACTATGCTTACTATGATCTATTAGCTTCTCTCTGGTGTATTTGAGCCATTATAGCTGAGTATTTTGGCTCATTAGACGTGATTTGCTCATCTGGAACAGAGCTCATAGTCGATAACATACAGCTGGAATTGAATTGGGCTTGTTAACAGAGAATGGCTCTGTGTGTGTCCAGGGAACACCAACCACATGCTTTCTTTCTCTCTCTCACTTTCTCTCATTCTCAAATAAACAGATTTTTATGACTGTCTTCTTGTCCTACACTGTGAATCTAATACCAAAGCTATGTTGACAAAAATCTGAGATACAAAAGAATTCATTTAAATTCAAAGGAGAGTATCAACATAATCCAGCATTTTCATTAGAAGAGGACTGTTTTAACAACAATTTTAAAGCAATTGTATTATCTTGCTTTCATTTTCTGTAACCGGATGAAATGTTTTAGTGATAATACAAAGAATATCAGAGATTTTGTCAAATGCATGGCTAATTCTTGCTCATGATTTTGTTGTTTTCCCACAAAAAAGTTGTCACTTTCTTGTTTTTTTGTAAATAAAGGGAGATTACAAAAGACTAACAGGATTAAAGTGCAGTTGAGGACACAGTAAAGACCTACAATATGAAATGACTGCCAATTAAAGCAATATTCATGAGAAAACATTGGTTAGACAAAGGAAATAAGAAACACCTGAAAAAGATCAAAATAAATGTCCAGTGTTTCATGTGACATGACAATAATGGCAACATCTGCTCAAAGCAAAGTAGTAAATTGATTAAAAAATTCATCCTTAGTTCAATTATTTGTGATAAAACGAATGTAATTTTTATCTTTAAAACTTGCTTATATAATAAAAAGAAAATATTTTATTCAGTATATTGAGACGGGACATGGAAATGTTCTGCATTGTGGGAGTAACCCAGTCAGGCAAACTTAAACCTCTCTCCTCGCATCTCTCTCTGTCCTTTCTGATCAATATTATTCTTCTCACTTTCACTCACAGGTGATAAATATGGAAATGTAATTCATCTGTATGAGAGGGATTGCTCTATCCAGAGAAGACATCAGAAAGTGGTAGAGATCGCTCCTGCTGCCCAGCTCGACCTTCACCTCAGAGACAGACTGACCTCAGACTCGGTCAACCTGGCAAAACAGGTACAGAACAGACACACATGTGAATAATTGACATGTGTACAACCTGCAACCACAGCTTACACATAGATTTCTCTTAGCAGCATACTTGGCATGCCCTTCCTGAGTTTTCCTCTAGACAGTGTGAGTCAATCAACTCAAGGTTATAATATCTTCTCTCACTTCATTATGCCTGGTCACATGCACGCACACACACACACACACGCACAAGCACATGCACGCACATTAAGAAAAAAAGGGAAGCTACTTGTAAACTATTGTTTATAACAGGAATTACGGGACCTTATCCAAATATAAAAGAAACTAAATAATGAATTAATTGTATGAACAAAAATTCATATACACTACCATTCAAAGGTTTGGAGTAAAAATCTTGGATAAGGTTTTTTGTTTTGTTTTGTTTCTGAATGTTTCTGAAAGAAATCTCATATGCTCGCCAAGGCTGCATTTATTTGATCAAAAATATAGTAAAATAGTTATATTCAGAAATATTGTGAAAAAGTTCAATATTGGAAAGTCATGGTGTCACACCCTAATCAGCTAATTACTAATTACTAATTATTGTCAAGAGGAAGATGAGAGACACCAGACCCAACAATGCAGATGACCTGAAGGCCGCTATCAATTCTCTTGACTCTTTTGCTATATGTGTGTATTGAATGATTAACATATGTTAGTTCTCAGTGCTGGTCTGTCAAAAGATCTAGTCACAGAGGAATGTGTTTTATTTATTGATGTATTAAGCAGAGGCTGATAAATGGAGATTGAAGCGATCAATGAATTATTGGTAGTAAACTCCCAGTGATGTCTGTCATTATGGAGATATGTGTTGCACCGCCTACATAATTTCTCTCTTACTCTTTCTCTGTATCTGTCACGCTGTCTTCTTTTTCTTTCTATGTAAGTATAGAAGTAGACAGTTCTATAGAAGTAGAAAGTAACAAACTTGCAATCACATCATTTACTGCATGGCACAAGCTGATTGATTCTGCTGATATATATATATATATATACAGTGGGTACAGAAAGTATTCAGACCCCCTTAAATTTTTCACTCTTTGTTATATTGCAGCCATTATGTATATATATATATATATATATATAAATAAATATGCAGTATGTGTGTGTGTAGTGTATGTACAGTATGTATGTTGTGTGTGTATATATATACATACATACAGTATATTCAAGTCGTCACCTTTATTTATATAGCATTTTATACAATACAGATTGTGTCAAAGCAGCTTTGCAGTGTTAAGCAGGAAAATAGTGTCAATAATGCAAACAATTCAATTCTGCTGTAAAGCAGCTTTAAAAAGAGGACAATAGTAAAAGTCAACTTTTCAGTTAAAGGTAGTTCATTGTTGATTCAGTGATGTCATCGTCCAGCTCAGTTCAATTCTCTTCCATTAGTGTCTGTGCAATCAAGTCGATAGTATTGTCAAAAATTAAGTGTCCCCAACTTAGCAAGCCAAAGGCAACAGTGGCAAGGAACCAAAACTCCCATCGTGCCAGAAATGGAGAAAAAAACCTTGGGAGAAACCAGGCTCAGTCGGGCTCATTTTTCCTCTGGCAAGAAAAAACCAGCATGGTGTGGTTTAATTCCAGGCTGCAACACAAGTCAGACTGTGGCAGAAAAAAACAGCATGGTGTGGTTTAATTCCAGGCTGCAACACAAGTCAGACTGTGCAGAGGACTCGTCTAGTTCTCGTGATCTTGTGCCAACAACTGTCTAGTTGACGAGGTCTTCACAGGGGATCTGTCCCTAGGGCTTATCTAGTTGATGTGGTCTCGCTGACATTCAGGGCTGTAGAGGTCGTCTCTAGGTGCTGATCCACCATCTGGTCTGGATACAGACTGGATCTGGGTGGCTACGGTGACCTCGGAATAATAATGAAACAGACTAATATTAGTGTAGATGCCATTCTTCTTACAATGTAACAAGTACATCTGGTGTTATGGTAAGTGTTCCTGATTCCGGTTGACCTAATTAATGCAGCCTAACAATCCTTTAACGGATTTGAATTATAGAAAAGTGATAATGTGCTATGTGTATGCCAGGTTAAACAAATGGGCCTTTAATCTAGATTTAAACTGACAGAGTGTGTCTGCCTCCCTAATAATGTTAGGAAGGCTGTTCCAGAGTTTGTGCGCTAAATAGGAAAAGGATCCAGCGCCCGTAGTTGATTTTGATATTCAAGATATTATCAAATGGCCAGAGTTTTGAGATCGCAGAGGACGTGAATTACTATAATAGGGCTGGGCAATGTAGCTAAAAAAATGATCATGATATAATGTTTCATATCGTTTGGTATCGATCATTTTTTAAAAATTTTTATAACCTTTCTTAAACAGAGAGCAGTAGAATTTTTTTTTTTATTCAACCACTGTATTTTTTATTTACCCAATTTATTAAGACAAACAACAACGTATTTTAGTCTTAACAAACAAAATAATAAACAAAACAAAATAACAAAATAAAATGCAAACAAATATCTCTTTTCTTATATTTTATATGCAGATTAAATAAGTGTTAAGGAAACATTTGGCCTGTCTCCTGAGGCCACAGGAGGGCGCAATGAGCAAAATATAGCACCTCATTAAATTGTTTATTCAATGCAATGAAATAACGACTGTCTATAAAAAGTGCATACCGTCTAAACTAATATTTATAAATCAAATATAATTTTGTATATTGAATAAACAATAGTGAATAAAACAGCATCATGTATTTATGCATAGCTTAATACTAATAGCCAAAGTGCCGATCACATGATTGCATGTAAAAACATATGAGACGCAGTGGAATGGAATAGAACCCTCACAAATTCTCGAGACATGTTTTCTAAAAGTTGAACCTCTTTTAACTTTACATGGCTAATTGAATAAACAATAGTGAATAAAACAGCATCATGTATTTATGCATAGCTTAATACTAATAGCCAAAGCGCCGATCACATGATTGCATGTAAAAACATATGAGACGCAGTGGAATGGAATAGAACCCTCACAAATTCTCGAGACATGTTTTCTAAAAGTTGAACCTCTTTTAACTTTACATGGCTTTCTATTCATCTCTTGTGCGAGACGCGAGTGCAACAATCATAGATGTGGGTCTCAAGAACGTGCCGAATATGCGTTCTGTGTGAATGGCTTGGTTTCGGTTTGAACCTAAACAATATCTTCTCCGCATTGAGCTTCTATACTATAATGCGATTAGAGCTCGCTCAAGTACTGAGGAGCTAAACCATTCAGGGCTTTATAAGTAATTAGCAAGATTTTAAAATGTATATGATTTTTAATAGGGAGCCAGTGCTGTGTTGACAGAACTGGGCTAACATGGTCATACTTCCTGGTTCTAGTAATAACTCTAGCTGCTGCATTTTGGACCAGCTGGAGTTTGTTTATTAAGCACGCAGAGCAACCAACCAATAAAGCATTACAATAATCTAACCTTGAAGTCATGAAGTCATGAATTAACGTTTCTGCATTTGACATTGAGAGCATAGGTGGTAATTTAGATACTGTATATTTTTAAGATGAAAAAATGTGGTTTTACAAATGAAAGCTAACACCATGTTTCCTGATGATATCTCCCAGGGGTAGCATTTACAGGGTAACAAGTAACGGTCCTAGTACTGAGCCTTGTGGTACTCCATACTGTACTGTGAGCAATATGATACCTCTTCATTCACTGCTACTAATTGATGACGGTCAGTTAAGTACAATTTGAACCATGCCAATGCAATTCTAATGCCAACATAAATTTCTAGTCTATTCAAAAATATGTTGTGGTCAATGCAGTTAAATGCAGCACTAAGATCCAGTAGCTCTAATACAGTAGAGAGATACAATCGAATGATTAGAGCAGGTCATTTGTAAGTCTGATGAGAGCAGTATCAGTGCTATAATACGGTCTAAATCTTGACTTGAAATCCTCACAGATACCATTTTTCTCGTGAGGATAATGCCTTTTCTAGTATCTCTGGCAGAAAAGGGAGATTTGAGATAAGTCTGTAATTAACTAATTTTCTAGGATCAAGTTGTGGTTTTTTAATGAGATACAGAGAGAGAGTTAGAAATATTTTACATAAATAGATAAATATGTTTGGATAGATAATAGAAATATATGGATGACCAAAACCGCAAAATGTTTGTTGAATACAATTGTAACCCCATGCAGATGTTACAAAATAAGGACAAAAATGTTGAAATGACCACAGCTTCTTCATTTGAACTGAATACTATGTAGCAACATACTGTATTGCCACATGACATTTGAGATGGCGTGGATGAAAATGAGAAAAATGACAGAGCTAAGAATAGAGATATTTTGGCTAATGCAGTGGGACACTCTAGCTGAGTTTTTTTAAGACAGAACATTCTAGTGGAAAATCAGTAGTCTGACATTGGAAGGGCTTTTGAGGAAGGGAAAAAATAATAAAGAGTAGAGGGAAACCCCCCTGGTGCATGCTGGGAAAGTGTTTGTATTTGTAGAGATTAATCTGTGTTGATCTGCCTGTTCTGTTTCTATCGCCCTAGACCAACCCTACACCTAAACCTACCCCTCACAGAAAACTTTCTGCATTTTTACCATTTAAAAAAAAACTTTGTTTACTTTATTTTTATATCAGTTTTACAAATGAGGACGTCTCCAAAGGGAGGTTTTTGGAGATTTTGTCAGGTTTAGCTCACTTTTGGGTACAAATTTGTCCCCAAAATATGGTTAAGTAGGTACACACACACACACACACACACACACACACACACTTTTAGATATTTCCTCTGACCTTAGAGTTAGTGACAGAAGAATTCCGGATTTGGAGAGATGGACTCGCCACCCAGTGATTACAAGGTGTGTGCGTGAGCACCGTTACCAATTCCCACCTGTTGATAAACCACATGCTGTCAGTTTTGATAAGTCACTTGCCCCTGTAGGAGTCAAATTTGTATGTATCATCCTTTGAAATTATATTAGTGATATTGGCAGCAACAGAGAAAAGGTGAAGAGAGAGAGAGGGAAAGAGAGACCATCCAGGCAAGAGAGAGAGAGCAATATATGACAGATAAAGATGGAGAGAAAGGATAAATCAATAGTGGGCAGGTGCAGCAGACAGGATAGGTTTACTGTTCTATTTTATGGCTTGATGAAACCTGGCAAGCTGTTGCATGTCTGCAGTCCCTATTGTTTTCTTGTAGAAGCTGCCTGCAATATAGGTACATTTACAACAGGTGGCGGTATTTCATTACAACTCATTTTAAGCTTGTAAGTGTTCCTTTGGATTGTTAAGAAAACTATCCACCTTAAATGACCCTGTAATTACTTTTTGTGCTTGTATTCTCCATAGCAAAGTAAGGAAGATCTAATTTATACAGCGAGCTAACAACACAAGCTAATTAAATGTGTAGTGCGCCTACTGAAAGCTTTCTACAATTAAGATTTCACTGTTTTCATTCATTATCTGTGCAAGGTTCTAGACCTGTGTTAGCCTCTGATTGTTTCAAATTACAGAGCCAACTTTTATCTCAGCTGTTGTTGGATTACAGTACAAGAACTGCTTGTTTTTCACTGCAAAAAATGGCTTATCTTACTTAGTATTTTTGTCTTGTTTCTAGTCAAAATATCTAAAATAAATAAA
>NW_015551055.1:792212-804682 GCF_001515605.1 Sinocyclocheilus anshuiensis
CCCCCCTGGAAACAAGACTAAATATCTTAAGTCATTTGGCTTATCTAGTAAAAGTATCTTGATTTAAGAATTTTTTGATATTTTGACTAGAAACAAGACAAAAATACTAAGTAAGATAAGCCATTTTTTGCAGTGTTAGCATCTTTGGAGGTACACAAACACTTGGTGTGGTGTATTATGTTTGGTAAGTTTAATAGCCTGCCTCCCTCCTACAGAGGTTACACGGATGTTTAAGGGCTTTATTGGATGGTCACATAATTGCTTATGTGAAAGCATTTTGAATAGTATCACCACTGGATGGAAAAAAGAGAAAATATGACATCCAGGAGACAAGTGAGATGTTGGAAGCAGAGGTGAGACTCAACAAAAAAGGCAATACAATGGTAGCATTTTCAGGAGGTGTGAACACATTTTGTTGCTGGTTCATAAGAGATCTGGGCTTATTTGACAACTTTGGAATATGCCTGATGAATATTTGTGAGCTGCCTTTGGATGAGACAACTGCATTTTAAAGTGCCCCTATTATGCCATTTCAAATATTGCCTTGCATGCAGTGTGTAATGTAGCTGTGTGAATGCAAACGATCTGCAAAGTTGTAAAGCCAAAAGTGCATGATAAATAAAGTTATAGTCAAAAAAAAGAATAGACTTTCTTTAGCACAGATTGAACAAGTCGTCAGTAATTCGAATCCCACTTCCGTGACTACTGCACGTCACAGAGTAACACATTTGCATAATGCCCGCCTATGTTCTACGTTGACTGGCTGCAAACAACTTGACCTGCCCTCAGACACATCATTTTACTGATGACTGCTTCTCTATGGAGCCAGATCAGCCTCAAAAATAATACATTTACAGAACAAAATTCAAAAATGCATAGCACAATTTACATTTACAAAATCCGATTCGTAAATTCAAAACACAATTCATAAATACACAAGTAAAAGCATAAATATTTCCCAAATGCTCACACAAATGCATCCTACCTAAATAAATGTAAAATGTTTACACAAATATGTACTGTATATATCAAGTTCTTGAATTAATTTCCATCACACATTTATGAATGATGTTACATGTATTTATGGATCGTTGAGTCTGCATTTGCAAATTGTCACACGTGCGTGGACTGCTTTGAATTTGTGTGCAGTATTTTTGAGACCTTCCTGACAGGTTAAGATTCATAAATATCTTTTTTTTTTTGGAGGATGTTACGTTCAGCCAATCGCGGTGAGCTTTTAATCCACCAATCAAAATGCTCCTTACTGAACAGACTCAAGAAGCTCAATGCTGCGCTTGTACTGTGCATTATTCCATGATCGGGTCCTTGATGTAAAGACATTTTAATGGGTACTCTTTTTTTTAGCACCTGTTTGCAATTTCTTCAAAATTGCATTATGATGTATATCGTTCACACAGAATACAGCTACCCGGTTAGCCTGCTGTCTTATACACCAAAGTTGCACATACCCTATTTATTCAGATCAATCTGTAATGTTATTAAATAAGTGTTAAATGTCCAGATATTTCATTTAATAACAACAATTATGTAATGTGTTCTGTTGTTGTTAGTAGTAGTAGTATCAGGTTCAAAGTAACTTTTGATCAGGCATTAAAAACAGCTACCACCACCTAAGGGAGATTTCGAACACACAGTGGAGAGATTTCAGCATGGAGGATGAAAACCAGACTCAGTGAGTGAGTAAAGTAATTTTTTTATCTGATGGCATTTTCTTATGATTAAAGGTTGTTTTAGTTAATTAAGTGTGCAGTTTGCAGTGTTACAAAGTTGTTAGTACACGCCAGCTTTCTTATATTATAAATGCAGAGTTCTGGCATGAAACTCTAGATGGCGCAGTCCGATAGGTCTAACTCAATCTGACCTAATGACATCTGTATGACTAGTGCTTGCCGTAGCAGTTGCAGCTTGCTTCAGAAACGAGAAATCAACATCTAAGATAAGTGAATGCTCTTATTATCCATATCGCTGCGTGTATTGAGTGGTCTGCCTAATTGAATTTAAAAAATGAGCAACCATAATTAAGTTTAAACTAAGTGTCATGTTAGCAGTTTGCATTATATGCATGAGTGAATATTAAGCATATTAGCAGCAGCATTTAGCATCTGTGTTTATACAGCTGGAGCAAAACGCAGTTTAGAGCATGTGTAATCGCTCTGAGGACACGCCGATAGTAACGGACATGAAACAGGTTAAATTAAATAAGCATTGTTGTGTATGCATTTCAATGGGGGTTCACCATATACATCGGCGATTATCCCAGTGTTCACGTTCGTTATTTCTAAGGTCGATGTTTTCATTGTGATGAGTGTGTGGTCGATTTCAGCTGCACGCAGCGTCAGAAGCATGCGCTTATCGCAGTCATATCAATGACAGTGTTGTGGGAGACGCTGAAGATCACTATCTACAGCTGTAACAGTAAGTTCCGAGTGAAATGCATTATGGGTAGTGTTAGTTCGGAGAAATGTGCTTGTGCGACGTGTGCTCTTGCTGTGCTGTGTAATTCAGAAAACGGAGAAAGAACATTTATATTCTGCTTTTATTTCAGTTCATTCAGGTCAGTCAACCCAGGGGTTTTTGTGCACTGTAAATTTGACAGCTTTTATCTACACGAGAGAGTAAAATGGCATGCATCAGCTAACTTTGTCCATCTCATCATTGCACGAACATGAATTTACAAGTTACACATAGTGCGCGTCTAATTAGAGTTAAGCCAGTCGGCATGGAAGCCCAGGCTTACATAGTCATAGCCCACTATTGTTAAGCTGGTTGGTGTGGTAGCCCAGGCACACATAGATAGTAATACATGCGGTTTACATGGCTCTTCGGAGCAGCAGCAGTACATATGTCTTGGCGATAGATCTGCTTGTTGGGGGTGTTTTGTTCTTGTTTTGGCTTGTATTGTCCCTTCTATGTCTCCTGCTTTGTGGGGGGTTATTTCATGTATGTTATATTTCCAACAGCAATATTTCTTACATGCTCACAGCAGCATGTTGTGGATGTATTGGCAGTAGCAAATCTCAGTACTTGCTCTGCCGCAGAAGCAGCAGCAGCGTAGCAGATCTATTCCGCCAAGACCAAATACATTAACATTGTCATGTACATTGCAATAAAATGGGCATGGTTTATTACTCGACTAGACTAGGGTTTAAATTTGATTAAGGATGGGCACGTTTTGAGTTGGAAAAAAATGTTTGGTGAATACATTTTTTACATAATAATTCACCAAATTGAAACTAGGCGGAATGGAGATATTGACACTAGGTGGAATGACTTCTGTTAATTGGTCAGTCCAGCATTTTATTTTTAAATTTTTTGTAGCTTTATTTACCTGGCTTAAGAACAAGATTGCTATATATAATGACTGCCTGGCAAGGGGGTATTTTGGAACAATTAGGAGTAATTAAGGACAATATTACATAAAGTCTCACAAGGGAAATTTATATAAAATAATTTGTGTAATTTGTATTATGCATTGTTTTGAATAATTAAAAACAAATTAGGTAACTTTAGGTTCACATACAGAACACAATTCTGCATAAAGTATTCACAGCTGATGGTAAAAAATATAGTAACTAATAAAAACTGCTACAGAATGACATATTTGGTTATTCTTCAGTGTTATTTTGATATCTTTTAGGACTTTATTTGTAAAGTTTATTTTTTTATTTTCCTTAATTACTCATTGTCATCATTTGTTTCTTGTTAACATATGATTCTCTGGGTATACATAGCCTTCCTCTTCTTCGTTCAGGTCCAAGTCCAAATTTTCGCCATGTCCATCCATATCTGTGCATGAAAAGGTTCTGCGCGATCCTCTTGTTCAATATTCTATGGGTCTGAATCCGGCTCAAATTGATATGGCAATATTGACGCCATCCTTGACTAAACCGGAGCAGACGGAACTTGCTGCTTTGGCAAGGGGCGGGGCAGTACTGAAACACCGTCTAAGCTAATACAGAGTTCTGGCATGAAACTCTAGATGGCGCAGTCCGATAGGTCTAACTCAATCTGACCTAATGACATCATTATCACATGGCACAGCTGATTGGTTCTCTGCTGTATCGGTAGCCAATGAGCTCGCTGCTCAACATTCAAATATATGACTAGTGCTTGCCGTAGCAGTTGCAGTTTGCTTCAGAAACCCTCCACATTCCCTAGCTCCACCTGTATAGGTCTGCTACGAGGTGATTCGTGTAAGCTATATGGGGGTTATTTCATGTATGTTATATTTGCAACAGCAATATTTCTTACATGCTCACAGCAGCATGTTGTGGATGTATTGGCAGTAGCAAATCTCAGTACTTGCTCTGCCGCAGAAGCAGCAGCAGCGTAGCAGATCTATTCCGCCAAGACCAAATACATTAACATTGTCATGTACATTGCAATAAAATGGGCATGGTTTATTACTCGACTAGACTAGGGTTTAAATTTGATTAAGGATGGGCACGTTTTGAGTTGGAAAAAAATGTTTGGTGAATACATTTTTTACATAATAATTCACCAAATTGAAACTAGGCGGAATGGAGATATTGACACTAGGTGGAATGACTTCTGTTAATTGGTCAGTCCAGCATTTTATTTTTAAATTTTTTGTAGCTTTATTTACCTGGCTTAAGAACAAGATTGCTATATATAATGACTGCCTGGCAAGGGGGTATTTTGGAACAATTAGGAGTAATTAAGGACAATATTACATAAAGTCTCACAAGGGAAATTTATATAAAATAATTTGTGTAATTTGTATTATGCATTGTTTTGAATAATTAAAAACAAATTAGGTAACTTTAGGTTCACATACAGAACACAATTCTGCATAAAGTATTCACAGCTGATGGTAAAAAATATAATAACTAATAAAAACTGCTACAGAATGACATATTTGGTTATTCTTCAGTGTTATTTTGATATCTTTTAGGACTTTATTTGTAAAGTTTATTTTTTTATTTTCCTTAATTACTCATTGTCATCATTTGTTTCTTGTTAACATATGATTCTCTGGGTATACATAGCCTTCCTCTTCTTCGTTCAGGTCCAAGTCCAAATTTTCGCCATGTCCATCCATATCTGTGCATGAAAAGGTTCTGCGCGATCCTCTTGTTCAATATTCTCGGGGTCTGAATTCGGCTCAACTTGATATGGCAATATTGACGCCATCCTTAACGATACAGGAGCAGATGGAACTTGCTGCTTTGGCAAGGGGCGCGGCAGTACTGAAACACCGTCTAAGCTGTTCGCCAATCACAACGCACTGGGACAGCTAACCAATCACAGCATATTTTGTTTTTTGGAAGGCGGACCTTCATCAAACCTGGAACTAATCGAGCCGTTTGTGCCAGGCTGGGGAGAAATGTATTTTAATAATGTAAATTATGTGAAAAATAATCAGTTTTTCAAACCATCAAGCATGAGAGCATTTTCTAGTACACCCCCTAAGTGCCTGAGCTGTCGATTGAAATATTTGCCCTCTGGTGCTCCGAAATGGACGCAAGAAGCATCATCGCTAGTTAAATTATACTGCATTCATGTGGTGTCAGAAAAATCTGAAAAATAATTTCCCGACTGAGAAAATTCATGTGATCACAAGTTGGAAAGCTCTGATAATACAAATCCAAAACATCTTTGTACATTAGTTGTCCATGTTGTTTTCACATTCAGCACATCCGAGAAGCACGTGAATGCAGAAATTACACTTTCTCTGATGGCAGCAGTTAGCAACCGTTAGCTGCATTAAACGTACTTAAAGGTGCAGTAGGAGATCTTGGAAAATGCTAACTTTAGCCTGATAGCACTGAAAGCGAACGTCCCACCCTCCCTGCAATCGCCGTCCAAAGCCATGCCCCCTGAACGCATTTACGCTCACAGACCAGAGACAACATTACTACAATAGGCTACATCAGCGGTTCCCAATTCCAGACCATGTTCTGAAGTGAAGTAGAACATTTCAACGGATTTCCCCCGCTCAGGGAGTAGGGAGCAATGAACACTGTGTAGGGATCATATAGATCGGAACACAGTTCATGCACGTAGCTCAGTTCTAACGATCTGGCGCGAGGACTGGATTAACCGCTGGGCTACATCATGTGTCATTCACCGGTGAGAAAACTTTAAAAGTACTACAATACCAGGAAGGAAGATCGGGTTGTTGATGTTTGTCTGCCATTCTCACTCTGTCTGCACAGCATGCGTGAACACGCTGATGACATATCCTGTCTGCGCGAACCTGGTGCGCAGAGGTATGCAAATACATACGTTGACAGGCAAGTAGGAAAGCATATTAAAACGCTCGGACCGATGATTGGACGAACATTTCTTGATCCTATGCCTTGCACAGAATATATAAATACAGACAAATACATTTAGACCACTTAACTTAATGATTGCTATCGGGATGTGGAGAGACTTTCAACCAGCATAACAAATTTTTTTTCTGAAGACAATCACCTATTGCACCTTTAACGTTGACAGGCAAGTAGGAAAGCATATTAAAACGCTCGGACCGATGATTGGACGAACATTTCTTGATCCTATGCCTTGCACAGAATATATAAATACAGACAAATACATTTAGACCACTTAACTTAATGATTGCTATCGGGATGTGGAGAGACTTTCAACCAGCATAACAAAAAATGTTTCTGAAGACAATCACCTATTGCACCTTTAATTTAAAATGCCTAAAGCTAAACTTTCCTTGTAATGACTTGCAATCAGAAGCCTTTCTAAACCTGTTGTCCAACAAAAGAGAACATTATAACATGTTTCTACTCCACAACATGGGGTGGGGCACTTGGCCCCTGCCCCTCCGGAGGTCTGTGCATGCCACTGTTTGTTTATATTAGAGATTTCTATAGCGTCATGAGTTCTATTACTTCTGTGATGCATATGTGGACCCAGATAGCACACGTACGACTGCAAGATGTCTGTTAAAGATGACTTAATCTGGAAAGCATCTCCTGTGTACAAACATCTGATAGACATCTCTAATATGTCAGTTTTACATACATTCTAAATCACAAACATCTTAAATACATTGTCTAAACGTCTATTTGTCATCTGATCGGAAATGTCCTATAGACGTATTGCAGATGAGCAAACACTCTAAAAAACATGTCTTGCAGATGTAAATGCAGACGCCAAATAGACGTTTCCATGATGTACGTGTGCTATCAGTGGAGTTTCTGCACGTGGGCGCCCTCTGGCCTCCAGTATGAATGAAACAGACATTAAATGTGTTTATAGTGCTCAATAATGCCCAATCCATCTTATTTTTGGTAAAAAATAGGAAAAATAATACTTCTCTCAAAAGAAATTTGAAGTAGACATATGATAATCCATGTTACATACATCTCTAGTGTACAGGAGTTTTTTTTTTTTTTTTTTTTTTTTAATTTTAACTATTTAAAAAAAAAAAAAAAAAAAAAAAGATTACTATATTTAAAACCATGGTAACCACAAATTACTAATTGCAGCGCGTTTCTGTATTTGGTCGTGTTGCAAGTATTTGCACGTTTCTGTATTTTGAGTATTTGCAGTACACGTGTTGTCAAACTGATGAAGATCTTCCCTTAATTTGTTGGTGCATGTGTTTTTTTAAGTTGCAGTGTGTTGAGCTCTCTTGGCCACCATAGAAAACAATAGTTTATTAATAAAATATAATATTTCCTTGCTATTCTTCCCACTCGCTCTGCCGGATGCGCTTTTATACTTTCTGGTGCTTACGTCACCCCGCTCGTGACGTCTCGCTACTCCATTGGACTGATTTGACACGTGCTTCAGAACGCGGTCACGCAGGGGCGTTCCCAAAGCGATTTCGACACAGCGTCTCGTTACTTATGATTTAAAGAGGTCTTAAATTTGGGGACGGAAAGACCAGAATTGCGATATAGCTTAATGTGACAATTAAACTTTAAAAGGCTATGATTTCATTGAATAAATATGAGCGCTGCAAGATTCAAAATCAGCTGCTGCGCTGTGTTGTGTACAGCCGTTACTGGGGAAACCGCTATATTTCTGCCGTTCCAAGAGCGCCACCTGCTGTTAGAGAATGAATGTGCATTTTCAGTAATCCTGTCTGCTGTTTTTGTTCAGACCAATCTGAAAATCAGCCGTTGTTTTTATGCTGCAAACACGCAGAGTTGTAAATGCGAACTGGTGGATCGACAAGAAGATAATGCATTGTAAAAATCTAAACAATTAAGATAGTAAAATATATTTATATGTTATTTAATTAATATTATTAATTGATTGATGATATTTTTAAATTAATGTAATAATTGATCACCCATCCATTTTTTTTAAAAATGGTTTAATGGTTGAAATGTGAAGTTTATAATTTTCTAAGACTTTTTGTTTTTGTGAACTGTAAATCATGCTTTTTTAAACTTTTTTACAGTTTAAAATATTACCACAGACATTGCCCTACCCCGCTCATATGGTATTAATTTTATTTGTGCAGATCTTATAAAAGATCTTAAAAAGTCTTTATTTTGAGCTTAAAAATCGTGCAGATACCCTGGTTTTAAAGTGTAGATTTGGCACCGGTATTGTAAAAAACCCAAACGATACCCAACCCTACTTTTAAGTCAGCTAAGAGCTCATGCTGATCTTCTATAGAGCACACTTGTCATGTAATACGAATTCTCATGCATAGAGTTAACCAAACTTGAACTTTGGAATGTGCATGAGCTTGCATTTTCGGTTTCCTGGAATCTCTTGCATAGGCATGGATAGAAGTCAGTGGAACAAAAAGAGTTGTGTGATTGCACCTTTATTGTATTCTCAAAAAGGCCAGAAGGTTTGTTGGTCCCACATGATTTCAGGAATTCCTATTATTGGATGGAATAATCCCAGGATAAACTCATTAGCTTGGATTTAGGTAGCAGCCCAATTCTTTCAAAATCTCTATTGCTGACAGAAGGTATTTTACTCACAAAAGCCCAAAAATCCCACAACTAATGCACGCCCTGCCAGTAGAATTGATCTTGAGAGCTCTTGGTGGTAAAGCCTCTCCAGCTCCATTACAGTCTCTGTTTTGGATTGAAGCCCAACCAGCAGCTCTTTTTATTCCTCTGGCCTACGTGACATGAAATATAGGCCATTTATTATAATATCGTACTAATTTGATAATAAATTATTCTCGCCTTCTTGGTCAGTCTCCATTACTGCGAGTGCCGGTTGAGAGTGTTTTTTTTTTCCTATAGAAAAAGCTTTATTTTACATCCGCTTTCTTATCCATTACTGAGCCAGTAACAGCTGATGGAATCCAGACTGGTCTGATCCCAACAGGAATAGCATGAGAGGCTGAAGTCCTCCTCAGTCAATGCCTTTCTCTTAGCTCTCCCTCTCTGTGTAATCAATAGCCCTCACCTGAGTAGCCTCGCAAGCTCTAGCGTTTTGACAATTTGGTTGGCGTCCTGGGGGTCTTGCAGGCTAAAGACATACCGTTATATGTATATATATATATATATATATATGTATATGTATGTATATATATGTATACATATACATATATGCATATATATACACACATATATATATATATATATATATATACACATATGTGTATATACACAGTATGTATATATAGGTGTGTGTGTGTGTGTGTGTTTGTGTGTGTATATATATATATATATATACATACATACATACAAGTTTATTTATATATTTTAGAACTTAAATATAGTATTAAAAAACACATTTAAGCTGCAGTTGCAAGTCCTAACATAGGCAATATTTCTTTAAGGATTAAAAAAACTAAATAAAACAAACAAAAAAAAAGTAAAATGTTGTCTTTGTATTGAAAAATGAGAATAATCATCCAAGATTTTCACTCCTGTCTTCATAGGCGCGTTTCCATTACCCTTCAAATTGCGCAAATTGAAATTGCGAATTGAAAATACGCTTAATGGACACTCCGTCATTTCGCAATACTTTTTTATCGACATTTATAAAATATCGCCAAAGTTTTGCGCAAATCTGTAATGGAAACGCGCCTCATGACATGTTTTTGTGATTGATTAGGGCTTTAACTAGGGCTGTGCAATTAATCGCATGCGATTGTCATGCAGAGCCGACAAAAAAATGTAAAGCCGGTTCCGTGATTAGTAGTAAATCTCCATCACCTGCTTTCAGATGTAGCGGCATTTACTACACAGAGCCGTAGTTCACTGACAATTAGGCAATATCGCGTTCATTATCGCATAATCGCATGCGATTAATTGCACAGCCCTAGCTTTAACCTTCCAATTGTGACTGTTTCTGTGATTCTGTGCCTAATACTGTCACTGTCCATGGTTCTGAAATGCTTTCATTTTAAATGATGTATGCATTTTTTTTTTTTTTTGTGAGTAAGCAACAGTGGATGTTAACTCTCAAGCGGACCACCTCAGTTCTGAGGGGACAGTTTATTTTGTTACAGAACCTTAACAAATTGCAGCAACAAGAATTTAAAAAGAACACGTGGACATAAATCTTGAAACTTTTTATACCCTGTAACTAAATTAAATGGGGCTAGACTGAAAAAGAGAGTGAGGATATAGTAAAGAGAAATGGATCTTCTGGACAGGATGAAAGACTCGAACGAATAAAGAAGTTAATGCTGGCAGGGGTGGATAGAGCTGTGAGGAGACAGTCAGTACTGTACTGTGAAGGACATTGTCTTGGTTGCAAAATAAACACATATTTTTTAACATGAACACATCGCGCGCACACACAGGCCTGAG
Source organism: Sinocyclocheilus anshuiensis (assembly GCF_001515605.1). Classification (NCBI taxonomy): domain Eukaryota; kingdom Metazoa; phylum Chordata; class Actinopteri; order Cypriniformes; family Cyprinidae; genus Sinocyclocheilus; species Sinocyclocheilus anshuiensis. The sequence continues at coordinate 802,955 of NW_015551055.1, forward strand.
GCTCCCACAGTATACCATGTGGAGTTGTGCTCTGCCGTTGATGGCCAGAGCTGCTGAATTGATTTATTACTTCTGGCTGCTGTTGTTGACATGGCTAAAATCTAAATGGCTACAGCCGGCTGGCAATGTAAGCACTTTAAAGGGCACCGTAAGTCATTTATACTCGCTCTCACTCGTTTTGTTTTATTTTCAATAAAATCTAATTCGACAGGCTTGTGGTCTGTGCTAAAAAAGATTGAATTCTGAGATTAAGCGTGTGGTATCAGAATATCTTTGTGTTTGGAAGAAAATACCTATTGTCCCTTTCCTTCCTCCACTGCGTCCATTCATGCACATTTGCACCTCTCCCTGCGTCCATCCAAATGCCCCATGCTAAATAAAATGCTAAGTGCACTTAACCTTTCATAAACAGCGAAACACCTGAGGGATAAGCAACAGAATAGCTGGCAGCTTGCTATCGTCAGCAGTCTGACTTGCTCAGTGTCTGTGCTTGTTCACTGATATCTCTTGCTCAATATCAGTCTTTCTTTCAGGGGTTTATATGCAATGGATGTGATTCAAACAGAAATGAGCATGGTTTAAAGGAACAGAGAGCACAAAAGCTCTGTTGACAGATGCAGTTAACACAACACATGCACATCCACGTGGTGTAGTGTGTAATTCAGACTTTGAATGAAGATTTGTAATTGCTTTTCAGCTATTTGCATACACTTGGTGTGAACACCCACTTTAAAGCCCTGCTTATCTGTTGCATATGTATCTGATCTAGTGTCAGGGTGATCGCAAATCGTGGAAATGTGATCAGAAACATGTCCTCCCTTTCTTTCTCTCTCGATATAATTTTCTCCCTCTCCCTCGCCGATTTGAAATGCAAATAGTTATTGGATGACAATGAATTTTGTAGCTAAAAGCCATTAACTCTGAGGTGATTGGCTATAGCAAGCAAAATTCATGAATAAATCTTCAAAGAAGGATTACAGATAAAACCAGCTCATCAAATAACACAGAAGCCTGAGATAACCCGATTCTATCATTCTCTCCTCACATCTCACCTCTCTACTCCCTACAGAGAAATGCAAACCATTCTTCAGCATACTGCAATCTCTCTCATTCTCTGCTTGCTCTTCCCTAAGGATGTGTGGAGTGCTACAAAGCGGGTGTTGCACAAATGACTGCCAAATCTCTCTAAAACAGACTGGTGTTATAAATGCCAGTCTTTTGTAAGGGCCCTGTCCTAGGGGTTTAGAGTGAGCTGTTGACCCACACTCAGACAAATGTGGGATTGGTCATTAAGGGAGATTTTTTTCATTTCCTTTCCCTGTTAATCGATTTCTGTTAAATTATGTGTATTAAGTGTGTCTTATTCACTTATGTCACACCATATGTACTGTACATATAAACCCACTTGAGTCTAGGACAAATTAATTACACACTTATGTAGCTACATATGCCTGCATGTCATAGATAACTAAAGTGCTCTTTATGTAAAATTTCCTAGACACTAAGATCAAGAAGATACTGCTTTTTCGTTCCTGTTTTTAACCCAAATGGTTTTAAATAAGCACTGGATTACTCTAAACTGAAATACTCTAAAAGTGTTTAGTTCACTACTGTTCAGTACCAGTGTAGTGCGATTCATGAATTACTGTCTTTTATGAGCTGGTTCTTTTTAGTGAAGCAAAAGCACACAGCACGACCAGTGTAGTCTAACCACCTGACTGTTATATA
>NW_015551055.1:804945-805748 GCF_001515605.1 Sinocyclocheilus anshuiensis
AATCAAAATCCCTTATAAAGCAGTCAGAGAGGTTGCTAAATTCATGTCATTCACTTACTGAATGACAAGTTATTACTTTTTCATGTTGATCTCAAAATAAACCAATAGGCCTCTTAATGTAACTCTTAACTCTTAATGTGTTTTGCACTTAAGGCTTGTGAGACTTAAATCAGTGTAGTTACTGACTGGTTGTTTGACAGTGTATAGTTAAAGATTACGAGTTGTATTGTATAAAATTCAATTTGATTCGATTGAAATATTATTTGTTGTATTAATTCTGTTGAAATATGAATGATTGGAAACAGACTACTTGAGGGCCAGAAATGCAGTAAGTATTCCATTTCATTCCACAGGGGTTTGCTATGGAATAACAATCGTTAACTAGAATAATGGAAGTGTTAAAGTTCCAAAGAAATAGAAGTAGTTGACAGATCTTTTCTTTCATAGTGTAATGTACTTCTGTATATATATTGGATTACTTAAAAAAAAAAATAAATAAATAAGCAGACTAAACGATTGGGGACGTCCGACATGAATCAGAGAGAAGTCGTTTTACCTATCCCATCCCCACTTGAAACACACACTTCTAGACATACACTAACCCACATACTGAATAAACTGGCTTATTCACAGTTCACTGCATTTATAGCCTCATCTTCTTTGTGTATCTATACATTTTCATGCCTGAAAGTGTGTACAAACAAACACACTTTAGCAACAAATACATTTCTATTTGTCTCTTGTCTGTGCCACCTGATGTGAGCTGCATTCACAATTGTTGCAAAAGTTCTCAGAAACATATG
>NW_015551055.1:805775-839854 GCF_001515605.1 Sinocyclocheilus anshuiensis
TGTATATATATTGGATTACTTAAAAAAAAATAAATAAATAAGCAGACTAAACGATTGGTGACGTCCGACATGAATCAGAGAGAAGTCGTTTTACCTATCCCATCCCCACTTGAAACACACACTTCTAGACATACACTAACCCACATACTGAATAAACTGGCTTATTCACAGTTCACTGCATTTATAGCCTCATCTTCTTTGTGTATCTATACATTTTCATGCCTGAAAGTGTGTACAAACAAACACACTTTAGCAACAAATACATTTCTATTTGTCTCTTGTCTGTGCCACCTGATGTGAGCTGCATTCACAATTGTTGCAAAAGTTCTCAGAAACATATGCGCAAACTTTTATATATATCTCTCTCTCCTGCTGTTCATGCAGGAGCTCATATTTAATGCATTTAATGCACAGAGAGATGAAGAGAGACCGGCAGAAATGGTCTTCTGCAGAATGTCCTGCTGGTGTTAACAAGCTTTAGGACTGCACTTATCTGCTGGCTCTTATTTTATATTCTGACTCAGAACATCAATCTTAATTCCACCAGAATTTCACTGGTTTCGTCTGGAGTGTGTGTGTGTGTGTGTGTGTGGAAGGGGTGGAGTTGAGAATTTTGTTTGTTTGTTTTTCATTTTAGCGTGGATGCCTTGGATTATATTCACTGAAGCTTTGGGGTCTTACTGAGTATTATGGGACATTTGCCATGATTGTTATTGTCTTGTCTGTGGGCCAGTTTGGTGGATTCAGCAGAACTTCAGCCTCAAGGTTTTTTTTTTTTACAATGCAAAGGAAGAGGGAGGGGAGAGTAGGACAAAGGATGGACATTGGAACTCAAAGTGGAAAAAATTATCATACAGAGAAAGGTCATGTTTACACTTCAGTTGAAATCTAAATCAAGGGTCTCCAAACTTATTTCATTCGAGAGCTACTTTTTAAAAATGAAAGTGGCTGAGAGCTACCCATGTAATACAATACTTAATGCATACTTAAATACAATACTCTCTTAATGTATCAATCCAAACAGTTATACACAGTTTTGTTACACGTGCTGAAAATGTTCAAAAAGTACTAATACACACACAGAAATAATTTAACCAGGTTTTATGTCAAAACCAACAAATAAAATTAGAATCACTGGCAAAAAAAAAAAAAATCTTTTTTTGTTTACATAAGCATTTAAATAAAAACATTAAAAACAGTGGCCAGATTTTAAACTAGCAAAAAATATTCATAATGCTATCTACTGATATGTACTACGTTCAAATAAAGCTTTGACCAAAAAAAAAAAAAAAGTTTTCTAAAATAATAAATTGAAGACTTAAGATGCAAAGACCACTATTAAGTCGGTCCATATTTTATTTAATTTATTTTTTTCTGTTAAATGAGCATTTTTATCAGGCTCCTATTTTTAGTTTTAGTAATTTCACTTTCACTTTCAATTTCACTTTCAAAAATGTCCAATCTTATTTTCATACAAGCATTATAAAATTGTTTATGTAAAAGAAAAAACTCAGGACTTATATTTTATTTGCTCCATATAACAGTTCTGCATAAGCTAATATGCATTCTAAAAATCTTAACACTTCGGATAACAAGGTATTCTATTTTCCATCGACCGGTTAAGTCCGATTTTTGTATTGGTTTGAACAGAAATGGCAGACGGGCTGTGTCTGACAGCAGGTGGCACTTAAGGAATAGCAGAAATAGAGCTGTTTCCCCAGTAACCGCTGTAAACAAGGCAGCACTGCACTTATAAACACTACTTTACTCAGAGGGAAGATGAAAAGCAAATGCCATAGAAACTTTTCTGAAGACAGTCGGTTCCCTATTATGCATTCATACAATTCATTCAATCAAACATTCTTTCATATAATTTCTCTCAGCAGTCATGTTTTCACACAAAACAAAACCTATTCTGCATGTCGCGCCTGTGTGAGACTTACTAACTTTGCAGAACGCTGAGCAGTATTTACTGTGAGTTTTCAAATCATCAAATGCTGGTTTAATGATAATTAAAATATGAAACGGGATAATTAAAATAACCTCACGGCTGGTATGTCAAAACAATTAATAGCATGAGCATGTTTTATTCTGGGGCCGGTTGCATAAACTGCTTAGACTAGTCTTTAGTTTTCAAAAGTCAGTTACAAAAAGTTAGATTGGCCCAATTTGAGTCTGAAAAGTAACGCTGATTACCTCTTGGCTAACTGCTAGTTGGTTAAACTATTTCTTAAGACGAAGTCTTAACATAGTGGCTATGTTTATGCAACTGGCCCCTGGGTTTATTTGTCATTGTCTATGTTGCCATGACAACCGTTCATATCCCTCAAGATTACTAAAGAGCTGTGAAGTACAGTTGTGAAGTATTGACCTCTTCACTCACTCACTCACTCACTCACTCATTCAGACTCAATCACTTGCTCACTGACTTACTCATTGATTCACTCTTTTACTGACTCACTCACTTATAGTTAGTCCCAAATTACATGCACTATAAACTATGCACAGTCTGACAGCCCCTCCCTTTCCACTACTTAAGGAAAACTGGCAGCTGAGTGTATGAAGTGTCCAACATTTTACACTTTTTTCTGTTAAATAAGTACATCATCTAGGTATTTGGAGTGTACTTTTTCTTTTTAGAATTTTCAGTGTGAACACACAACTCTACACTATTTATACTACAAAATGGCATAGAGTGTTGCATAAGTATGCAGATTGGCTCACTGATTTACTCACTCACTGATTCGTTCAATCACTGACTCATTTGCTCACTTACTGACTCATTTACTGACTCACTCTCAAACTCACTTACTTAATCACTCACTCACTCACAGACTCATTTACTCAACCATTGACTCACTGACTGATTCATTCATTGACTCACTTGCTCACAGTCTCATTTGCTCATTCACTTGACTGACTCACTCAGGCTAACTCATTTACTCACTCCCTCACTCATTTGTTCACTCTTGTAGTGAGGTTGTTTTTTTATATATACAGTATATAGATCTGTTTTTTAAGGCTCTGAATCATAATCAGTGTCTTAATTCTTCAAAGTAGTCGAACGTATTATTTTCTTCCTTCCCTCTTTGGGCCAATTCCGAATTAATTGAAGGAGGGGATGATCCCAGTGATTTTCCCAATATTGCGCTTTTGCTCAAAGAGCTAGTAGAATGCTCACTGTAGGGCATGAAAGGCCGTGTTTGTGTGAGTGCCTCTCTAATGTTTTCCGAACAGGAAATCGTCCATCTGCTTTATTGTCTGAAACACTGTGATATAAAATCTATAACAGTAAAGCAGATCCTCATAATAAGAAGTTTTATTTGAACTTGTCTTGTTTATTATACTTTCTTACACTCAGTTAAATATTTTCATTAGTTCATAACATAAAGCGTTCTCTAGATGTCACTAAAGCAGTGAGTTGAGGCTGAGCACGTCTGGAGCTCTGACATGCTGCCAGTAATGATTGAACAATGATGAGTTCTAATAACCATAGTGGTTTTGTACTTCTCCATTTATTCTCCTCATGTATTCACATATGTGTCTATTCTTCATCTTTGCACCCAATTACTATTTTTCTCATTGGCATATTCTGGGTCATATCTGTTGGCAAATGGTCGCCATAGCAGCCGCTTGAGAGCCGATTATAATCACACGTCACCACAAACAAGTCTGATCAAAAAGACACGGATTGCATCTCTCTCTCTCTCTCTCTCTCTCTCTACCCCCACTCCCACTCCCCCTCCCCATCCCCCACTCTACTCTTCACCATCTGTCCTTTAATCCTGCCATTCCTTATGGTACTCGTTATAACCTGCCTATTTGACACTGGATCATAAAGGAAAGTAGCAGAATAAAGTTTATCGAATTCAGGTCAAGGAGGTCAGTAGCATCTGCAGAAAGCTATCCGTTAGCATTCCTGTTCATCTCCTGAAAAACTGCAGCAACCTGATTGAAGCCATCTTTTCTTGTTTGGGGCATAAATGTACAACCCCATTTCCAAAAAAAGTTTGTACATTTTGTAAAATGCAATAAAAACAAGAACCTGTGATTTGTAATTCTCTTTAACCCTTATTTAACTGACAAAACTACAAATAAAAGATTTCAAGTGTAAATAAACAATTTTTAATTTTGATGGCTGAAAAGTTGAGACAGCGGTTAAATAAAAGTGAAAAGATTATCCAAGTTAAATGTTTTTTGAAACGTTCTACAATAAGCAGGTGAATTGTTAATAGGAGAGGATATCATGAATGGTTAAAAATAAAAATGTGTTTATGTGGTTTAAGGTTCAAAAAACACATTATTTTCCACATACTGTACATTATTGTTTCTCCTCTATGCCCCGCCTTTCTGAAACTCGTCGATTTTAACTTAACCACTGATTTCTAGTCGTGTCCTGTTTTGGAAGGCCAAACACGGCGGGCTAGAGTGAGCGGAGGCCGGACGCCTAGAGTGAGCGGAGGCCGGACGCCTAGAGTGAGCGGAGGCCGGCGGCTAGAGTGAGAGGAGGCTGGCTTGAGTGAGCAGCGGCGGGCGGGCTTGCAGCAATCACATGTGGCAACCCCGGGCTGGACTTCGCTTCGTCCACGTTGAAAGCCGATCCGGCGATCCACAGCGTGAAGTTGATGTATTTCCGCAGCGACCGGCACGGATCAGCTGCAGGCATGACGAAGCGGATATCATCCTTTTTTGGAAGGCCAAACAAAGTAGTTTCGCTTTCACAACATGGCGGCGGCGGCAACAACAATACTACAGCGAGAATCAAAGTTACGCCTTCTTTCTTTGCTTAACTTTTATAAAGAATATCTCTTTGGATTTGAGACTTTAGTCTTTGCAACTTTACAGATCTTCTTTATGCACCAAGAGCTTGTAACACTCCAAAGAGAAAGGAAAAATTGAAATCGCATCATATGACCCCTTTAATAATTCTCTTTGACCTTTATTTAGTTGACAAGAAAATATCTCCTTAATCTTGCTCGATACAAAACTTCACCTGCTCAACAGTCAGTGGTCATTGTTCATAAGGAGATCTCTATATAGTTTTGTAACTAGATTGATTGTTTATGTTACTAAGGATGGTTGTTAAAGGTGTTGCGCGGTGATACACAGAACCGTTGGCTGAAGGCGGTCACAGCCATGCTTTATCGTGAATAAAACACAGCTGTTGACCAATCAGAATCAAGGACTGGATCTAACCGTTTTATAAATTAGTTATGTTAACATAATCTTAATTAAAATACTAAAACATATAATAAAAATATAGAAGCAGAACATTTAACTCACACCATATTTTTTTATATTTATTTTTATTAGAACGAACGTCCAAGAGGTACATATTATCTTAGGATTGCCTTTGAATATTGTCTTATATAGATAAAGGGGAACCTTGGAGTCAAAAAGATTGAGAACCACTGGTGTAAATTATTATGTTTCTCTAGCTATAGTTTTGTTGTTGTTTAGTTTGAGTTTGGATTGATTTTACAGCGTTATTTAGGCTAACTCTGATGTATGACTCAAGAATGTCCATTAATGTATAGAATAATAGATGAATATAATATGATTTATTGTATAAATATACGTGTTCTATGCATTTTTATCTAAGGCAGTTATAGTATATTTATTTAAATGAATATATACATAATTTTACATGAAACGCCATGAAATTCAGTTATGATTTTGAATAAATCAATTGCTTATGAAAAAACAAATCATGTCATATTAGTGCGTATCAGACTAGCATCATTGGGTAAATCTACATAATCTCATAATTTTCCATGTTGCCACAATGACAGTAGCCACGTGTATCCACATGAATCAGATCAATTCCTGCCTTCCGGTGGTATCAATTTGTACATGTAGTTGCAGGTTCTGAAGCGACATTCGGGCTTGATAAATCACTTTGTTGGTGCAATTTAATCTATTTGCATTGACATCGCAATGTATTTTGTGAATGTATGGAGAAACGGTTTACAAATTACAGATTACAAATTCAGCACCCTGAAAACTGACAAAAAAATTATAGATTTGTTTTATGCATGAAGAAACCCTTGTGGTTTTACCTAAGACTTTCCAGAATTAATGAATTCATTCATTTTTTTTTTATTCATTCATTGATTTATTTGTTTGTTCAGTCACCCATATGTTTTTTCATTGATTCGTTCATTTTTCTCTCTCTCTCCCTCTCTAGTGGTTTAGCTGACATCGGTTTGAACTCTCTTCTCATGGTCATGTTAGTCGGTTAAGATTAAAAAGCCTGAAATCCTCCTGGCACGATTGACATGGGGTATGGAGGGATGCGGGAAAGAGGGATGAATGGAAAAAGGGCGGGAGCTGAGTAAAAGAGTGAATTAATTTTGTCAAATCAGCGTCACAGCAGTTTAAAAGTCTGTTTGTTTCTGTAAAGCATCTAAAAGTGTGGATTTATGTCCCTGTATATGTGGTAAATATTGTGATATGTCTGAGTAAGTTTACAAAGCTATGTTTGAAATTATATTCGCGTGTGTATATTTGTGTTTGTGTTGTTTGTGTGGGTGAGTGTCTGCTTTTGGCAAGCTCATTCCAATGCGGGATTAGTAGGCAACGCTGAATTGTGGGGAGAAATTGGATCAGATTACAGTGAATTTTGGCACCGGATTATCTTCAATCCCTTCAGTGTATCCAAGTAGCCTGAATGAGTGTTTATGAAAGAGAAGACACCAGAAAAAGAGAAGAGAGTTGCAGACTTTAGAAGAAGTGGATTCTTGTATCTTTGTCTCCTTCTTCTGTTTTCGTCTCTTATGTTTAATGTGAGACTGTCTTCATCTCACCTAGGATGTCTGTCTCTATATCTCATACACATCTCCTGCTCTATGGGTTGTGTTTTTGGCTGGTGTCAAGACCAGCAGTCCTGCTGTTTTCATGGCTTTTACCAGAAGCCTCTTTGCTTCCTTCCACTGGCACCACGCTGTTCAGCAGAATTAACCAATCACCTGAGGGGTTTTTTTTCTACAAGCTTGAGAGATTTAAGAGGGAAAGTTTGGGCTTTTTAAACGAAATCTCTGCTTATCATGTTAGGTTCAAATTGTCATTCCACTGGGAGCTCAAGCAGAAGCCCCAGGGGATACCGGCACATGTAAATAAAGTTCTCAAACTTACTAATCTTCTCATAATTTCCATATCAAAATATCTGACATTGTTACCACTATTTCTAGTTTCTAACAGAAAGCATATTTTGATTATTGCATGCTGTGGAGCTGATCTGTTGGGTTCTTGTATCATGTCTTAACTTGGCAACCCATTTTACTGGATGCCTTCCAAAGCACAGTGCAGCGTGAACTATACTAGAGATAGGCAACTCTGGTCCCGGAGGGCCACTGTTCTGCAGAGTTTAGCTCTATTCCTAATCAAACACACCTAATACAGAAAAATCTAACCTATGTCTTTAGGATTGCTTTAAAATTACAGGCATGTGCGTTTGATTAGGGATGGAACTAAACTCTGCAGGACAGAAACAGCCCATTCGTGAACTAGAGACTTATGAGGTACTCAACTAGTTGTTCACTTCCAACACACCTAATTTTAGTAGAGCTGTGTGTGTTAAGGATGTTTAAGGTGGTCCATTAACAACATATGCTCACATGCTAAATGTTTTTTCGTGCTAACATTGCAACTCTTAAATATTTTCCATAGGTGGGTTATGAGAACGCAGGCACAGTGAAACAACATATGCTCACATGCTAAATGTTTTTTCGTGCTAACATTGCAACCCTTAAATATTTTCCATAGGTGGGTTATGAGAACGCAGGCACAGTGGAGTTCCTGGTGGACAAGCATGGAAAACACTACTTCATTGAGGTGAACTCCCGTCTACAGGTGGAACATACGGTTACAGAGGAAATCACTGAGTGAGTGACCAACTATGTAATGCCATTTGCAAGTTGCACAGTAAATAACTCCCAAAGATGTTGAGGATTTAATAGCTTTTTGCTAGATTTATAGCTTGTTTCGAGTTATTTTCCAAAATGTTAACTTGGCATATGTTAAGCGTTAAATGAATAGCAAATCAAAAACACATCAGATAATTGTGTTTGTGTATATGCTCCATTAATTTCTCTGAATCAGAATGTCTGGAGGATATTACATTTACATTTGCAATTATATTCTATTAGATGCTTTTTTTTATCAAAGCGAATTCTAAGAAAGCACAAACATGTACACTGCAATTACTTAAACAGACAAGCACTGAAGAGCACTTGTGTGCAAATATACAAATGCAATAATTGCATTCACAGAAGCAATCAGGATTCTCAAGACAATCTGATAGCTGATAGCAGAATTTACATACATTTGTATTTATTTATTTATTTATTTATCAGGAGTTTCCATACATTAAAGTGCATTAAATAAATAAATAGTCCTAGGGTGTGTTTGAATATTGTTGTAGACAATGGTGGACCTTTGTCAATAAGTCAAAAAGGTCAAACAAGTTAAAAAGGTTGAGAACCACTGCAGTAGGTCAAACTGTACAGTAGGTTAGGTATTGGTCACTTTGGACCAGCAACAATATAGGTCACTTTGGACCAGCAAATCTAGTAGTGCTTGTACTACTGGTTCTCAAGACAATCTGATAGCTGATAGCAGAATTTACATACATTTGTATTTATTTATTTATTTATTTATTTATCAGGAGTTTCCATACATTAAAGTGCATTAAATAAATAAATAGTCCTAGGGTGTGTTTGAATATTGTTGTAGACAATGGTGGACCTTTGTCAATAAGTCAAAAAGGTCAAACAAGTTAAAAAGGTTGAGAACCACTGCAGTAGGTCAAACTGTACAGTAGGTTAGGTATTGGTCACTTTGGACCAGCAACAATATAGGTCACTTTGGACCAGCAAATCTAGTAGTGCTTGTACTACTGTACATACAGTAGCACTAGTGAGAGTGTAATACTAATTTAGTGGTCAGGGAGTCCTGGAGGAGATTTTGTATGTTCAGTCGATGTGAATGTGATTTCTAAAAGAAGTGAATCATAAATTGGTGTCTGAAGAAAGTCTGAAGTAAATGAGGTGTCAACTGTTTTTGATGGGTTATTTGATGTATGTGCCCCATTGGTTCCACAATTATTGTGTAGGCCAAAATATTACCAGCGTGTGAGGACGTGCAGCATGCATGTGAATTTGCATCCATACGTAGGTGTATGTGTTTGCAGACTGTCAATGTACAGTGTCTAGGATAAATGCTTGTCTGCCACCCCACCTTGACAAGTTGGTCAAGGGGAGAGAGAGATGGTAGGAAGAGAGAACATGTGTTAGGAACAGCATGTGCAGAGAAAAAGAGTGTGAGAGAGAGGAAGGAAAAGGAAAGAGGCTTTATAAATAGCTCTCACCTCCCCTGATAACCTATGAGCTGCTCCATAATGACATAGAGATGAGCCTGATCTCATCACATAAGCACACACACATGCTGACAAGCACACAGACATTAACGCACTGATGAGTCAAATGATTGATAGTGCTCCTTTCATTCTTCCTCAACACACATACACACGCACAAACACATCTTTGTGTTTTCCAGCACAAGTTCCTCACCACAGAAATGGAGACTCATACATTATAGATATCACAGTTGTCAAGTGTAGTTGACAGTGCTGCTTTGAATTGGCTCTCATTGCGTGTGCTGCCATCTTAGATTTGCAAAGGATTTACTGAAATATATAATGAGTATTAGTCTGTCATTTGTGTGGATATTATACTGCCTCCTTTACATGGGGAAATATAGATGGTCTGTAATGCAATCATACTTGTACGTTTATTTTGCTGCACAAAATGTGTGTGTGTGTGTAAGATTAATAATACATTTCATTTTATACACTAATGTGATCCATTCTTTGTGGTTCCTGTTTGTGGTTAATGTCATAAAGTGTGACTGTGTGTTTTTGATGTGATACAAACACTGTAATTTCCTTTTCACATGCTTATTATAATGAAAAAAATGGAAATGTGGTCTTGATAGGGGAAATACCTTTTTTATTTTTATTTTATGTGCTGTTCTGTTCTGTTTATTTGTTATTTTTTATTTTATTTTTTATTTTTTTGTTTATTTTTGTTCCTCTTTATGTGATACAAACACTGTAATTTCCTTTTCACATGCTTATTTATTATAATGAAAAAAATGGAAATGTGGTCTTGATAGTGGAAATACCTTTTTTATTTTTATTTTATGTGCTGTTCTGTTCTGTTTATTTGTTATTTTTTATTTTATTTTTTATTTTTTTGTTTATTTTTGTTCCTCTTTTATTTACGATAAAACAAGAGTATAGATAGTATAGATATATTTATAGTATGTGATGAATGTGGATTTCATTTTTTTAATATCATGGTTATCAATGCTGATGTATTATGACTCCCCTAGTTCGAATTTGTTCTGAAATCTCAGACTTTATATCACAAACTATTGCTTTGGCAAATCTCAGCACAGAGACATTGTTGAGATATTATCTGAAACTCTGAAGGAGAATGCAAGATATTATTCTCTCAGGAGCAAGCTGCTGAGAAGCAGGAGACTTAAGTCTCCATTTGCTCCACATTTAATCTCATTAATCTGTCTGGGGAAACCATTAAACTATCTTGTCATGATTAAGCACATTTTCCCCTTAATTCTACTGTAATGGCAACAATCAGTAATGAAAATGGTCCTGTACAAACACAAAGATTTGTTTAATGTAAATTAGTGTAAATTAAATGCAGTACACTAAACAACAATTAAACATTTTACATTAAATTTAAATAACAAATACTACTAAAATGTATAAATACTGTAGCAAATTAGCATGGAATGTCTATAAATAATTACAATTAATTATGATTAATTACAATGGAATGTCTATAAATAATTACAATTAATTATGATTAATTACAATAATCTGTTCGTCCAGCAAACATTTAGTGTAATTTCATATCAACTCTAAGAAAGGATATTTTCGTGTCCACAGAAAACAACCTTCTTACAGTAGCTTACTAATGCATTAGAGCATGTAGCTAGATCAGAATCATAAAGGGACATTAATTTGCAAGGCAGAATCCGAAACTCATGTAATTTGTGTTAATAATTTTATTAACTAAATGCTAACACATAACTAGTCTAAACAAACAAACATGCAATCACTCATACATGGGGAATGGGCAAATGAGACTTGATGGATGAAACCATCAGGAAAACCAGAGAATGAAGCTATGAAAAGAGTCAGTTAGCCACCTGAGTAAAACCATCAGCGCCTTTTATAACGGGGTTTATAGCTTATACTAAACCTCTATTTTGTTTAGTTAAATGTACGATACTTGCATTGCCTTGGTTGTTGACGAGTGGCCGGATGCAGTCTCGGATGAAAGTCTTGATGGTTTCAAGGTTTTGGACTTGCGATCACGTTCTTCCGGGTTTGAAGAGTGATGAATTCCAAAGATGTTCTGACTCTATGGTGATTGGGAGTTTCTTCCCAATGGAAAGTGAAAAAAGAGCTAAGAGAGACATCAGCTGAGATCCTAGGATCTTTGGTGAATGGAAAGTCAAGGCCGAGGCCTGGCACGAACTTAGGGTGTCCTTAGAAGACCAGCTGAGGATATGCGTGTTCATTTAAAGAAAGGTTTGTCTATGAATTACTTAGAGAACAGTCCATTTCTCTGGGCATTATGTGTCTTTCCAATGAGGAAGATGAGTGAGAGTTGCTCTGCCCGCATTCCTTTGGGCAATAAAACCAGTGATATCAGCATTGGTTGCCATGGAACCAGAGGCCTGTTCTGCCTTTCTGAGGTGTTAGATGCATTTCGGGGGAAGGGTCCATAGACCCCCATAGTTGGTTTGTTGATTGAATGGTGTTACAGAGTATTTGTTAAATATAACTGAAAATAATTGTGTGTCTGGTTGGTCCAGGTGCTACAATACTGTATAATTTAAAAAAATGTATCATTATTCATCATCATCATCATCATCATTATTTATCCTTTTATATTACAGTACTAAGAACTGTCATAAAAAATAATGTGCAGAAATCCTGATGGTCCTAACTTCATATTGTATTACACTTGTTATGATTTTGGAGTGAAATATGGCCAAGATTTCTCTGCTTATCCATGTGGATCTATAATATATATAGTATGTTGTGAAAGTGTTTGTGTGTGTGCAGGAAGATGTGTGTGTGTTCAGGGCAGCCCACCACATATTGAGTAATGACCATTCAACAAAGTCTCCAAATTGCTGCAGTAGATCTTTATCTTGGGTTGCGCTGTTTGAGACCGAAGAAGAGGGCACAGAAACAAGGATAAACTGCAAAAGAGGCTAAAAACTAAGAAAAATAAGGTTGTAGAAATGCTGAAGTCAGAAGTGAGTGAGAGTTTTGGTGACCCAGGACCAGAAAACCTATTTCACATTTCTTTCTGACACTAATACCCTTATCAATCTCTGTGATTTAGTTCACAGCCTTTTCCTTAACCTTTCCTCTTCTTTCAGTCTCCTTCATGTTTTTCTTCCATTTCTTTATTTCCCTATCCTTCTGTCCAACCACTTCTTTATGTCATTTCTCTTCTCTCTCTCATCCTCTGTGGCTTTTGTTGGACTCCTCTTTCTCATCGTTCTCATCTGTCTTGTCAGTTTTTCCCTGTCCATTCTTATCGGTTTGTTTTTATATTTCTGTTGCAGGATTGAGGTAAGCAGCTGTTTATATATGCATGTTCTTTTGATATGATTGGCTGGATTAGATGAACATTCTCCTCACCAAACAATCATTTGTAACATTACTTCATTTTTTTACACGTTTTTACAGCTCATTGCAAAATCATTTGGTGACTGAATTTATGTCCGTGGGGGAACGAGGGAAACACTCAATTGAGATTTTTCATCATTTGTTGACACATTCTTTGAAATATGAATTGAGTCTCTCTTCTCTGATTCTGATTGGTTGCTCTTTTGAGGGTCTACCAGTTCATATTGATCCTTACCTTCCTTCACCCAAACTCTTGCTTTAGCATCATAAATCAAAGCATAGAAATGGCCTCAGACACTCTTCTGTGCTGATCCCCCTGATCTCTGCTGTGCAGTTTGGACAAATTAAGTTATTCTTAGATCAGGATATAAAAGTAAACCCTAGTGGGATTATATTTCCTTTAAAATCTGTTGGAGGTCTATAGAACAGTAACCACTAGCTTTACAGTATGTGCTTAGGGCATTGCAAAGAAGGATTTCATTAAATGTAATGGCTCCTGGTGGACGTAGCTCTGTGCTGTAGCTTTACCGTCTGCTGTTTTTATTCATATTTTTGTCCATTTTTTTCTAAAAACATGCTCTACAATAAACTGGGGTGTTGCTTTTTAAGCTTACACAACTGACTCTAGTATGGTATGATCAGGGTCTTTATGGCTGGCTGTGTGTGTGTGTGTGTGTGTGTGTGTGTGTGTGTGTGTGTGTGTGTGTGTGTGTGTGTGTGTGTGTGTGAGTAATCGCGCATTTTTGTGATTTATGAGGACACAAATTTGTATAATGACATGGGTATGACATAGGTATTACAACGAGAAGGTGATTTATGAGGACATTTTGAGTGTCCCCATATTTCAAAAGGCTTATAAATCAATACATTTTCGAAAATCTAAAAATGCAGAAAGTTTCCTGTAAGGGGTAGGTTTAGGTGTAGGGCAATAAAAAATACGGTTTGTACAGTATAAAAACCATTACGCCTATGGAATGTCCCCACAATTCACAAAAACAAATCTGTGTGTGTGTGGGTGTGTTGTTATTTGCCATTTAGCAGACATTTGTCATCCGAGTACACTAATTGCAGAAACGGTTCCCCTAGGGCAGTCAGGTTAACAGACTTACTGAAGGACACAATGATGACAGAGCAGAATCTCAGTAAGTCTATGGGTTGAACTGTACTCAGAACTCCACCTGCAACCGCAGACCATTAGGCTGCTGCTCTTTTCTTTTCTTTTTTTCTTTTTTGTTTTTATTTCAGCACATCGCCTCCTACTGGCCAAGAGATTACAAAAATTTACATTTTTTCTCAGTGTGGCCAAAATATTGGTCACTTTAGATTCAGTGCAGAATAGCAAATTAAATTTTCTCATGTTGGCAATTTTGGGCATCAGCCATTTTCAATTTTGTCGTAAAATGCTATAGTTTATGAGCTTTTTAGTGTATATTTACAAAACTTGATGTTTATTTTAAAAAAAAAATTTAATTGATTACTTTTCTATCGATTATATAATATGTTGTGTAAAATCAATATAAATTTAATTGCAAAAATTATGCATGTGGTATTTACTGTCTTTAAATTAAATAGTAGAATATATTTTATTTCGGCTTTATATCGCCCATCAGCCACTGGCCACTCTGGTCTCTAATATATTGCATTGGCCATCAAAACATCCAATCAGGGTGGTTGAATGGAGGTTACTAGGCTGTTTCTAGGGTATTATCTGCGAATCTGTGGATGTTAATTTCTTCTTATATTATCTTAAAAAGTACATGGTGTACGATTAGATTTTGTCAGTTGCCTTTTCCAGTTTCTATAATCATTACAACGGCCCATATTAAATAAAAGGACAATTCAATAATAATAATAATAATAATAAAACACTGTTCTTAGCTTAACATAGCTTTTAACAGTTTTATAGCTGCATAGAGTTTTGCTAGTGTTTGAGTTTAGGTGGTCATTGAATGCATTTTGTATCAAAGCAAAGGCTAAATAATTCTCAGTTTAGTCCACGCTGCTGTTGTGCTCACTAAGAGTATTGAAAACATGTACCCTAAGTATTGTGTAAAGCACGTAACCAATTGTAAAAAAAAAAAAAAAACATAATAATAATAATAATAAATCTTTAGCTGTAGCTTTTTATAGAACCTGCTTTCAATCATATTTCCCAACACACCATACTGTAGGCAAATGAAATCCAGCACAGCTAATTGAGAATGCCAACATGCTGCAGCCTCTGCGTTCAATCAGCTGTGCAGCTCAACGTTTCGGCCTATTCACTCTGACCTGAGGTGCAGTATGAGGCCCATAGCAGAGCTCCATGCTGAGCACCACTGAGCATCATCAAACAATGTGGATAACCTAAGCTGTGAGGAGCCGTGCCTGCTTGTATTTGATATGATTGGAATAATGAGCCTTAGGGTGGAGCTCCGTGCTGGGGCCTGCTCTCTGTGATAAGAGCTGGAAATGGGCTTTATTGTAGTTGCATGCTGTGCTCTGATAAAGATACTGAACTGCTGGTTTCTTTGCACTTTTTCACTTTCTTTTCACTTTAACTGCTCTATCTTGAAGACCTGTCCAAATACACGTTTACCTGACTTTAAGTACAACATCGTTGAAAAGTTTAGGGTCCGTTATTTTTAAATTAATAGGCAACCTTTATTCAGCAAGGACGCATTAAATTGAAGACATTTCTATTTCAAATAAATACTGTTATTTTTAATAATATTATTAAATATTATATACAAATAAAAAATGTATAAATACTGTTACTTTATATTTATCAAAGAATTCTGAAAACAATCAAAGTATTAAAAAAAAATAACTATTTTCAGCTTTGATATGATAATAATAAGAAATCTTTCTTGAGCACCAAATTAAGATCATGTAGCACTAAAGACTGGAGTAATGGCTGCTGAAAGTTGCTGAAAGGAGAAAACGAGACACTGCGTCCTCTAGCGGACACTATGGGGAATGCTGCTAGCATGACCGTGTCTGAAGCGCGTGTGAAAAAAATGATAATCCTATTGGTCCACGTGGCCCGTGACATCATAGGCGGGTGCCCGGAAGTATAAAAGGGCACCTGCTGAATGTTCCCCTTCTAGGGAACTCGTGCTGCGTCCTCTAGCGGACACTATGGGGAATGAAATGCCAACTATTCCATGCCGAGGCTCGTGCCTGTCCACTTGGTGAGAGAGTACCAAGGAAGTGACAGACATACACCAAGCCTTTCCTCAGAAAGGGGCCAAGCCACTGACGCCTCGGGCTGCTCACATACCCTGGCAGAAATGGGGGAACCCGATTTCAGATAAAAGGGAACATCCCAACCAAGTTAAGAACACAGCTATCCACACAGCTATACACAAGACCACTGAAGAGACTACACTAGAAAGCCTCTAGAGGAGCTCAAGAGATTGCTACTTAACCCCCTGGGGTCGACAGTTCCGCCAGCGGAACTTTTTGCAGATTTGAATGATGACAGCGAAAAGAACTAAAATGCTCCTTCACACTTGACCGTACATATAAGAGGAATACAGCATTTAAATCTGTAAAGGGTCTACTTTTATTTGTGTACTCTCACAATATCAACAAAACATTGTGCTTTTGCAAAATAAAGAAAATAAACAGGGTGTGCTTTCAGCCGTCTCATTCTCCGCGCATATCTGTTTGAAACGCGTCACTAAAATGAACTGAAACTCAGCGAATATTTGACCATAAACGTTGTTTTCTCAAAAACACAATCACGTACATACATGCTGCTCACATATTATTGTAGCCCAGTTTGTGCTGATTACAGTGTTATTAAACTTTAGACATTCAAATGTTTGTAAGCAACTGAAAAAAGCACAAATGTCAGGGCATGTCAAAACTTTTCCAGGCCCCAAAACACCCTCGGACCCCAGAGGGTTAAAGCCCAAGTAAGGGGAGTGGCTGCTGAGCTAGAATACAGCTATCCTCAGATAGCTATATCCTTAAGGGTCTTATGAAGGCTCGTAGACCAAGAATAAACCATACACAGCTAGCCTAGATAGCCAGGTAAGACCAGTTATCTGTGTGGGCTATCTGCTTACAACCCTAGCTGGGGAGATGGCACTGTCTAGGCAAGGGCTCAAGGAGACCGCTACTTAAAATCTCTAAGCAGGGGAGCAATCACTGAGCTAGCTATGCACCTAGGAAGAAGTTACCAGATGGGGGACCGACTGAAACTATCTAGACCATAGAGAGTGAGCTGTCTACTTACAACCCAAGAGGGGAGACATCGCCACCTAGGTAAGGGCTCAAGGAGACTGCTACTTAAAAGCCTAAGCAGCAGAGCAATCACCGAGCTAGCACATAGCTATCCTCAGATAGCTAGGCTCTAGGAAAGGGGGCCAGAGATACTTATTCCCTTTGTTTGCATTAGCTTTCCAGCGCCGACTCCTAGAGGGAGGAGGGGCATGGTTAGTGATGCTAGACTTTTGATCTTGTATATGAGCCTCAGCTCTACTAGACAGATCATCCCCCCTAGTGGAGGATTTGGAGCGCCGAGGAATGAACTTCCTGAAAGCAGCGGATTGTGCTTTTGCCTCTCTGAAATTATCCACAACTGCCTTGACAGAAGTGCCAAAAAGCCCAGTAGGCGAAAGCAGAGCATCGAGAAGAAAGTCCTTTTCTTTCTTCCTGATGGCCACAAGATTGATCCACAGATGCATTTCCGTAGCCACCATAGCCGCCATTGAGCAACCAATGGCATCAGCGTGCTTGGTGGCACGGAGAGCTAGATCTATGGTGCGGCGCAGCTCTTTAACCACCACAGGAGACAAACCTCTGCCCATATCCAAATCCTTCAGCAAGTCAGCCTGATATGTGCAGCGCTCCGCCTGCCTGACCCGCTGCCATATACGCCCTGCCATTCAAGCACGAGGTGGTCTGAAGTGCCATGGATGGCATGGCAGGAATCTTCAAAGAGGATGACTCACCCTGCGAGAGATAGCTTGCAAATGTCTTTTCAACAGGGGGCATTCTCACGTATCAACGCTCGGTCACACCCTCAACATTAACAATTAAGACGGGCCAGAAAACGCTTATACGAGCGTATAGGACGCTCAGTGGGTTCAGGTGTAGTGCAGCCAAAATGGTGGGGTGTGTTTCCAGTAAGAGAAACAGGAGGGGGAATCCCAATTTAACTTGTTTAATCAAAGGAGATTTGTATATGATACTTAGTAAATAAAGTAAACAATTACAAGAAGATTGCGCGATTGTTGCGTATGCTCAATATTACAAGCAGGGAAAGTGCAACGTCATCAAAGTTGACATTTCAAACAATATTGAACAAACCGGGTGATATGTAACTAGGAAGTGAACATGATCATTTGTATTCTAATAGAAATACACTTATTATAAAGCTCAAAGTCCGATACGAAAGCGTTTGGTTTCACTTTCGATTTCACTTTCATTTGTGACGCAGTTTAAAATGCGTTCAATTTACAGGCAAATATCAACATTCAGAACAATAATATAGATTACAAATACAAATTATATATGGAAACTCACCCGTAATCATTTACACACTGGTAAAACATATACAAAGTTGAATAAACATTCCAGCCAGCCTGATTTGTAACCTACTGCTGTCGAGACAAAATGTCCACTCCTAACTGCGCTACGTGCCACTAGGTGGTGTGGCTAGGGCTTTCTCACACAGCCGCCCCCAAATGTGTGTATGGACATTTGAAATAGTGCGAAACCCTAGCTAATTAGTAGGCTCAATAGGGTCATCGTCTGAGAAACATATGTGCTACCTGCACTTTAACTGTTCTGGTACGCCCATCAAGTCCAGGGAAAATGTTGGTCACTTTTCACTTTTCCCAACATGCTTGTGGAAGTTGTGAGTCCACTATCAGTACCACCTGGTCTAGACCAATTTCTCCTCCATCTTTACGCCATTTCTGTCTTTCTTGCAGATTCGGGAGATAGTAATGGATGAATCTAGACCAGAAATGGTCAGCAAGTACTTGGCTATGTTTCCATCTTCTGGTACCCAAAAGATTACTTGAATCATAGAGCACTTGTGGGAGAGAAGAATCATGGCGGCCCATTAGGAGGATGCTAGGCGTAACTGGGTCCAAATCCGACACGTCTGAGTACACGTATCCCAAAGGCTTAGCATTTAGGATGCCCTCTACTTCAATGAGCATGGTACGCAGTACAGTTTCAGTCACTGTTTGATCCTTCAGTACTAACTTTAGAGCCTGCTTTACTGACTTAACCTCCCGTTCCCAAGCTCCCCCGAAATGAGGGGCACCAGGTGGAATAAATCTGAATGAAATCTGTTGTTCTGCGAGTTGTTCCTTGAGTTGAGGCATCATGGCTTCATAGGCTGCTCTCATCTCTTTGTCTCCTCCAACAAAGTTGGTTCCATTATCACAAAGGAGCTCAAATGGTTTCCCTCTTCGCACTATGAATCTGCGGAGAGACATTAGAAATGCATCTGTATCAAGGCTCTCTAAGAGATCAAGATGAAGACAACGGGTGGTCAGACACTTGAAAACTATTCCCCATCTTTTCTCTGTACGTCGACCGATCTTCACTGTGAATGGACCAAAACAATCCATTCCAGTGGAATAGAATGGGGGTTTGTACAGACGTAGGCGTGCTGATGGGAGGTCGGCCATTTTGGGTACACCAGGCTTAGCACGCCATTTCTGGCAGTCCATACACCTGTATTGATACTTCTTGATAGCTTCCCTTCCTCGCAGAATCCAGTATCGTCTTCTCAGCTCGGCAAAGACTCTCTCTGGCCAGGATGTAAAAGGGATGCATCATAGTCCTTGATCATAAGCTTGGTTAGGTGGTGCTGCGGATCAAGCACAATGGGATGTATTGCGTCCAGTTCCATATGCTTAGCATGTCTCAGTCTCCCTCCGACTCTGATAAGTCCACTGGCTTTATCATACTCAGGTGATAAGGATGCTAATCTGCTGTTAGATGGTAATGGTCGCTCAGAAGTGAGAGCCTTAAACTCCTCTGAAAAGGAATCTTTCTGAGCCTGTTGTAGGAGGAGCTTCTCTGCGGAGATGTAACTCTCTGAATCATCTGGTGACTGCGTGGTAGATGTAGCCGCCCCGTGAAGGGATGTCACTGTAGACTTTAATAGCTCAGACCAGGTACTAAATTGGTTGACATCAGGAAGGGGAATGTCTGGACTAGTGCACACATGCAGGCAAATTGCTGACTTTTTCAACTCTGCCTCTGGTTCAGGTTCATCTGCTGGCAAGGTGGGCCAACATGACTCTGGCTGATGTAAGAAATTGGGTCCATTAATCCAACGGCAAGGTGGGGTTAAATCCTTTAATGACTGGCCTCGTGTTATCACATCAGCAGGGTTGTTCGCTGAATTAACGTACCTCCAGGAATCAATATCAGTAAGTGATTGAATTTCAGCCACCCGGGTTCCCACAAAGACTTTGTATCTGCACGAGTCAGATTTAAGCCATTGGAGGACGGTAGATGAGTCTGACCAGAGAATGACATGATTGATGTCCACAGTTAGTTCTGCTTGAAGGATATTAGCCACCTGCGCTCCGGTAAGTGCTGCACTCAGTTCCAGACGAGGGATCGTCATCTGCTTCCGAGGTGCCACTCGTGAACGAGCTAACACAAATGAGACATGTACATGTCCTTCATTGTCTTCTGTGCGCATGTAGGCCACTGAGCCATAGGCCCTCTCAGATGCGTCACAGAATATATGTAAATCCCTATTGAGGATTTCCGCATGCCCTTCAAATGGAGTGTAACACCTTGGGACTGCAATCTGATTCAAATTATGGAGCTCTTGTTGCCAGTCTTGCCATCTGGTTAACAAGCTGTCAGATGTGATTGGGTCATCCCACCCTAGATTGTACTTCCAAAGATCCTGGACTAGCACTTTGGCTCGGGTTGTAAATGGAATGAGATAACCCAGGGGATCATATTGAGATGCCAAAACTCTGTAGACATTACGCAGAGTGGGTTCAAGGCATCTGGATTGGCTGGGTTTGTAGCTGAACGAGTCCATGAGGCAGTTCCACAGTAGCCCAAGTGTACCTTCCAGGAGATCAGTACTCTTCTGTGATAGCCAGAGTTCACTATTCTGTGATCTTGCTTCAGAGGGGAGATGTTGAATAACCTCAGGTCGGTTGCTGGCCCATTGACGAAGCTCAAACCCACCGGTGAGCAAAAGTTGCCGTAGGTTGTCTACTAATGCTCTAGCTTCAGCAACAGTTTGAAGGCTATGAAGACAGTTGTCTACATAAAAGGAACTTTTGACCGTTTTTGCCAGAGCTGGGTCCACTTGCGGATGCTGAGCAATTTCCTGGAGTGCATATATGGCACAGCACGGGCTGCATGTTGTGCCAAATGGTAAGACTTGCCATTCGTAGATCTTAGGCTGTTCTGTCCTCTGCATGTCTCTCCACAGAAAGCGTACAATGGGCTTATCACTTGGCGAGAGGCGAACCTGGTGGAACATACCCTTCACATCTCCACTGATGGCTACAGGATGTTCACGGAACCTCAGCAAGACACCAAGTAACGATGGACCAAGAACGGGCCCAGGCAGGAGTATGTCATTTAAAGCATGGCCTTGGTATGAATAAGAACAGTTGAATACAATTCTGTCCTTGTTGTTATGCGTCACCATATGGTGAGGGATGTACCACGACTCCGGGGATTGCTCAGCTTCTTGTGTTGATATCTCTGCCACATAGCCAGCTTCTTGCAGTTTCTTTATTTCGGAACAGTAAGACTCGGCTCGCCTAATGTCTTTAGCAAGTTTACGCTCAGTGCTTCGAAGGTAACTATGTTGGGCTGGAGAGGGGTAGAATGACTAGGCATTTCTTGGGCAGATTATTTAAGATCAGTGGTAGCAGCAACTCTGTGTTGTTGATTGCTTACCTCAGACAGAGGATCAACAGCTAGACTGGACTGTGAAGCAGCAACTCTAACATCTTGAGATTCCTGTTTAAGAAGTACACAAACATATTTAGCAACCTCAAGCTCATGTTGAACCTTTTTGAGACGCCTCCGGCTCTCTACCTGCTTAGCTAGCAACTCTCTAGCCTTAGTGGCTTGTTCCTGTCTATACTGCGCTTCTCTAGCCTGAGCATCAAGTCTCTCACACTCTTTATCTACAATGGCATTCTCTTTGATTCCAGCCAGCCTGATTTGTAACCTACTGCTGTCGAGACAAAATGTCCACTCCTAACTGCGCTACGTGCCACTAGGTGGTGTGGCTAGGGCTTTCTCACAACGCTCATCTAGTCGGCCGCAGGCAAGCTTAGGCCTTTCGTAAGATTGAGATGCTTAGTAGCGCGATACATCACATCCAGCATATCCCCGTATGAGTGGCTTCTCCACAGACTCAACCTGCAATCCCCACGAGCTGAGCTTCTGCCATGCCTCGGCAGCAGCGGAAGCCTGCCTCTCTTCCCTCGAGAAGAGAGAAAATGTGATCGGAGCTTTTGCATAGTGAATCCTTCACAATGTGTGCATTCGGAGCCCTAAAGCACTGAACGCGCATGCTCCTCACCTAGGCACATAATGCACAAGTCGTGCATGTCCTCAGGTGTCAAAAACCTCTTACATGGAGACACACACTTCTTGAAAAGCTCACCTGTTTCCACAGATATAGTACACACACTGATTGCAAGCATACGGCTCCTGAAGACAACAAAAGTTGGTGACGTATTCAGCAGGTGCCCTTTTATACTTCCAGGCACTCGCCTAGGACGCAGCGCGAGTTCCCTAGAAGAGGAATTACATTTAGAAATATTTTAAAATGATAGACAGTAATTTTAAATTGTTAATATATTTTACAATATTACTGTTTTACTCTATTTTTGACCAAATAAAAGTAGTGTTAGTGAATATGGGACTTCTTTCAAAATCTAAAAAAAAAAAATGTACTGTACCCCAAACTTTTGAATGGAAGTGTAATTACTAAATATGTTAAGCTAATTATAATGACTACCAAATAACTCTTTTAAGAAAATGTTTTGCATTGTAGAAAATAAAATAAAATTATAATGTGTGTGTGTGTGTGTATATATATATATATATATATATATATATATACACACGGTAAATATGTTATTATTATCTACTTTTTTATGCATTGATTTTTACATTCCCTGTAGGTTTAACTTCTTTTATAAGGTATATCTGTGAAAACCCACACTCAGAGGATTTTTTGCTTTGTTACACATTTACTGAATTTGTTACAATGTTAACTAAATGTTTAAGAAACCCATTTAGTATCTGAAGTATTATGGTCAGAAGACATCAAAGAAGAACACCTAAAAGTCTCATCAATAATGGAAAACGGCTCAGGTTACGTATGTAATCATCGTTCCCTGAGAATAGGGAACGAGACGCTGCATCCTCTAGAGGGCACTAGGGGAACACCTTCAGCGTGACCGGCGTCTGAAGCATGAATGAAAAAACGACAATGAACTTGACATTGGCAGGCAGCAGCCTATGACGTAAACAAAAACGTGACTGTTACATGCGTAACCTGAGGTTACATGCGTAACTCTAGTGTAACAGTATACCAACGCCACCATGCTGAGGGATGAGCGCCCAAATAACTGGATTCCCTAAGTCAAAGACTCAAAGGAACATCATCCCTGCCTCAACAAATTCGCTGTGGCCAGAGCACGAGCCGAAAACCTCCTACAGGCAAGCCAAAAGTGAACGACTCTCTTAAGTGAGAGGAGCCCAAACCTACTCAGCATAAGGACTTTTTGTCAAGGCGGCCCTACAATGGGCCGAACACTTGATTCCAACTCTAGATGGAGCTCATTTGAGCGGACCATCTAGCTGGAGCTCAGGTGAGTGGAGGCCTCAGGAGAACTCTATACAAGAGGAGGCCAGACCAATTCAGCCATATGACAGTTTATCAAGGTGGCCCACCAAAGGGCTGAAACTTAATGTCACTGCATAGGATCTACTACCACACTACCAGATACAGGCTCTCATTGAACTTCAGTATAGCAGGATGCGTAAGCTACACAAACCTGTGTAATGGGGGCTCCATAGGAATAGGGCCTCCATTCTCAGAGGCTGGGATAGGAAGGAGAAAGGAGAATTATCTCTTTCCTATTCCTCCTCATATCTCTCCTTTTTTGAGTCCTGCTCCTGCCAGCATGGGGAGGAGGAGCCTGAGTTGCCACACTTCGCCTTTGAGCCTGCCTGTAGTACACAGACGCAGACGGCCCAGGGTCCCCCGAGGTTTTAGGCGCAAACCAAGGACGGCGCGGTATCAATGTCTTATAAGCTGCTGACCGCGCCCTCGCCTCTCTGAATTTATCGACCACAGTCTCAACTGATGTGCCGAATAACTCAGAGGCAGAGACTGGCGAATCGAGAAGAAAATGTTTCTCTTACTCCCCGATGTCAGCCAGATTAATCTAGCGATGTCTCTCCGTGGCCACCATTGCCGCCATTGCACGACCAATAGCGGCAGCTGTTTGTTTAGTGGTCCGGAGAGCAAGATCTGTAGTGTGGCACAGCTCGATCACCGCTTCAGGGGACAGGTCCTTGCAATCGTCCAGGACTTTAAGCAGATCAGCCTGGTAGGCCTGCAACACAGCCATCGTGTGCAGAGCACAACCAGCCTGACCCGCAGCCACATACGCCCTGCCGTTCAGCTTAGATGTCATTCTCAGAGGCTTCGATGGCAGGGTCGGAGTCTTCAACATTCATGTTTCTCCCATTGAAAGATAGTTTGCCAACCTCTCTTCTATGGGAGGCATCGACGCATATCCGTGCTCGCGCAATCCCACCACGTTTGCATAATTTGCACGGTGAAAAAGATGAACGCGAGCCGAATATGGATTTTTCCAAGACCTTTCCACCTCGGTGTCCAGGTCTGGCAAAAACGGAAGACTCGTTGGAACTGGGAGATCATGGGCAGCCAAAAAACGTTCATCTAATCTGCCGTGAGCGATCTTTGGCTTTTCGTGTTTCCAAGGAAGATTTAATCTCTCAGTCGCACGCGCCACAACCTCTTAACAGTTCACTGTATGCGGGGCAGGTAGGCTGAGAGGGTTCCAATGCTTCATTTTCATCCTCAACAACCACATCCTGCTCTTCTAGGCTTGCATCTAAAAGAGCACTATCTGCTGGATCAGATGACCCTAAAGAAAGAACATCCACATCCCGCAGATCGCCCTCGTCGGCGGCAGAAGAATGAGAAAGAGAAATACCTCGTTCGAAATCCTCCGCCAGCTCGACCTGTGAGCCCCATGATCTCAGTCTCCGCTGCGCCTCGGCTGCAGCAGGTCCCAAACCACCAAGTGCCGACGCTCGTCCTAATTCCCTTCGAGAAAAGGGACAAGCGTGAATGGAGCTTTTTAATAGAAAAGCTCTAGCAAGCCGCACATTCTGCTCCCTTGAGAACAGAATGCGCATGATCCTCTCTGAGACAAATTCAATTCAATTCAATTCAAGTTTATTTGTATAGCGCTTTTCACAATACAAATCGTTGCAAAGCAACTTATTAACAAAGAGCAGTTTCTGTTCTTTACACCATGACAATAACCATTCATTTTAAGCAAAAAGTCTACTGAACCTTTCGTGTCCTCGTCGATACGTGGGAAACGGTCCTGACACGATGCTGCGCACCGTGGTATCCCGGTGCCGGAGTTAAGGACATCTGGGAAGATCGCATCCTGGGTGCACCGGGCCTGTGCAGAGAAACACACGGAGTAGAGGTGGTGGGAGAGTTAGCAGCACGCAGCAGTACTTACCTCGGACTTTTGAGCATCAGCGTTGAGCGGATGTTTCCAGCGTGGCTCTCCACTCTCTCAGCTGGGTCTGCCTCTCCACCAGGTCACAGATCTGCTTCTCCACGGCCTCCAGCTCAAGCTGCACCGAATGCAGCTCGAACGTGTCCTCACCTGCACTCAAAGGTATACACAAATAACACACATATCGATGTTTCTCCCATTGAATACTTTGCCAACGTCTCTTCTATGGGTGGCATCGACGCATATCCGTGCTCGACCAATCCCTCCACGTTTGCATAATTTGCACAGTGAAAAAGATGAACGCGAGCCGAATATGGATTTTTCCAAGACCTTTCCACCGCGGTGTGCAAGTCTGGCAAAAACGGAAGACTCGTTGGAACTGGGAGATCATGGGCAGCCAAAAAACGTTCATCTAATCTGCCGTGAGTGGTCTTTGGCTTTTCGTGTTTCCAAGGAAGATTTAATCTCTCAGTCGCACACGCCACAACCTCTAACAGTTCATTGTATGCGGGGGGCAGGCAGGCTGAGAGGGTTCCAATGCTTCATTTTCATCCTCAACAACCACATCCTGCTCTTCTAGGCTTGCATCTAAAAGAGCACTATCTGCTGGATCAGATGACTCTAAAGAAAGAACATCCACATCCAGCAGATCGCCCACGTCGGCGGCAGAAGTATGAGAAAGAGAAATACCTCGTTCAAAATCCTCCACCAGCTCGGCCTGTGAGCCCCATGATCTCAGTCTCTGCTGCGCCTCGGCAGCAGGTCCCGAACCACCAGGTGCCGACGCTCGTCCTAAATCCCTTCGAGAAAAGGGACAAGCGTTGAACAGAGCTTTTAATAGAAAAGCTCTCGCAAGCCACACATTCTGCTCCCTTGAGAACAGAATATGCATGATCCTCTCTGAGACAAATAACGCACATATCATGTGTATCATCCGGTGTCACAAAATGCGGACACAGGGATCACACTTCCTAAAGTGCTTGTCAGAGGATGTTTCCTTATCGCCTTTTCACTACGCTTCAAACAAACGGATCTCCTGAAGACAAAAAAGTGGATGACGTATTCCACAGGTGCTCTTTTATATCCGCAGTTGAGTTATTGTTTACGTGATAGGCTGCCGCCTGCCAATGTCAAGTTTCATTGTCATTTTTTCATTCATGTTTCAGATGCCGGTCATGCATTCCCCTAGCACCCTCTAGAGGAAGCAGCGTGGAGTTCCCTTTCGAAATGGAAACACTGATACCCTCTGCAGAGAAGGGTGGTCTTGTGTGTTCTGGACTGAAAACTCTATCCAAGAAATAAACATTTCACGCACGCACACATACACACACACACACATTTCAGGTTGTTGGCTACTGAAATGGCTCCTTAAGGAGACTGATGAAAATTACATCAGAGGTGGCTTTCAAAAATGAATACTACTGTATGTAAGAAAACTCCAGCTTTTATTTTTTATTTATACATTTTTTGAACGTTTTATTCATGGCTCATCCATCAAGGGAATGTTCCATCTTATCTGATCCTTACCATTCTCTGTCTCATATCCTCTTGCACTGAATGACAGAAGCAAATAAATAAACACCTTTATTAAAAAGTATGGCTGGAAGTCTGGACGTTTGGTTTTATCATGCCTATTCATGAGAATGCAGACGAGCTGGAACCTTTATTTGGGATCCTGCAATCTATGACCTTCATTTGCTGATAATAAGCAGCAAATATTAATATTTAAAAAGTCAATAACCACCCCAAATATATACATCTGTCATTATTTACCTCCTGAGACTGATTTTTCTCCTCCCTTTTCTCTGTATGTTCTTCGCTCTCTTTTCCTTCATTTTCCTTTTTTTTTTTTTTTAAGGCAAGAGAAAAAATTAGTGCTGCCGTTGTTTATTTAGCACTTGAAGGTCTTAATGAAAGCAGCTGAGGTGTGTAATTCCTGTGTCACTAAACCAATTGGAAACAGGTAGTCCCACCCCTAACTCACACCATTGGTAGAGCCAGAATCGGACATGTTGGACATGTTTGCAAGTACCACAGTATTTACACTCTTCGGGATAGGTGTAGGGTACAGTGGGGTCCAAAACTCTGAGATGTGAAAATGCTTATTTTTTTGCATTTTTTCTTGCTTATTTGAAAATAAGTTATTAAATATTATCAAGTTAAGCATGATAATATTTAGTGCTACTGAGAAAAAAAAAGTACATAAATGGAAGCAAAATGATCAATGCCACACATTTAATTATTTGATTAGTGACTGAGAAATGAAGAGTGCAGAATTTGAATTATTGTTATAATGTTACATATTTGTTTTATGTTAATGTCACTACAACCTTTTGTTTATTTCCAGGTTTAACTGAACAAAATCACAGATTTTCAGTGTGATTTCAGACTTTTGATCCCACTGTAGTTGTTACTGTAGTTAAAAAATATGTCAACATTGCTTTCCCTTTAAATCAAGAGCAATCTGTAGTTGTACTTTTTCTTGTCCAAAAGTAGTGTTTTTCTTGATCTCTCTGTGTGTGTCTCTGCCGGCCTCATTGTGTCTTTCATGTTGTATTTATCACACTTTTTTTCATTATTATCCTATTATCTCCTGAATGTGTTTTTGACTCATGAGTGTGGGGTGGCAGATAAAAGCAGTAAGCCAATAATCAATGCTTCTCTGAACAGCAGGCTGAGGGTAAAACCCAGATGAAGTACAAGAGCTAGAGAGGTAAAAGTAGGCTTATAGGAAATGTGGATTTGTCCCCTCAGTACATACAGTAAATGCTTTTTTTCTGTGTGCACATTGTTTACACATTTTCAGTCAGATATGCAGAAGATGCAGAGGTGTGTATTTGTGTTTGCTTGTGGGAAGGATGTGGCTTCAACCACTCAAGGTCAGCTCAGTGTTAAAGGCTCATTAACACATTCCTGCTGATCTTTGATCAGTATTGAGTGACACGTGTCCTCTCTGACCTCTTCGATTTGAACAGCACATGCTTGACCCTGGACCTGCGGTGAGTCACTATCTATATTGAGAATAAGACAAGTAAGCAATATTTGCTTGTTGCAGGGGTCTTCAACCTTATTTGTGACCCCTGTTACAGAATAAAATTGAGTGCTTAATTTTAATCCTGGCTTATAATAACATGCATGTAAGGCAATAATAATGTATTTACATGCCTTTTTAACATTCAAATAATCACAGTATACATTACATTACATTTTCACTTAACTTCATTATTCATTTCTTCGTTTTATTCTTGGAGACAAAGAAACATTTAGCTGTACTTTAGCTTTTTTTCATGCATTCATATGTCTCAGCGAATGAAAAGCAATCTTTTCTTCCATCTTACACACCTCTCTCTCACTCGTTTTTGGCATGTAGGTCATTAGATATTCTACACCTCACACATTCTCAACTTCTCGCTCGGTGTCTCAGCTCAATAGCAGTGGCAGACATTAATTATGAGTTTGCTGTTTGAAAATAAAGTGATGCCTACAGGCAAAAAGCCATGTGTTATTTGTATGCAGATCACAGGTGAAAGCATGTGTGAATATTTAAATTACAGACATTTATGTAGCTGCTGGCACCAGTAGTGATTGCTTGAGTCTTTGTTCTTGTGTGAATTGCGTGGTGGGTCATTCATCATGAGTGGACATTGTTGTTCTAGACAGACTTAGTAAAATTGTTCCTATGCATCTGTGGATAGTAACACAGAAATCTGCACTGAATTTACATAATAAAAGTTCCACTCAGGTTCAATCTTATGGTGCATTAAACCACAACAAGAGGAAGAGCCCAAGAAGAGTAGTAGATAGGATATCAAAACATAATGACTGATTCATCTCGTATATGGTGCTGCCACAGACACAGTGGCCTGTGCTGTTTGTTACAAATTAAATGTTTAATAATTACATTTTCATAGAGGGGAAATGTTGTTGTTGTTGTTGTTGTTATTATTATTATTATTAATGTTGTTGTAATATAATTGCAAAATACAATTTCATGTATGGAGATAAATATTTATGACTGAAATTCTCTTGCCATTGGCAAAAAGTTAATTTTGGACCTGTGTGTGTGTGTGTGAGGAAAGAGAGGCAGACTACAAAAACAGCTTTTAAACGAAGGAAGATTTGTTTATTCAAGCTTTCAGTGGAAAGTATTGCTTGAAACTAATATAACAAAATTCAGCTAAATATTCTCAACTCCTTTTCTACATTATATGTGCAGCTTTATTCATGACTACCTCCCGCTTGTCCTCGCACATAGTTATTTATTTGATGTTGCTTCTCATTAAAGAGAAAGCAAAAACAAGAATCACTATTGAAGTGGAATGCCCTACGGCCATTGAAATAAAAAGTATCTCTGGACTCAAACTCGCTTTGGAGTTTCACATGCACAAAGACCACAAAAAGATACAGAAGGCAGGATTCACTAAGAATAAATTGCACCCACTGATAGTTTCATTTAGTTTGCATGCACTATTTACATTGCATTTAGCATCCGTTTCACTAAAAAATATAAAGGAAATAATCAGGTAGCAAGTAACAGTGCAAACATGCACAAAAAAATTTGTTGAACGCAATTTGCAAGACACAGTTTCCAATCTTTCAGCACTATTTGGATGCCGTTGACCACTGCAAAAGTTTACCCTGAAAAGAATGCCAATTTCATGGCACCATTTGCTGTGAGTAAATGGTCATTATTTAAGCTATATAAGACTATGTATAGCTTAAATAAGACTATAATAGAAACATAGATAGTAAAATAATAATAGTAATCTAATTGCAACTTTTAGAGAATTTAGCATCAAGTTAATATGGATTGCATTTGATTAGTGAAAACGTTTTGAGCTGAAATGCATGCAAAAGTGACAAAAATACTTAGTGAATGCACACATAGTCTTCGGGGGGAAAAAACAGCTGTATATTTTTTGGTCACTGATACTTTAAAAAAAAATTGCATTTCCTTTCATCCAGAGTTGTTCTTAAATTTCATTTTGTGGGTATAATCAGTATATTTTCATCCCATCCACATCCCACATTTTTGGTAGGCACAGATAATGAGGGGAAAAGCTATAAACAGAAACAGGCTGAAAAACAATACTTTCATTATGGTGCTGGGGCTCTGGGGCTGTACTCAACCTCCAGAAGAAAACTAAAGATTATTAGCTGGGTACTCCATAAGATCAGGCTTAAATGGTATTCTGCTTTGTTATGGTTTGGGCTCTTGCCCTGCTTAAGTGCACAAATGGTTGCTTAAATTCATGTGTTGAACTGTTGGTAAGGTATTCACTTTCTCTGGAAATATAAAAGACATAGAATGAGGAGATATAGAAGACTTAGATATATGGAGACATAGAATGTTATGTGATTCATCCCGGTTCTGTGTGCATTTGTGTGTTTGACAATGTTTGTATGGGTCGATATTCCCCAGTTCACACTTTGACTTTGTTGCCATTGACATTAGATTAAAGCAAACATGATTTGTCCATTTTATACGCTTTTCAAATAGTTAGGACCACTTGAAATGTCAGTTTTTGACATGCTTCACTATATTTGTGAAGACTTTTTAGATTTGTCCCAGGTATAGCTAAACCTACACATACTCTCTTTTACTGTTTCTCTGCTTGCAGCATTAGTTGAATAAAGAATAAGAGAAAAAATATATATATATTTTTTTTAACTACAGGAAACATGGTTGAATTCAGGTACAAATGGTGTGTAAATAGTGGTTCATTTGTGTTTTGTGAAGATTACTTTTTATCATTTATTTGGTGAATATTGTTGAAAATCCTTTTTGCCAAGTGTGCAATCTTTTGATTGATTAAAGGTTCTCTCTCTCTCTTTATCTCTCGTTCTCTCACACACATACATTTTTCTTCTCCTCTTTCACATCCTCTGACAGTAGTATACATTGCTAATGTACTGTACTTCCTTTGTTCCTTTGTTCAATACCACTGAGTGTGTGTGTGTGTGTG
This sequence comes from Sinocyclocheilus anshuiensis, assembly GCF_001515605.1. Classification (NCBI taxonomy): domain Eukaryota; kingdom Metazoa; phylum Chordata; class Actinopteri; order Cypriniformes; family Cyprinidae; genus Sinocyclocheilus; species Sinocyclocheilus anshuiensis. The sequence goes on from NW_015551055.1 coordinate 837,230, forward strand.
TGTGTGTGTGTGTGTGTGTGTGCCATATTCACCCTTTGATTTTGTTTCAATTAACTAGGCCATTATCTAGTTGCATTACAGACCACTAGCTATGTGTTTACCTGAACCATTTACAAACATTATTAATTCCTCAGCTGACCTAGCACCAGACTGCAACCAGTGTGGAATAAGAACAGCTCGGTGCAAAAGAAAAGATCTCTGCTAATGCTTAATTAATACACATAGTAAATCAGGCATACACATTCATTTATATTAAGCAAAATAGGCGCTATTCTAGCTACAAAAAATGCAATTAGACAAGGATGAAAATGTATTCAAACCTGAGACTTTAAATAGTTCACTCTCACATTCAGAAAGAATCGCCATATCTATATCTATGTATACAGCAATTCTACTTGAATGTGAGGGAACTATCCATAGTCTCAGGTTTGAAAACATTTTCATCCTAATTGCTTTTTTTTTTCTAGAATGTAGCTACTGCTGTATAGAGATAGATATGGATGTAGATAGATAGACAGACAGACAGGTAGATCTCTGAATAGAGTTTATGTACCTCTGCTGACGTTACCCTATGCTACTGCTGACAAGTAGAAGATCTATACAGGTATTTTATGTTAAATGCTTGACGGTATGCGGTTTTGTGCTTATTTTTGACATTTTCAAGCCAAATCATTAGCGCATCTCCTGTCTTTCGAAGAAATGTCAAAGCCGCTTCATAACCACCATATGTTTTACATCCAGCTAAGAACATAAAACACATTTTTAAGTCTTTCTCCCCCTCTCAAAATCTCAAAAATAAAATTCGAAGTGGTTTATCAACTTTGTTAAGCAGCTTAGCTATAAAATTAGCATAGTTCCTGTCAGCTAAAATAGCAGATCGCTTTAGTCCCTGAAGTTGATTTGCTAGATATTTCCTAAGGTAGTTTTGAGAGCATATTGGTATGTTTGTGTTTAATTCTCTTCGTACAGCCATTTTAATTCATTTAATCTAATTTTACGTGATTTTTTTTTTTTTAACTCTGAATCAAGTCTGAAAGATTTTAATTGGATGAATTAAGGAAGGATTGATTTGGATCATTAGAAACTGTGTCTCATTGGCAATCAATACATCTACATCATAATGGATTAAAATGAATCAAAGCAGATTGCTTGATATTGGTGTGAGTGCTAAGTGGGCAAACTTATTTCGTGGATAAACATTTCAAAAGGAGGAAGATCAGCTAATTAATTATGCAGTTGTGTTTAATTCTCTTCGTACAGCCATTTTAATTCATTTAATCTAATTTTACGTGATTTTTTTTTTTTAACTCTGAATCAAGTCTGAAAGATTTTAATTGGATGAATTAAGGAAGGATTGATTTGGATCATTAGAAACTGTGTCTCATTGGCAATCAATACATCTACATCATAATGGATTAAAATGAATCAAAGCAGATTGCTTGATATTGGTGTGAGTGCTAAGTGGGCAAACTTATTTCGTGGATAAACATTTCAAAAGGAGGAAGATCAGCTAATTAATTATGCAGCTGTGATTGTCAGATAAAAGTGAGATTGCTGTTTCAAGTTTGTGTAATGAATTCTACTCCACTTCAGGGTTTATTCATTAGTTAGTGCTGATTACTGCTCTCTCTCTTTCTCTCCTTCTGTTAGTGTGGATTTGGTTCACGCACAGCTGCGTGTGTGTGAGGGCCGTAGTCTTCCTGAGCTGGGTCTCGAGCAGGACAAGATCCAGATCAATGGCTGTGCCATTCAGTGCCGGGTCACTACAGAAGACCCTTCCCGTGGTTTTCAACCAGACACAGGTCGCATAGAGGTATGCCTGCTAAATGACATGCAGATATGCACATTACAGTAACATCTCCCCAATTAATAATAAAGGTTGTGACAGATTGTGAAGTAACAGGAAGCAAAATGTGAAGGCAACAAAAAACTAGAAACAAATCTCTGATACTAGTCTATTCAATAACATCTATATTCATAATAAAATAAATGTATTTTCTTTCCCTCGAATTTTGCTTGTTATATAGCTGCTTTTATTTTTTTTTAAGCTGAAACCAAGAAAATCTGCAACTAAAGCTACAATCACATTGTTTTACAATCTGGCCATTACAGTGGCCGCGCTTATATATCTGGATGTGCTCTGCATTCATAAACACTAAAACACACAAAAACTCCCACAACATTTTCAAAGAGGCGTTATTTTGATGATTCATCGAGCTGCGAGCATTGATTGAAAGCGATTTTTAGGGAGCGCTCTTATTGAGTTGAAAGAGGGAACTAGCCCTCTGCATTGCTCAAACTGACGCACTGTTCTGTTCCAGTGGCAACATTATAATGTTACTGAGAACACCATCCATTCATCTGTGTTGAGTGCTGCTGAGAAACTGCATTTAACTCTCTTCTTATGTACAAAGAATTCTGGCTTCGTATAATACAATTTCCACTGTGGATGGACTAAAAAACCTCAGCATGTTAGAACAGGGTATGAGTAATTGGCCTTCATTACTTAAGTCTTGATTTGAGGATTTTGTGCTTCACTCAAATGCTAATCAGACCGAACACTTGTATTCAAATATGTTTGTAAATTGTATATATATATATATATATATATATATATATATATAT
>NW_015551055.1:839927-844907 GCF_001515605.1 Sinocyclocheilus anshuiensis
TTTTTTTTTTTTGTCATTTAGACCTTTAATTGTCACTCGTATTGTCATCAGGCAGGTCATGCTGACTGATTTTTTTTTTTTGCTACTAAATGCCAACCAAAGAGTGTTCCTGGGTCATTTATTTTGGCTTTTAAATAAAATTCAATGAAACCAGTTTCAACAGGTAGCTGTGCTAAGTGTAATTGCATCATGACTTTGAAATGTGACATGCCTAAAGATTCTCACCCCAAGATATAAGTTTAAGTGTTATAAAGCTTGCTTTGACATTAGGTGATGTAGCCACACATTATATATTTTATCTTCATCTTTCATCTTTGGATTCGAAACTATTTGAAAATAGCATTAGTAAAAGTTCAGGAAGTTAGAACAGAGTGCCTGTGGAAACTTTCATCTTTTTTTTTCTTCCGTTCCAATAGCTGCACAAGTTTTCTATTAAAAAGTGCAATTGCGATTTAAAATTCCAGCTTGTTTGTAGGACTACAGAATTTGGCCAAAATGTTGTGATTAATCAATAATGGCTATTAATAAATATGGCTATAAAATAATAATAATAATTATTATTATTATCAATTTATGTTATATTATAATTAAAATTACAATACTAATATTAATGGCTGTCTTTTATTTTAACAGAAAACCACAAGGAACTCTTAAAGCTTATCTTTTGCTGATAAGTGCTTCTCATAAAAAATATGGAAAGATGGCAGCCACATGTTGTTTACCAAATGTACGTTAAAGCGACTCAAACTGAGTGAAGTCGCAGAGATGGAGTTTGTGTGGAACAGCATTTAGCGTGGGACGAGCAGCTCTGAGACAGTGCAGACACTGGCGGATAATGAGCTGCTCACGAAAGAGCACTGTGCCGCATTTCACTATGAAACACGCAGCACATATATTTATTTAATTAAATTGCAGCTTTTGCGATTTGATAATCGCACTAAACCATATCGTGATTTTGGTTTTATTTCCATTAATTGTGCATCCCTATGTTCCCAAATAATGAATGTGCATGAATGACAAAAAAAAGTTAACTACTAAGTATCTAACCTAGTATCTAACTAGCATTAAGTGATGGTTGTAAGTGAGTTAGATGTGTGACATGCATCTGTTTATCCTAATTTTAAAAATAATAATGATAAACGATACTACATATAATACTTCTAAGTCTTTCTTATCACCATCCTTATTTCTTATATGACAAAAAGAAGCTTGAACATTCTGCCCGGCATCTCATGGGGGAAAAAACAGGGATCAAACTATATGGAGATGCATGGTGACAAAATTTGCATTTTTGTATGAACTATTAATGTGTCCTATATCTCTAACTTACAACTAACTATCCGTCCTCTCCTTTCCTCCCACTTCCTCTGTTTGCTTAATTTTCTCTTTCTTATTTTTTCTTCCCAGCAGGTAGAACAGCAGACATGATCAGAGAGTGGGGGACTCAGCAAACATAGATGTAGTTCAGCCATGAAATGTGTGTACCTAAAAAAAAAATACACTGTTAAAAATGCATGGCCAAACATAATAAATCCTGGGTTGGATGAATAAGTCATGGCTTGAGTGCTCCAGAGAGGTGGAAGAGATGCACAGAGGGAGGAAAGAGAGAGAAAGCTCAGCGAGAAAGGGCGTAAAACGTCTGACCCAGCAAGAGATCATAGCATTTTAGTTGAGCGAGAGAGAGAAAGAGAGATAAAGAGGTGAAGAAAATGAAAGAATGACTCCCCGAGCACAGAAATGCACACAGTCCTTCTGAGAAACAGTGGGATACAGAAGGAGATGGGGACAGTTGAATTAAAATGCTGTTGACAGTAGATTTCTCGTTGCTTGACTTTTGGAGACTGTCTACTCACACTTTATATTCTTAGGAGTTGAATTTACTTACTAATTTGAGAAACTTGTTCCATCAAATTAAGTAACGACATCACAGAAAACGTGTGTCATGTAGTTCACCTAATGTGGTCTTCTAAAAGAGTCAACTTAACCATTTAATTGAAGTTGTTTAATTGTAGGTAGATTCAGTTAATTGTTTCTACTCAATCCTTTCAGTTGATTCACTCTCGTTAACTAAATTATAGTCATCATATTAATTATATTGTCGTTTTACTCACTCTGGCTCAGTCAAACATGATAGATTTACCCAATATTTATGTGTGCCTAAAGCCCATTTTTGAGGAGCAAAATTACTTCAAATGGTTTCCCACTTTGTTCAAATGGAACCCTAATCACCCTAATGGTGAATGCATTAAAAAATAAAAAATAAAAATCTGGAGTACTATTAAGAGCAAAAACTATTAATTCTTAAAAACAACTATGTTGTAAATTCCTGCCCTTTTATCAAGCATACAGAATTAAATTATTCAAGCGTAGAGGCTTATGTGTATTCCCCCCAGCTACAGTGCTCAGGAGCAGACACAACAATATCATTGCAAAGCCTTAGCTTTATTAAAGATTTATCATTCAGTCCGATTAGCTGAAACAGAAAACATGGATTCAACAAGTTTCTACCAGCCAGAGCAATATTTCTTCCAAATAAAGAAATACTGCAGGGAGGGCATGTTGTTTTTATTCAAAATGAACTCATACACATAAGTTAGTACGGCCAGTCAGATCAAAGAGAGAGTGTTATTTTACAATTTATTGCATTTTATTAACACTTAAGGTTTAATTTTATGATTTATGTAATCCAAATACTTTCAGGAAGAATGTTCCCCACTCCTTTTCTTTCTTTTTAATTTTTATTTCTTAATTTTTGTTTATTTATTTTTTTGTAAATCTTTTTATACTCTCACCTACTTTTGTACTACGTGTATCAGATTATTCATTTGATAATTTTGTAAAAGTGACAGGACACAAAAATTATGGCTCCCAAATTTCCAATCACAGTAGTTGCTTTAAACATGCTAGGCTATATGCTTCTTTATTATGAGTTTTGCTTTTGTTTTCTTTTGTTTCGTTTTGGATAAGAGATATGGATCAATGGATATGAAATATGGACTCTGTTCACACAGTCAATGTTTAAGATTGCGACAGTCAGCGAGTTGTCAACTGTATGATTTCTGCTCATTCAGCACATATCATCCAGACTTGGTCTGTGGTTATAGAACCAAACTCTTTTTTTCACAACAGAACTGTTTGTGAACAGTTTTAGATGTCTGATCATGAATAGTAATGGTTTTCTGCAGCGTGAACAGTCACTGTGAATCGTGCCCCGTCTGCGTGAGACCTTCACATGCAAATTCACACACTCACACACACTTCCTCCATGCAATCAGAATAGACTGAATTCCTTTCTCAATCACATATATTTTGCTCTCTCCCTCACTATACTCCTCCTCCTCACCCCATCAGCCTTTTTCTCTCAGTGAGGATGAAATGCTACCTTACAGTGCATGTGAAATGCAAAAATACATTAGTTAACACAGACACACTCTCAGTCGCGATATTAAAACAGTCTGTGGGCAACACACTCTGAGCAGAGACTCCCAGCTATACCGTAGAGTTTTTCCCATTTAAACCTTGAAATTAACAAAGTTGTAGTATTTATAATGAAGAAACATTATGAAATAAAATTAAGGATATCTATTTTAGATTTTGCACAGTTTCTAGGTCACTAGTCATGTATAAGTAAAGTTGCAACATTGCTCATGTGACTCTTTGTACAGACAGACAGGCGTTCTTGCAATGAAGCTCCAGGTGCACTTTAGATCACCTCAAATAATGAGAAAATCATCAGGTTTTTCACAAATGTATGGACTTAAAATTAAATACATTATGTTAATGTTGAAACTTTTCACACAAATTTTCATGATGACAGTATAGTTTGGAAATGTTCAGATAGAAGCATATTCAATAGCTCAGTCTTATGAATCCAACTGTACGTATATTATATGCACATACTCAGCCCACTGCAATTATTATGCAGAGCTGGTACACACAGAATAATATATTAACAGATACAAGCATCATGTGTGTGCTTAGACGGCTTTGCTTTGTGTTGTTAACCCTCAAGCAGGAAGATTAAAAAAAGGCATAGAAATTAAATGCTGTTTTCCAAAATGTTAGGAGTCAAGTAACGAAGGAAAACATTTCAAATTTTTCTTTCAAAATACTGCTTTTATTTCCATTTTTACAGCTCGTATCTCCCATCAAAATAAAATGCAGAAGATTCAACTGAAGGGTTAAAGTGAAAGCACAAAGATGCCCATATTAGCATTCATGCAGTAGCTATACATCAAAGAGGTCTCGCTGAGATAGAGGGTGAAAAACATAGGGTGAGAGAATGTTTGATCATGTGATAAACATTTAGCTTCCTACTGAGAAGCTTCCTGAGAAGAAAAAATTTCATTAATGACAGCATTATAATTATTCTCCTCATCAATGCAGTATTAGCACTTGATTAAGTCATAGTCTTCATCATCAACATCATTATTGTTATCATCAGTGTAAGGGAAACAGGTCAATTTAGCTCAAAGGGAATCATTTAAGATTTTAAAGGGAATTTGGACAGAATCACTGTTTTACGGCTGCTCACTGAGACGGCCAGCGATTCATTGAACGGGCCGTATAACATCAACTCTGCAATGGATATTTATATCCAAAATATAGTGAAAACACTATTAATTAGCACAGTAACAAGATCGGCAGTTTAAGACATTAACTTGTAAGCACAAAACACAAGATACTTCTCATTTCAATATGAATAAGACTTTATTGGATAAATCTAAGACATATAAACTCATCTAACACATAAACACACGCATTCACACATTCACACAAGTTGCAGGAAGAGAGAAAGTGAGGAAAGAATGAGTTTAAGAGAATGAAAATGTGAAATCCCAAGTTTACAGCAATATGTGCAATTGCATAGATCTGAACAACCATCAATCACTTAATTAACCCTCGCATTGAGTTCCTCAATTAGGTTAAAATTTATATTAAATGCACCAGTTCAGCTAGAATCTGGAGGTACTTGCGTTG
>NW_015551055.1:859051-865156 GCF_001515605.1 Sinocyclocheilus anshuiensis
ATCTTAAATTGTCTGATTCGGTCTGATACCCTACATCAGCTCCGTCATGTGGTCTTAGTTGTTTAATAATGCACATGCACAGAGAAGTGGCACTGGGCTGAGGTTTGGGGTCGGGATGAAATCATTTATCACGGTGGTTGGTCAAAGAGGACAGTGGAATCACTTAAGACCACACAGAAATTAATAATGCACACAAACACACGCGTCTCTACTGCTTAAAGCTCAATACAGGATCTACAGTGGTCCCAAAAAAGTATTTGGACACTTAAAGGGATAGTTCACCCAAAAATGAAAATTCTATCATAAAACGTTATATAACAAAATATAATACAACATTTAATTTAAATATAGCACAAAAAACTTTCAAACCAAACATTTTACATAAGCTCAAATGTGTAAGAATATTAGAACGTATTCAGTAGGATCATGTGATACCAAAGACAGGCGTAATGGCTGCTGAATATTTAGTTTTGCCATCACAGGAATAAATTATATTTCAAAATATATGAAAGTAGATAACAATTGTTTTAAATTGTTATAAAATTTCAGTGTTTCAGTATTACAATATTTCAAATCCATTCTTACTTTTTTTTTTTTTACAGTATTTTGATCAAATAAATGCATAAGGGATTTTTTTTTTTTTTTTTTCAAAATTAAGATAAAATGTATTTGGTAATGAAAAAAAATGCATCTGATAAAATTACATGCTGGCATTTGTCAAAAGGCCCCTAACACTTTTTGGCACCACCATACATTGCAGGTCTACCTTTCCCTCATCTCTCTGCTTTTCAGCCCATCCGCAGTAAAAGTGGCAAGGGAAGATGATTAATTTTTATGAGGGAGAGTCGTGTGCTAACAGGGCAGAGGGGAGTGGATTGAGATATAGAGATGTACAGAGAGAGGACATGTCTCAAAGTCTTTACTGCTTAATGTATTCCATTCTTTCTGTATACAGTGTTTTTCCTGCAGAACCTAGGAGGTCATGTTTGCTCACACACTCTCACTCACAGACCTCCCACACTAAACTGCAGCGCCACCGTAAATTAATTCAGTAGGGATCTGATTACGGGTGTAATTACAGGTGTAGCAATGCACACACACATACACATCCCACCACTCTCCTTTATAAAAATAAATAAATACATCAAAAATAAAAATTTTACAGTCCTGTTTCTAATGTACATACTATGTACTTATTATAGTAATTACAATAACTGGGTAATAACTAGGTACTAATTCTGAACCTACCCCTAAACCTAACCCTACCCCATGTAGTTACCTTATATTACCAGTACTTTCTTAGATAAGTACACTGTAGGTACACCATAAGTACATGTAAGTACACGTACTGTAAAATAAAGTGTAACCCATTTTTCTTTAACTGTAGTAAAGCAGTTGATGTAACATAACTGCTATTGTATATTTTGTATTTATTTATTTTATTTATTTGTTACAACAGAATATTATGTTACATATAAAATGTCACATAAGAGATAAAAGAAGATTTTTTTAACCATGTTTGGGATGTGTTTCTTACTTTTAGTGGCATTACTACTCTAAACCTTGTTTTATGTTTGACCTTGTACTGTGGTAACTGCAGAAATAGAGAAATACCTCCACCATATATTTGTCTTGCTTCCAATTTCCATAAAAAATATCCAAATGTTGTTAAAATAAAATAAACATAGGCCTACACTATAAAAAGAGGTAACTTGCTACTTTTACATTACAGATCTATTTCCACCTTATTTAACTCCCTTATCTGGATAGCATGATCATCAGGTTTTAAACAAACTTGTGGCATTCACAGAGTGGTGATATTGTTCAAGAAAAAGCGGTACTAAACAAAATATTAGGAAATTATCCACCATACTTTTTGTTCATTTTTATTAGTGGTCATCATTTTTTGATCAGGTTGTAGTATAGTATACTGTCTTGTTCCATTATCCGATTTTTGATTTTCCATTCCACTTGTTTTGAGCATGCACCTCAATACATTTTAAGTGAAAAAGGGAAAAAATCTATGGAACAAGATAAATAAAACAAAATAAAATCTGAAGAGCTGTTGTGCCTTATTCGTAAATTGATCTTGTTTTAAGGATGTTTTTACAGGGAAAACAAGAATGATTATGAAAATGATTTTTGCAGTGCATGTAGTCGATAAACTGTTTGGCACAGCAGCAGAATATCTAACTTTGTATTTACATTATGGTTTCGGCCTTCTTGAGCAAGCAGATTGATATCTGGAGAGAGCAGTAACCTGTATATTTGTGTTTGCATCTACTGGTTTTCCCAAAGGGTGTATGTGAACACAGTGATATGACATTTATCCGTCTCATCAGTGATGGCGGTGTGCAAATATCACAAACTTCCCTTAGGAATGAGTTTCCTGTCAAAGATGAAGAGGCCTGACATGAGCTGTGGCAAAGGAGGGCTAGAGAAAAGTAAACCTGATGTAACAGCAACATTTTGACCTGACATGCTCTGCTGAAGGATGCACTCTTGTTAGAGTTGTCTTTTAACTCTGAAATAAGAACGCAAAGCACATGCTGACCTGCTCATTTTAGATTATTGCAGCTCTGAGTCCCGACTCACGTGATTTATTTAGATAAAAGGTACCAACATTGATGTCTTTCTGCCTGTTTTTTTGTCTTGTGCTACAGCACGAAGCCTATTAATTGAATGCATCATGACAAACTGAAAAAAACAATGTCTTTGGGAAAACGAGAGAGAGAGAGAGAGAGAGAGAGAGAGAGAGAGAGAGAGAGAGAGAGAGAGAGAGAGAGAGAGAGAGAGAGAGAGAGAGAGAGAGAGAGAGAGAGAGAGAGAGAGAGAGAGAGAGAGAGAGAGAGAGAGAGAGAGAGAGAGAGAGAGAGATGGAGACGAGAGAGAGAGAGAGAGAGAGAGAGAGAGAGAGAGATGGAGCTTCTCTGATACAGTTTGTCTAGAGTGTTATATAAAAGGTCAGATTGGTGTTTCCATAGCGATGGATGATTGACAGGTGTTTTAGTGGAAGCATAGCAATGATAACATAACCTCTAACACTGTAAATGTCTATTTCGGTATGAATGGGAGCTTTGTGTGTGTGCAGGCTGTGTACTTTCTATTTTCTCTCATTCAGTCTCTGTTTTTGAAGGTTACTCTCTCTCTTTCTCTTTTAATTATTGAGTAAATGAGTTATTTGTGTACTGACGTGGAGAAATACACTGAGTGGCACATTGTATGAACATGTCTTAACTGTCTGTACTTTTCAATTGCGGACTGAGGATACATTCAATTAAACAATGAACTCAAATACTTTAAGTTGCTGTCACATAACACATAAAATGCAATATAATCAGCAACATGCTAATGTAACTAATGTCATGTGTAGTGCTGGCATTTGCACAGTTATTACATGATTTCTGAAGCATCATGTGACACTGAAGACTGGAGTTATGGCTGCTGTTAATGTAGCTTTGTCATCACAGGAATAAATTACATTTCAAAATATATTGAACAGAAAACAGTGACTTTAATTGCAGTAATTTTCCACAGTATTACTGTTTTTAATGTATTTTTATAAAGAATAAATGCAGCCATGATGAGCAAAAAAAGATAAAAAAATATTGCAGACCCCAAGGGTAGTGTATATGTTTGCTGTTTTAAAGAATATTCATCTTACAAGTAATAAATTAAACTTTTCTCTTACTATTTCTACATCACTCCTCCTATTTTATTTCCTTACATCTTTTTGAGTAATTTATTCTTTCCCATTATTTTACTTCTGTCTTTAATCTTTATCTTTGTAATATGCATCTGCTTTTCTCTCCCTTTTTTCAAATATAAACACACACACGCACACTGTCCCAGTTGCTGATGTGTTTTCACACATCCTCAGTTTCAGTTTAGATTTTTTTTTATTTCTTTCTCCTAGTATGTTTTTCAAGCCACAGTGTAGTTTGTCACAGTTAATTTCTATATCCTCTTGTCTCCGTAGACTCCATCACTACATCACTCTTCACATCCTCTCTTTGCTTCTCTGTTCCATATATTTGCCTGCATCTGTTTCGCTGTATAGGCTCTGTCTAAACATATTTGTTATGTCTCATGAGGGATATTGTTTTTATTCCATCCCTTTCTAATAACCAGTTTTTTTCCCTAGATTATCCTTCCTCTCTATTGCTCTCTCACTAGTGTGCCATATCCCTTGTCCTCCTTTTATGGTCTACTCGTCCTTCTTTTCGCCTACTCACTGTCATTCCTCTTTTATTTATTTTTTCCGGGTAGCACTGGTGTTTTTCTGCAATACAGTCTAATTCAAGCTAACACATTTAGAAAGGCCTCCCCCCCCACCCCCCGAGTTAGCACTGTTTCAAAGAGTTGAGAATCTGTGTATGTGAGTGTTTTTTTTATGCTCAAGAGTTTTTTTTCTGTATCACTCTTTAATATGTAATATTACATTCAGTCCCAGACAGATGTCCTCCCTTTTTTCAGTGCAAAATACATATTTTTGTTACTACTATATGCCTCTCTCACTCTTTTTCTGTAACATAAAAAAAGAGAGATTAAGAACTCAAGTGCAGCTCTCGACCATCCATTTCCAGTGTAAAGAATGAACCGGAAACAAGATCAACCATGATTTTTACATAGTTTTTTATAGTTTTAACATATTAACTTTTTTTGTTCTGACTGCCAAGAATTGAGACATTTTTAACACAAAAAGACATTACAAAAATGTGAATTTTTCACCATTTAATTATTTATCTAGGTGTGACTTGCCGTGTTAAAAATAAGAAAGAAAAATTATATAACAATACTGATGCAACAGTGTAGCATAGCATGTTTGAAATGTTTATTGAAAGTTATTAAAAACTGCATACAGTAGGGCATAATTTTGTTACTAATGATCTAGAACAGTGGTTCTCAACCACGTTCCTGGAGCCGCATACTTAATCAACCACTGATTTAGTTTGTCAGCTCATTAGAGAACTGAAATGAGTGTGTTCAAGTAGGCTAGTCCTTCAAGTTTGTATTTACGAGTTGGTCAATTGCAATTACGACATCGGGTGTTTTTTAAAAATATTTTTTAACTCCACTTATAAAACATGCTGAATAAAAATGTGCCTAAAGTGTGTTTTTATTCAATTTATGAAGGTTCTGCGAATTGAATTGTACGCTTAATTGTATAATACAACGTGGTTGTGAACCACTGAACAATTTCTAGTGATCTTTAGTGAAGATGGCCCAAATATTTAGTGAGTACAAAGCTTATTACTCGATATACATTTAGTCATAAATTGAAAAACATAAAAAAATGCATTTACATATATGCTGCTTTTATCGACCTGGTGAAGGCATTTCAGTAGACAAGAACTTTTCAAAGTTTTCAACCTTTTCATATATACATGGACTAATTGGAAAATAAGCCACAGGTCAGGACAATCAGGTCAACAAAGTGAAATCACACTGACAAGAGAAAACCACAAGATACTATCCAATTAAAGCTCACAAACAACCAAAAAAACAGTCTCATTCCTTCTGTGCCTCTCTTTAATTTGCTTGTATGTGTATAATTGTTAAATTCTTAAATTTTTGTAGTTGTTATACCTTTTAAAAGGGCACAAACCTTTTTAAAATTGCTTATTCTCTTCTTTTTCTTCACTTGGCTCACTGATTGCCATTTTTTGAAGCTTGGCACCAGGCTCTTGCCCTTTTAGTGGCAGAGTACAGCTGAAGTGTCAGCATCCTAAACTGGAGAGAGGGAGGGAGGGGAGACTGTGGTTATCAGCACTAACAGATGGGTAGTCCCTGCATTCATTGTAAGGAGATGGAGACCCCTTTCAGAAACAGGAGACAGAGGCAGTCACAAGGGAGGTGACGGGGCCAAGGAAAGAAGGAAAGAGAGTCATGAGCACTTGCAGTCTCATATCAGTATGCTGCTGCATGTATGTGTTGCACTGTGAAAGTGAGAATGCTTAATCCTTTTTGTTTAGAATGGATTATAATTTGTTTGTACAGAATGTGTTTGTAGGTATGTGACCTTATTCATTGTCATTCCACATTTATAGACTTGTGTGTGTGTGTGTGTGTGTGTGTGTGTGTGTGAATATGATGTGTGTGGGT
>NW_015551055.1:865238-871504 GCF_001515605.1 Sinocyclocheilus anshuiensis
TGTGTGTGTTGGCTTCCACATAGTCCTGTGTATCCAGACAGCTGTCAGTAGGTATAGTCAGGTCCACATTGCATCTTATTCTGGCCAAGAACCACCCACTCAGACAGGAAGAAACCAACCAACCACAGTTTGTTGTGTTTTATACGCTCTTTAGGGTTCATTTGAAACAGATTATACTGTACGACAATCACAGATCAAGGTGAAAAAATAGGAATAACCAGGGCAATTTTTAACCATGTAATTTTATCCATATTTAGACAGATTTGTATATTTTCCAACCTGAGAAGTATAATCAATGTGAATTACGAAATAACCTTATTTACTAAACAAACTACAAAATTCAGCATTATTTTATGCTTGGATTTCTTTTAATAATTGGTCTTGGCTAGTATGAAACTGTTACTCACCAGTTGGTGCAGTTTACCAAATCGCAAAGGCTGCCACTTAATTACATATACATATATATGTAGCCTGGCACGCTGCGTTCTTTTACACGTCAGGAGCTCATCATCTGTTTTTAGTATCTCGGAATGGCTTGGTTCACAGTAAAAGCTGCTCCATACAAGGTGCATCTTTGCAAGTGCTGTGAGTTAGGGTAAATTATAACATGCATTTTAAAACGCAACATGTGCAAACCATCTTCCCAAATTTGTAATTAAATAATTTATAAATCAATGAAAATAGAAAAGAAACTTAAAAGAAGGTTTAAAAGAAAACAGAAACTTGAGGCTCCCTGCAGTTTTCCGTCAAAATAAAAGCTCTATAGTTTAACATTTCAAAGAAATTGAGAAAACCATAAATATTAGTATTGTAATTTTAAAAACTATAATAATAATAATTAGTAATAGTAGTAGTAGTGATGGTGGTGATACATACTCTCTTTAGTATTTTATTTTACAGTACAGTAGGGGGTGGTTCATGTTTTCCTTCTTTTTTTGTGCTTAGCGAATTACATACTTGAAATAACCATCTTGTTCATTTGCCTCAAACAAAACTCTGAATTTCAAAGCTTTCATAGATCTGAAGTCACTAACTTTCTAAACTTAATTAGCTAGCTTAATTAACTTATATAGTTAATGCTTTAGCTATCATGACTTATTTATTTATTTATTTATTTATTTTTGTTTTAAAGCTGAACAAAAACAGCATTTATTAATCTAGGTTATTGTTAATTTATACATTCACTAAAACATTTTTTATATGTCAAACATGAATTAACAATGAACAATAATTTATTTAAAATTAGCATTCACCTAGTTTAATAAATGGTATAAAAATGTTGTTCATTGTTAATTCATGATAGCTAATGCAATAACTTGCATTAAGTTAACAAATTAAGTTCGGCAGTCTAATGCAATCAAATATTCGATTGACAAGAATGACTGGTTAGTTGCATCATCGGGTTAAATCTCATCATCACAAAATTCAAAATCTCTAGTAACTTTGCATATCTCTCTGGGTCAGCCTTCATTAGTGTTTGAATTTGGGTGTCTTTATGCAAAAGTATTTATCATTGTTAGTTTATCATACTGATGCTTAAAAATTTGAAACCCAAAGTGTTATCTAGCATCTTCCACTGTTTCATTTCCAGGTGAGCTGACAGAACAACCTGTTCGCTATTTACATTGTGCAGACTCATCAAGTCAGATCGAGCAAATGCACGTTCCAGTTTCATGTGCTATATACATTGTGGTGTGAGAATAAACTTCGACGTCAAGTTTGACATTACAGCTAATTTATAATGCATTTGAGAAGCTGCTCAATGGACCTTTTCTTGACAAGGACAAGGTGCTTCCCATATGTATGTCTGTCATGTGCACACCAAGTCTCCCATGCCTAGTAACCTAGCAACAACTTGACACTTGTCTCTGAGCTAAAACAAGTGACAGTCAAAAAAACGCTTGTGACGGGTATGAACGTCTCCATGCAGAGCCTTGCTTGGCACAGCTACCTCTGCGGAGTGCACTGCGGACAGCTGGGACATCTGCTTCTCTCTTATCTCATCAGAGTGAATGGAATGGACCGTGAGAATGCAGAGAATGATAGCATCATGGACTGGATTTACTGTGTGCTCCTGGATTCTGTATGTAATAGAAAGAAATGAAGACAACAAACAGACAATGCAGGTAGAGGAGGCAGAGAGATGAGATAGAGAGACAGACAGGAGAGGTGGCCTAAAGGACATTTTGTGAATGCATAGAGAGGGACCAAGAGGCTGACAGATGAAAAACGGCTCTCCATCATCCTGCTCTCTGTTATTAATCATTGTGTTTGCTCAGAAATGGCATGCCAGTCTTGATACACCACTTGCTGTTTGTTTGTTTATTGCTTGTTGCCATAGCGTCTGGTTAATCACACTTAGCAGCACAGCACTATATTGTTAATCACCAGTGAACAGACGTGTGTGTGTGGGTCACTGCTCAGGCCACTCTCATCTCTGAAACAGAGAGAAGACTCTTTCTAATGTCCTGTTTTCAACCCAGGCTCATTGGAAATACGTGCCTGTGCTGACATTTCTGCAAAGTGAAATTAAGTTGCTTCTTGCAACACCTGAAAGTGAAATATCCAATGAGTGACGCTTAAAGCATGTTCCATTTTATCATAAACAGATGAACATAAATTTTGCAATGTTTCATGATGTTGGTTGTTGTACAGTATGTATCATGGCAGTTTGGAAATGAAATGTCCGGTAAGTGGCGCTGAAAGCTTCATTGACTATTGCATTTGAAAATAATGTGCTACCTACACTAAACTATGATAACCGACAGTGTTAACAGAAGCAAATGTCAGGTAAAACACATTTGCTGAAGCGAGCATATCATTTTAGCTTGCTTTTTTAAGTCTTTTTTTTTTTTTTTAATCATGACTCGTGTTTCATGGGACTCATACCCGAGTGCTTCATGTCACAAATGCAGTGCTATACCAGGTGAGCTACCAAGCTCATGGCAGAAAAGCCATACATATGGAGCTGGTTATGTGAATGGAACATCAAAATGTATTAGTTAACAAAATATGCAAGCTCTTTGAGGTCATAACATACTAATATGCAAGGAATCATGCAAAAATAGGTAATAACCACGCACATAAATGTTATTACATTGTTAATTTTAGCTGGAAAGTGCAGTCAATTGTTTTGGTGTTTTGCAAAAACTTAGGTAGAGGCATGTATTTTGAAAGAATCTAGGTTGCCTTCTTTTCATCTAGTTAGATCTGGTTCTTTCTGTGTACTGTACAGTTTTATTGTCTGGCGGCTAATGCATTCCAATCTCCTACGTGGGATTGATTGTTCAGTCAGTGAGTCAGTTTGTCTGGCTCTCTGTCTATTTGTCTGTCTAGCTGTCTAGCTAAAAACTTATTTTTGGATCATCACTCATCAAAGCTCAGTAAACACTGGTCACAGACAGAGATTGCTTAGTAAAAAAGACTGATTTGTGAACATGGAACGCGCACAAGAGGTGGGATTTATTGCTTGAACCAATCATATCCAATCATAACCAATGACAGTGTGATTCTCAGTTACCCCCCTACCAAACCCACCACATGCTTTCGGGGTCTGTTAAAACTCAATGGGCTCAGGGGAGGCAAGAGAGACGCGGCCTCCTGCTGTAACTTTACCTGCTGGTGTTGCTGTTGGACAGTGTTACCTCGATTTCTTCTTCCTCTTTTTCAAACTGAGAAATGAGTGGAAAATATTTTCTTTGTGAATTGACAGTATGTCACAGATTCTGTCTATTGAGCTTAACTTATATTGAACATTCCTCCATAGCTCCAGTAGATGCTTTTCTAAAGAAAAACAGGATGAACATTTGGGACTCTACAGGTTTTCTAATGGCATCAGTCTGCAAAACCTTTTTACTTCTCATTGTAGTCTTGAGTGAGAGTAGACAAGAGAGAAGGACATATAGACAAGTTGTACTGCATTCTCTCTCTGATGTCTCTGCATTGTTCATGTTGATGTTTGAACAATGCAGAGACAAAAGCTTGTTTTATGGGGGAAAAACAAGTTAGAAAGTAAGTAAAGGAAGAATGATCAGAGATGATAAGGAATGAACAATGAGAATGTGAGGGTAAAGAATGATGAAAACGAAAATGGTAAATCTCAGTGAAATAATTGTCACACATTGTACAAGTGGTTGCAAAGACAATAACAAGTGCAGACAGCAGGTGAGGAGAAGAGACAAGCCAAATGCCCAGAGTAAAACCTTCTGAATGAAATAGAGAAAGCTAGGAGCAACAACACAGAAAGTTAAAGTCATTCAGTCAGATTTAAAGTTTCATCATATTTTGAGGGGAGACAGAAAATTGACAGTGATGGGGGAGGGGGGGGCCTTGTCAAGCCTGTAAATCTTATTTCCGGCTATATAGATTAGGCTTTAATACGGTTTAAAAAGCAGAACATATCCATACATCTAGTTTTGGATCAACCAGTAAAAAAACAGCAGAGATGCATTTTTACGTTTTATTTTAAATATATAATTCAAAAGTGTCAAATTTAACCACAGCATGTTCAGATACATTTAAGACAATTACTGTCCATAGAAGGTACATTCTGTCAGTTTGTATATTTCCTGGGATTCCATCAGTAAAGCTACAAGGGAAACCGCAGTAAGTATGCAGCAGCATACTAATATTGGGATAGTTACCCAAAATTAAAAATGTTTCATTATCTACTCACCCTAAGGCTGCTCCTTTCTGTGTAACTCATGCTCTGTTTTTGCAAGTCTTTTGCAGTCTAACAATTGATTTGTGTAAGGAACAGACTTTATTCGTTTTTATTAACCTTTTGTGTCACCACTAGTGGTTATTTTATATGGAAACTGCAGTGATTTGTACCTGCTGCAGCAAAAATTTGTAAAAGCTTACACATAATCATGCTTTTCCCATGAGATCAGGTAGGAAAATCCTGAATGACTAAAAAGTATAAGGTCAGTGTATGAAAGATGAGCAACAAAAAAAGTGCAGATTAGAAGTTTAGAATCACAACAGTACCCTGATAAACACAATGAGATGAAAGAAAAAGGGTGACATATTGTAACTGAAAAAGCGTAACTGAGGCCATGACCACATGTACGCGGGTATTTTTATAAACGTTTTATAAAAGTTTTTCATTCTTCCGTTTTAAAAAAAATCTGTCCACATCAAAATGCAAACGCATGCTATGAAGCACTGTCAAGAGCATGCCAAACCAAAAGGTGGCGATATAATCTCAACTGTAAAGCCATGTTGGCCAATCAGAACCCTGAAAAAGTTTCCAGTAGGCGGAGATAACAGCGCAGGCTCCGACGTCACAAGCAAAAATCTCCAGTTTCGCTGTCTACACGACAACACTGCAACCGGAGATTTTGAAAATCTTCACCCTGGCAGGCGTTTTCAAAAATGTTCGGTTTCAGTGACCGGGTGCTGCGTTTGCGTGTGGACGAACGGCCAAACCGCGTAGAAAAAGCTGCGGTTTTTAAAATAACCGCGTTCGTGTGGACAGGGCCTGAGAGGAGTGAGATAGCATCACAGCAGTGAAAGCTTTTATATGTGACTTGCATTGATGTTGTCCTATAGAGTAAGGTGTCAGTGGTGCAGTTCTAGTTGCTGTTAAGCATTGTGTGAAGCTCAGTTAAGCACTAACAGCCAGTGATTTCCAGATCATTGGCATGATATGTAATGCCAATGAGCTTTGGCTTTGCAATGAGATGTCCAAATGTATACCTTTTTTACACCAAGATTGTGATTTTTAAACAATCTTACCTTGTTAATAGGGGTGGAACGATACATGTATTCGTACCGAACCGTCACGGTATGGACATCTCGGTTCGGTGCATGAGGCCTTACAACGAATACAGGCAATTCACCCCCAATCCAGAAGGGGGCGCCCGCAGCAATGCAACGTTGTTTGATAACCGGCCGCCAGCAGAAGAATAGCGAATGCCATGAGTTGCACACTTGAAAACAAAGCCCACTAGACAGTGACCATGTGCTGATTCTGAGTTCGTCTCTCTCACAGACTGACAAAGGATTATACTTTAAAGGCTTGTGCGCTCAACTGTTTGCGAAATGGGGCTTTGTGCTCGTGCATCCTACCTCTCTCATTCGGCACAAATCCAAATATTCCATAATATTGTGCGTGTGCGTGCGCCGGCGCGATCACTTCAACTGTTTCCCTATACCAGCACAATCAACTTTAGAAACTTGTTGTCTTTAAAGCCTTGTTTATCTGTAAACTAAATCAAATATATTTCAAGAATTTATTCCTTGTATGTATATATGTACTGCAG
>NW_015551055.1:872311-895538 GCF_001515605.1 Sinocyclocheilus anshuiensis
GCTTGTGCACTCAACTGTTTGCGAAATGGAGCTTTGTGCTCGTGTATCCTACCTCTCTCATTCGGCACAAATCCAAATATTCCATAATATTTCCATATTTGCAATGTAACGTATCTGAATGCTAAATTATTATTTATTATGTAAATTATAGGCTTTGTACTTCAGTCGCGTTCCAACTGTGACACAGAGGCGGGCGCGCTGATGTTTGGTTCACTGTATTTTATTTTGATAAAGTACCAACTGCGCTGTCAAGTTAGCAATGCTGGAACTGATGTGTTTTGTGTGTGTGTGTGTGTGCGTGCGTGCGTGCGTGTGCGTGCGCCGGCGCGATCACTTCAACTGTTTCCCTATACCAGCACAATCAACTTTAGAAACTTGTTGTCTTTAAAGCCTTGTTTATCTGTAAACTAAATCAAATATATTTCAAGAATTTATTCCTTGTATGTATATATGTACTGCAGATTTTATATATATAACATAATGTAATAATATTTAGTATTTTCACATCTAGGTGGAATTTTTTTTAATTTGTCCTACTGTCTGTTCAAAATAAATGAAAAGAAACCGAGCATAGTAGATTTGTTTTTTTTCCCCCTGTTGTACCGAAATCATATCGAACCGTGACCCCTGAACCGAGGTACGTACCGAACCGTGACATCTGTGTACCGTTCTACCCCTACTTGCTAATATATCTGCTCATAGACAGATCCGCTGATAGACGTGGCTTTCAAACGCTTCCATGTGTATCTGTGTAAGCACTTGGTGAAAATGTGAAGCGATGATCATTGTAGCCCAGTGGTTCTCAATTCCAGTCCTCGTGTACCACCGCTCTGCACATTTTATATGTTTCTCTTATCACTTCAGACGTTTGTTTCATTCAGCCGTAAGTCCCCTGCAAGGTGGACATCACAGGATATTCATCCATGAATTTTCCAAGCATTCTTAGGTGCTGCCTGTTTGTCAGGACTGTAAGTTAATTTGGACAGGAGGAAGTTTGGGATGATAGTGTTGAAGGCCGAGCTGAAGTCCACAAACAGGATCCTCACATAAGTCCCTGGTCTGTCCAGATGTTGTAGGATACAATGCAGTCCCATGTTGACTGTATCATGCCAGCACCAGTTTTTCAAATAACTGCATGACCACATATGATAAAGCCACAAGTCTGTAATCATTTAGTCCTGTAATTTTGGGTTTCTTTGGGATGGGGATGATGGTGGAGCGTTTGAAGCAGGAAGTTACTTCGCACAACTCCAGTTATCTGTTGAAGATCTGTGTGAAGATGGAGGCCAGCTGGTCAGCACAGGTTTTTAGACAGGCTGGTGTAACACTGTCTGGGCCTGGTGCTTTCTTTCTCTTCTGTTTCCTGCACGTGGGGTACTTTGAAGCCCTGCGTTGAGCCATTAAAAAAAATGCCTTATGGAAGAATTTGCTGAGTCGTGGTGTTGAACATAATTAGAGCAAAAGGAGCAGGACAAGAATGAGTGATGAAGGAAGTGAATGAGGAAACGAGACAGAAAAGACAGACAAAAAAGCAATGATGAGGTCATGCAGGGTATGCGGCGCGCCGCACGCAGCGAGTGATCAGTCCATACGGTTGGATCAAAGGTTTCTCTCCTCGTTAAAAAAGCCCCGGCTGACAAAGGCATGTTAATTATTCATTGGAATCAAAAGTGGCGTCCATGAATGCCACTGATTTGCTTGCCGTGTTAAAATGCAGAGTCTAATTTATTATAGTCATGACGCACATATTAGAAAAACACCAACACAGACTCGTGCAATTAAGTAGGCCTGCACACTGTACACAGTAGAGCACTTGAGTGTAGTTTTAGGCCAAAGGCCCTAGAGTGAGTTACAGCTTAATCTTCTCTACATGGGGTGATTAACTGTGTTTGGTGGCTTGGGAAATGTAGGGGATAAGGGAGGACAAGAGAGAAAAGAGAGAGAGAGAGGACGGCAAGACTGAAGAGCTCGTGTAACTACATAAAGTGTTTTTTAATCACTGTGATTGTATTGATGGTCATAGTGGCCGTTCCTATGGCTGAGTGCTCTGATATTGTGGGATGTGTATCCTTAGCTTTTGAAAAGCTGATCAGAAACACGTCAAATTTATATTCTGGAGAAAAAATGTATATAAACTGGAGAAGAATGTGAAACATTTCAGATAGTTTTTCATTCATCATTTTTATAATATGGGGGATGAGGGGATAATTGTAACAGTTTTTGCTTTAACATCTGTAAGTATTTAATGGTATTTATTGCTATTTTATTGTAAGCTGCTGTTTGAAACTTATACCTGTAAGTAAATGCGGTTGTCAATCCCAAAAGCTGACAGGGTGAACATAGCCTATGAGAGCAGAGATAAATCATATAATGAAATCAATCACTCTTCCCTGCACTTGACCCACGGGAGCTCCTCTGTCTTCACTCCCATTGGCTGTGTCCACAAATCCTCAAGCATCTCTTCACTGAACGCGGCCACATTGCGGTCACTGTCACTCATGTTTGCTGGAAATTGCCAACTCTCATGGAAAATCAAAGACTTCCAGTTGCTTTGTCGCTGCAAATCCCTGTCTGTGTGGATGTCCCTTAATAGAGTCTTTTGAAAGTAGGCAGGAAGGTGGAGGAGGAGAAGGAGAGAAGGGAAAAGATGCAAAGATGAGGTGAAAAGGATAATACGAAGGATAAAAAATGCACCTGAAGAGGTGGGGGAGAAAAGGTTGAAAGTTGAAAATGGAGCAGGAGGGCAAGAGTGAGCTATCAGTAGTAGTGAGATGTAATGAATGTCTAAAAGGAAGAGAGAGAGACCCTTGACTTCATCCCTCTCTTCCTCTCTCACTCTTTCATGCATTTTTAACTGCTTGGGGGCATTTGTAGCAGTGGTTCAACTTGTCAAGCCTGTAAAGTACTTAAACTTCGACTGCATAGAATGGAAGAGACAGAGGAGGAACAAGAGAAAAGAGAGAAGCAAAGGGATGGAGAGAAGAGGAGGTTATGGTAATAGAGATTCTCACATGGAGTGAGAGATAAAGAAAGGCTGGGGTGGGAGAGGAGGGATGGAGGGAGTAGCGGAGGTGTAGTGACCTAGTTTAGAAACAGAGGGATGGTGTGTTTAATGAGAAAAAGACGGATAGACGCAGGGAGGGGTACTTTGGCTGGCTGCCATGTTGGATTGTCTGGTTTCCGTGGAGACGGGGCATGAGAAGAGCACACTCGTCCGAAGAGATGCGCACACGCTTGTCCTCGTGCTTACTCATACACTCACACCTCGACTGAACATCCCTTTCCTTGCTCTCTCTCAATCCATATTCAGGAACACTTAATCAGCATGAACCTTAAAATCACATGATTCCAAATACCACAGTCATTTAGTGTTTTGCAGTCACATTTAGTAATATAAAGCAGTCGTTGGTTGTTTCTCATTTACATAAAAATCTAGATAGATAAATAAACAAGATAGAAAAGTGAACAGAGCCTTTTGTGTTCTTCTGTTGCTGTTGGCAAAAAGCTATGGATATTGCTCTAAATAAATTATTCTTTCGCAGTTCTGCATTTTTAACAGCTGCAAAATTTCAGAATGCAAATGTTCAAAAGTTGTGGCTCAGACAGGACAAGTTGCCTCAAAACAGCAACACAGACGTCCATTTATTGAATGTAATCAGATGTGCAGGGCTGCATTTCAATTAGCCCATTCAGAACTGGTAATAAAGATCACCCTTTTTCTTTTTTCAAAACATCACGTTCATGCTGAGACCTTGGCTACAGTGGATTGTACTTGTGGAGATAATGGTTGAAAATGTAATAGGCCTTTATATGTTCAATGTGTAGTTGGTGGGTGATCTAGCAAGTGTTCATCTCTTATTCAAGATTTACACTTATACTTGCAATGTAGTGTATCACTTTTGGAAACTTTCTGTCCTTGAAAAGCAAGGACAGATCTTTTTTTATTTTTTCATATTGTGACATATTCGAGTGAAACAGATTATTGAAAAATAATTTTAAAATGTAGCAGATTATTGAAAAATAATTAAAAAATGTAGTTTGGGGACTTGCTTTTATCCATTGGTTGGAGGCAGATCTGAATGCGAGCTTGCTGTCAGTTGTAAGAAAGGAGGGACGTTTAAGCAGACTATATATTTCCGGGGTCTCCCCGGAAGTGAAGTCATCACAGTTGGATAATTTCTATAGTGGTGAATGATATACTTTTTGCATTTCAATTTGCTCCTATAGCAAAAGGAAAAAAAAATCCATGATAGTTTCACTGACTTTCCAAAAGAGGAAAAAAAAATATGAGAGATTTCAGAGGTCAGAAGAGAGAAAGATGTCAAATTTGCTGACACCAGAGAGAGCCAAGAGGGTAAGTTAATGACATTTAAATGAATGAATGAATGAATGAATGAATACAGTATGTATAAATCATTCACAATAAGATTAACAGCAAGTATGTAAACAATAGATAGGGTGTATTTTATATATTATATAAAAAATATTGCATTTAATACCAAAGCTACAAATTCTACAATTTTATTTAGTGCAGTGTTATTATTCAGCTGTAGTATTTTGGACCCTCTGAAGCTTGAGCGAGTTCACACGCACACACATCGTCTTATGCCCATGCTCGCAGATATCACACATATGATTGCAGAATTAGTTCCCGCAGGCTGAGAGGCTTCAGACATGCATGATTAGATCCCTGAGGTGCCCATCTGCATGACCATGTAAATTAAACCGCCTATTTTCCAATTGCTTCCAAAGTGTGCTTGTACAGGTTTGCATCATAATTTTGTAATATCTCTTCCACATTCAACTTTTTCACCTGTCTGTGCAAGCTAGAGAGCAACTTCGATGTAATGTACCTATTTAACAGTACTCGTTTCCATCTTGAATGCAATTGAACGCCTGAGAGAGATTAACGTATTGATGATGCAATTGAAGATCAAGGCAATTTTCCCCTGTTCAAGAACCATTTACAAGTAGCATTTTCTGGCAAACACAGCATGTATTATATGGTATTTGAACCCATACAACAAATAGAGCAGTAATGTCTCTCTAATTATTCTCTTTCTCTCTCACACTTTTTCTTTCCTTCTCATTTTCTTATTGTTATATTGGAATAATCCGTGATGGAGGTATTTCACGGTCCCCTGTGGTGCACGAATATAGTAAATTCTGAAGGAAAGAGAGAGCAGGAGTGCTTAAGTGAATCATTAGCCAGCACCATTAGAGTGAGTTGAGAGCCTCTTTTTTTATGCATGTGACCCTAATTAAAGGAGCAAAAAGAGAGTATATGTAGTATTTTTTTTTAAAGATCCTTCCTCCCTCCATTAGTAACATTTTCTCCTATTAGCTCAACAACACAAAAGCAGTTAAATGCCAGATGTAATTGTGATCTATTACTTGTTGTTTTGGGTTTTTTTTTTTTTTTTGTGTACGTTTTTATCTTCTCGAAGTTTCACTCTTTTTAGATGTTCATGCAGTGGTGCTACTGGACCCCTGATGTGTTTGTTCTGATGTTCGTCTTCATTATTTTTCTACTTTAAAACAGTTTGGGCCTCAGAGACCAGAAGTCAAAGCCTCCAAACTTGACCATCACTACTCACACATCCTTCTGATTTTAGACGATGCTGTATAAAGTGAACGTTTTTGCTCAGCTCAGGAATTGTGCTTTCCAGCAAAGTCAGTTCACTAAGCGGCTATATTTGCAACGTCTCAAAGCTTTTTGCAAAGCTTTTTCAGGCATGCACGACCAACTCCTGTCCAATTAAATGGGGACATACCAAAATCTCAAAAACTGCTGGCCAAACTTGCATTTAAATAACATATTTTAAATGAGTAATAAAATCAAATAAACAAACAAACAAAAAAAAACTAAATTAAACAAACATTGACTTTACCCATTGCAGATTGCCTCTTTTATTTAGGAGGGATTTATTCTGCAATATTGCGCATTACTCTTTCACCCATTCAAAGTAATATGAGTGAACCTTGTTATATACTGTATATGACGTCTTTGGCTACAATCTTTTTTTTTTCATCTTAATCATTCAGGGTTCCCTTAATCAAATGGTTGTATGAATTTCCATTTCCACCTAGAAAATAATAATAATAATAATAATTTTAAATTTTCTGTTGGAAAAAAACGACTTTTTCTATCTCCTCCTAGCCCTTTCCACCAACTATGGGGGTTTCAACTTCAAAAACTCCATAACTTTGTAACTGTAAGTTTAACTCCCTCTGTCTGATTTGTCTGACTCCTGTCAAAAAGTGCAATGCAGAATAATCTGAGGATGCACATGGACACAATCTGAGGACACATTTAATCAATTTTCAGGGATAGAAACAACTATAATTTAAAAAAATCCACAAAACTTTACAACTGTGATGAAGGAAATTGGCATTTAACCCCACAGCACCTCTATTCACAACACCCACAGTATCTATTGGTTTACAGTGTCTATTGTGGTAATATTTTCCCTTTTTCCATTCTGCATGAGTCCTGATGATTACTGCTTACGGTTATATGTTTTAATTGGAATTGCTTGAACAGTCTTTTCAATTACTGTGTATGTGTGAAGGCAAAATTGTGTCAGTATCGTGCTCTGGAGAACTTGCAGGTAGTGCAAAGGGAGAGTTTCTCTGCCAACACATTGAAAATCACAGCTAATTAAACATTTAACATTTCAACCAAGTGTATTGACTGGGGTTAGAAAGAAAACCAAGACTGATTTTTGAAACTAGATTTTTGTATTTGAGTGGTGCTTGTTCATGCGAAACGTATATTATAGTGTTCCAGCATGTTACTATGCGTTGGCTATGCAATGTTCCTGAGGGTTGTTAGGTGGTTACTTACTACCCAAAAGCAGTGAAAGAGCCCTTGACTCTAAATATCAGCAGTAGTAATATGTGCCTTAGCAACCACAACTAAATATACAGTACACTAATGTCCCATTTCAAACCTTTGCCAGATGCTGAATAGTCTCAAGCCCTATTCGCACAGGATTAGTATTACCTGGTGACCTCTAGTCATTTGTAATAATTGCGTGGGTTGTCTATGATCTTAATCCCGTGCGAATCGGCCATGTCTGCAATGAAATTCCTCTGCAAATTACCTACCATATTTCACCGAACACCGAGGTCCTGTGATAATATTAGTCCCGTGCGAATCGGCATCTCTGTGATTTGGCCAGGATTTGGTGGGGTCGTATGTCATTTTTTCAGTGTTTTTGTTTCCTGCGCACCTTTTTATCCATCTTTCATGAAGAATGGAGTCTGCGTTGGAGTGTTTTGATAGTATTTTGGCTGCTGGGTCATATCGCTATACAGGGGCGGTTCTAGGATTTCATCCACAGGCGGGCTGAGCCCTCAAACAGACCATTAGATGCAAAGAAACAAATTACCTAAACTGTATTAAGCAAATATACACAAATATACATTAAAGCTACAGAAGCTACTTAGTTGAGAGCAGCGAGTGAGTCTCTCTTTTTCTTTTATTGCTTGATTAACATTATTAACATAGCTTAAGAGATGCACAGGTCCGTTATATTACAGTTTTTCTCGATTGCTAACAATTCATGAAACAATTCACCATTTTCTCACAACTATAAACACAATCTCAAAACTACACACCAACTTCTCAATGACTGTTACAGTATGCGGCATAAATAGAGGGGTGCAGATACAGAAAAATTCAGCAATAAACTTTAAGAAAAGTTTAATGTCATTACACTACTGTAAAGAGATCTTATAGTAAATGAAAAGCACTACAAGAGAAAAGTTCAAAGACCAAACAACTGAATATACAGTAAACACACACTGAAATATACTGTCAGTTACTTGACAGAAATAAATAAATAATGAATGAATAAATAAATAATTAAATTCATTCATTCATTCAGCATCCTCTGCCAATTTGCATTACAGTATTGGTATTATCCTTATTTGTTATAGCAGTTTCTGACAAAAGACTCCTCTGCCTCCCCTAGACAGTCGTCTCTCAGTTCTGCACAAATACAGTACATGTAAGAACTACTTGGCTACAAATCAATTCAACAGTAATGAGTTTGAAGGTGTACAACATGTACTACAGTATTTACTGCACATAGAATAATGAAAATTATCTCATCTGAAGTACTGCTACTATGTACTGTAATTATATTGTATGTGTAAGTAGTATTGAAACCTTGTAGATGAGCCTGTAGGGTAACTTCCCTCATGGTCAGTCCATGCAGAAGAACATGGTCAACTACAGTGCTTTGTATTTCATCAGGAACAAATTACCTTTGACCTCATCCCCTTCATTTTTGTTTTCCCCTCATATTCCTCTTTGTCTCACACTACCAGGATTCATTTTCCAAAACACATAATCAGCTGTGCTCCTGTGCATATCATCCTAAGATTCTGACTGGTGTGTCATCAGTTTTGCTACTGAATGTTCACACATGGATAAATGTACGCTGTTTGAGTTAATTTGTTGATGCTTGAGTTAATTATATTGTGTGTTTGTGTTTTCTGATTGAGAACATGGTTAAACCTGGGCAAAATGATGGCGTTTTTGTGTAGAGTTTTGGCAGATTGGTACGTGTGTGCAAACAGGTGAAATGTGTTAAAGGTTTTGAGAAGCGTGTCTTTGTTTCGAGAACTGTATGAATGGTTTGGAAAATTGGGCCAAATGAATCAGTTATAGTGTGTTAGCAATCGAGAAAAACTAATGCTAAAAAGTAATGCTCATCCGATATTTTCTTAAATATTTATGTTCACTTAAGACTGTTTTTATGTCGATACTCGCCAAGACAGCCAATTTGCTCGACGTGAAAAAGAACTCAATTTGGTATTTGCTTGCTGTCTGAGAGATGGCTTCCTTGTGTGCGCGCACAGAGACGATCTATGACAGCGCGCGAGTACAGCATTGAGATCTCTTTCATGCCATCTTGTGCTTGAAAAGCTTAACATCACTTAAATGTTTAAACTGACAAACCAAAAAGCGCATGATAATGATAAACTTAGAGGAAGCAGCACTGGCCCGATCGTTCTGACAGATTTAGTGGGGCTGAAGCCCACCTACAAAGGGTCTAGAACCGCCCCTGTCGCTATTCACCATACAACTATACAATTTGCAGAAAAAGAAAGATACAAAAAGAATGATTCGATGGAGATGGATGACATGTATAGCAGTATGCGGTAAGGAACATTCATATCCGGGAGATAAGTCAGTAAATTTGAGTAAAATCACAGGCTTCGCATATCCCATGCAAATGTGCCACATGAAATTCAGATGTGGGGGTAATGTCTAAATCACATGAGGTCCCCAGATAATACTAATCCTGTGCGAATAGGGCTTTAGTCAATATCAGAGATCTTAAACTGTGCAAGATTTTAATGACCCTTATGCCCTCAAAGGCTTTCTAGGGTACATGTTTGACTGTGGGCATGAAACTTGTCAGTCAAGAACTCCAAAATTAAATGGTTTTTGAAATATGCTTTTAGACGAGTGTGTGTGTATGTGTGTGTGTGTGTTTGTCTGTGCTTGTAGGTGCTTTGTAAAGATGTAATTGGCATTAAACCTGTAGAAGACTGTTAGAAATTAGATTTGGCATCCTCTGTGAGCAAAGAGAAGAGAAAAGTTTCAACAGAAAATGAATGACAAAAAAAAATAATGATGTGGAGGATTGTGCGGTTAGAGGGGTGGACGGAGAGCTATAAGAAAGAAAGAGAGGTGAAACCTGCTGGGTCACTGTAATGTAATAATGAATGTAAGAGGCTCCATACAACTCATATGAAAGGTAAAATTCTCTGGTCAGTTTCCCTGCTCTTGCTGACCGGCTCTCGGCTCCTGTGGATTTTAGACATCACTAATTGGCTTAAGGGCATCTGGGTACCTGGATCATGGCTGATCAATACAGTCTAATCATTGAGCTTTGATGATTCCCTGATTAATGTGTGATTGGAAATAGACCCCCTGTTTGTCTGCTCTCATTTATTGATTTTGCTTTCGTTTTCTACACACAGAACAAAGAAAAGTTTTCAGTGTTAGGGTATGAGTGTGCGTCTGTGCTAAGAGTAGAATAAGGCTGTCAGTCGATTATAATACTTAATCATAATTTTTCAGCATATCATCATGCAATGACCACCGGGTTCTCGAGACACCAACATTTTGCTCCATTCTGTGGCACTCTGTCTAGCTGTTGCTGAATGCAAATCTTCCATAATTAAAATAACAACAGCAAAATTCACTTTATGAATGTGACGTTAGCACGAGTAGAGAAACTTTGACCTGTTCTGGCCTACAAAGACAAGTGTTCAAGTGTTTACATGTTGTTGTTGTTTTTCCTATTTATTGTATTACTTCAGGGATGTATTCCAGAAAGCACGGTTAACTTACCGTCAGCTAAACCCTGAACTTTCGGTTGATTAACCCCAAACTTTCCTTACTCGAGGTATGTGGTTCCAAAACCGCATCCGGGAGTAAGTTCATTCAACTCAGAGTATGTTCCTGGTTAAGACTCAAGACATTCTCAACAGAGCGACGAATCGACGAGTCACTATGGAAACAGACGTTAAGAAAAATAACTTGCTTTTTGGAATACCCCCCAGGTCTACACCACCCCTTCCAATCCGATCAAAATTTCATTCAGATCAAACTCAGTTGGATCGATTGAGGTATTTACATGAAGACTTTTCAATCTGATTGAGCCATCAATCAATAAGATCAAGAAATAATCAGATTACCAATGGATTATTTGGGTGCTTGTAAATATAGCTATTGAGTTATGGCTGAAATTGGGTCTGGTAGATTGTGAAATATACGTTTGCCTTGACTAGGATTTTTTTTTAAAAAGCGGTTCGCTTTTTAGAGCTGTTTTCTGACAGTTTTCGCATTAATGTGAGGTGTCTCCAGGGTGGTATTCCAAAAAGCAAGTTATGTGACATATCCGGGTATGTTTGAGAATAAGCGAGCAGATAACCTCAGCTTTCGGTTCCAAAATCGGAGGTTACTTTCAGGGTATGTAAGTAACCATAGTAACTTGCTCTCTGAAGATAACCTGCTCCGGAGCAGGTTGGCAGGTGTGTTGGAGCTAAACAGGGCAGGATGGTGGCCCTCTAGGAGCAGGATTGGACACGCCTGAATCAACGTTTCCAAGAATAATGGTGTTTCATGATTGTTCATTTTTGTTGATAAGAATGTTTTGTTTAATTGTTGTTAAACGTCCCATCTTAATATGCTTTGTTTACTTTTCTCAAATTGAAACTACAACATCTCCAAAACCTCCTTTTGGGGATGTCGTCATTTGTAAAAAAACAAAAAAAAAAAAGTATAACAACTGATTTTTGTAAAGATTTGTGTATTGAAAAAAATCTGTTAGGATTGGTTATATTTAAAGCTAGCTTTATATAAATGTAAATGTGCATGTCTGTTTAATAAAGACACTTCTATTCACAAATGTTTGTCTGGTAAGAGTACTTTATATGATGAGAGAATGACCTCAGCAAGAACTGGCATAGTTGGTTATGTACTAATATGTGTCTCAGCAGGCTGATTGCTGCATAAATAATGCAGGCATGCCGAGACTCACAACGCTCTACAGCACACTGCACTGAAGAACATTCCCATGAAATGAAAAATTAAAACATTAAAGCTTTATTAAAGTGTTGCTTTAATTGTAGCTGAAGCGGTTGATGTCCGTGCATGTGGTTAGGCTTTAGAGCCAGTGTGACCAGTAGGGTCCTGAGAGAGCGATTTGGCTGGCTCAGTCATTGCAGTTTCTTAAGCAGCTTCACGGGCTCTGATAACAACACAGCTATTTCATGATTCAGACTCATTGACGACAATGATGATGTGCATTTAATGTTTATTCGGACAGTTTCGGTTCCCCTAATGTAAGTTGTAAGTCTTGTTGATCAGTCAGGCAAGGCACAGCCAAAGTCAAACACACCTACAGTAACAAATGTGTCATATACTGGAGGAGTGGTTTAATCTGTGGGAAAACAAATCCTTATAACCAGACCTGTTTGTTTATGAAAGCTACATGTCAGGTGAAAGAAGAGAAATGTCCAACTGTTTGGGGTGTTTTTTAGAAATAAAACAATACTTAATAGACTGAAATATTAGAGACATTTTTTTTATTTAAAGCATAAAATTGTTATTTATTTTTCCAACAGTAATATTATTATTATTATTTGTTTGCTTTATTTAAAACACTTTTGTCTGACAATTAAAACATTTTAAATTTTTAATTACACCTAGACAAGCCTCCCTGCTTGTCTAGGGGTAAGTGAGGCTGTAACAAATAAATTTTAAAAAAGGGAGGGAGAGGGAGAGAGAGAGAGAGACATGCAACACGTAACATGCCCAAATAGATGATATCACTCCCATAATCACACGTTTTGCAAATACGTCCACAGGACGTAACACCCCCACCACTAAGAACGTAAATACAGCAAGAGAGGGAAAAAAAAAAAAGTGCCAACCCAATTATCTCTTAGATAGTGAACACAATATTTTTGGAACACTCTTATATTCTCGAAAGGGCATCTGCCATAACGTTCTCTACCCCTTTCTTGTGCCGGATATCCAAATTATACTCTTGTAGAGTGAGAGACCACCGCAGCAATCGTTGATTGGCACCTGACATACGGGAAAGGAACACCCGGGGGTTATGGTCAGTATACACTACAAAAGGGCTAATGCTGTTTCCCAGGTATACATCAAAATGCTTGAGAGCTAATAACAGTGCAAGGGCCTCCTTTTCAATTACACTATAATTCCGTTGAGCTCCAATGAACTTCCTAGAAAAATAGGAGACAGGATGTTCAACACAAGCTTGATCTTCCTGTAACAATACTGCTCCAGCACCATTATCGCTCGCAAAGGTTTAGCAACATTATTAAGAAGCACAACTGTTTTCAACTGTAATAATAAGAAGAAGAGTTTCTTGAGAATCAAAACAGTATATTAGAATTATTTCTGAAGGATCATGTGACACTAAAGACTGAAATAATTGCTGCTGAAAAATCAGTTTTGCCATCACAGGGATAAATTAAAACGGTTTAAAAAAATTCACAATAATTATATTTTTATTGTATCTTTGATCAAATAAATGCAGCCTTGGTGTAGTAAGAGAATCATTTTAAAAACACTTAAAAATCCTACCAACATCAAACTGTTGAACAGTAGTGTATGATGCATTGCCAATGATTGTATCTAAAAAATAGATTGTAAACCTAAAATACTCAGTTATGCACTCTGCTGTGTTCGGCTGCAGCTGAATAAAGTCATCTTTGTGAAATTGAATCTGTCTCATATACTTGTTATGTATTTATTCATCGCCTAATGATGTTACATATCGGCACATAACTCTCTTAATATACTGCAGTCATGCTCACTTTTATTCAAAAAGAGTAGAGTTCTCACTAAGAGGTGTTGAAGTGGTGGTTTAATGTATTTGCAAAAATAAGACAAATGGTGGAGGGAGTTGTTATTATTTCTCATCGTCATTTTCAGCCTGACCTATTCAAAATGCTTTCCGCAACCTGTGTGTCAACACTGTGCTCTA
The DNA here is from genome assembly GCF_001515605.1 of Sinocyclocheilus anshuiensis. Classification (NCBI taxonomy): domain Eukaryota; kingdom Metazoa; phylum Chordata; class Actinopteri; order Cypriniformes; family Cyprinidae; genus Sinocyclocheilus; species Sinocyclocheilus anshuiensis. The sequence goes on from NW_015551055.1 coordinate 885,859, forward strand.
TAACTGTATTGTTGTTATATTTACACTCATCCTCATTCTAGCAGTATTTCTCCTGATTTTTTCCTTCATCTCTATTTTCTCCCATCATTCAACAGGTGTTTCGCAGTGGAGAGGGTATGGGTATTCGTCTAGACAGTGCTTCTGCATTTCAGGGGGCCATCATCTCCCCTCACTATGACTCACTGCTGGTTAAAGTCATAGCCAGTGGCAAAGACCTCCCCACCGCCGCAACCAAAATGCACAGAGCGCTCACTGAGTTCAGAGTTCGTGGTGTTAAGGTAGGTGTAAAACTGAATTGGCTGCTTTAATGGCACTTCTGAGCATCACATGCAAGGTTGGCTAGTTATCACCTGTTTTAATGCTGTAAAAACATCCATTCAAAGGTAACTGTGTCTGGATGATAATGTTAATGTATAGGCTAGCTTTCTCCAGGAATTATAGACCTCCTTGGTACGGTTGCCATACGTTGAAATGTTGGAAGGGAATTTTCACCCAAATGTTTTGTTTTATCTTATATATTTTGTGTTGAATTTAGTGGTTTATGTTTACCTTTGTCAACTGAGAACACATTTAGGCTTTGAGGCTCCCTGACTTCTAAAAGTGTCTATCAGACGAGCCCTTTGACAGTGTTGCTGTTTCAAAAATCCACAGAAGCTCAAGGGATCAGAGGTTCCTAAGACATAAAGGCACCTTTTGATAGAGATCTGAGACTGTCTCAACCGACAGTAGTCAAGCACATACAGATATTATAGTGGAAAGGGTCTTTTTTGAAAGACTGTTGACTAATTATCAGGCCTGAAGGACAGAAAATAAAGTACATGACAATAGGTTTGTCTGTCCTAGGTTACACAACCACAGTCAGTCAAAACTTATTTGATGTGTAGTGTTCAGCCATGTGGAACGAGATTTGGGCATCTTTAAGTTGCTGTCAGTGTGTTGATATTATTTAAAACAAGGGCTTGGTGACTCAGATCATTTATTAGTTGATGTTGTTGTTATTGCAGTCATGCCTGTTTAATACATGCCCCAAAGCATTTTGTGTGATAGCCTAAACTCTCAGTCGGCTGTCTATTAAGTGCTCATCATCATGTCATTCAGGCTTCTTTGGATGTTTCCTAAGACACAGTTTGTACAATTGTATGTAATCAGTTTGTATTTGTGTTTGTATTTTATGTATATTTTTTATTTATTTATTAATTTGTTTATTTTTTTACATGGCTGACTCAGTGGTACTGGTCTTTTGGTTCCCAAAATGGCCATATTTCAGATCCCCATAAGTCCCTTTTTGTCATAAAAAATTTTACACTACTCGTACCGTACTGGCAGAGAAAAGCTAGTTTCATCAGCCGATCAGACGCCATCCAATTAGCCAGAATGAATTATTCTGCCTGCAGTATTTCACCAGTGGAATCTATCCTTACACTCGAGATGTCTGAACACCAGATCACACTGACCTGAAAACTGTTGGAACAAATGTAGTGTGTGCACATGAAGTGGAGAGTGAATGGACATAAGAAGGAGAAGTGAAAGGGGTGGGGGGTGCATGAGGTGGCAGAACAGGCAAAAGAGCAACACAGTGGGAGAGATGGTAACTGGAAATGACGTGTGAGTTGGTAGTGCCCATAGCAACTGACAACAACAAGCATGTCTTTTTAAGAAGAGGCACTGGTTGCAGTGTTTTTCGCATTTGAAAAAGAAAGAGAAAGACCTGTCGATTGCCAATGCTGAAAACCACCTCCACACAATGCAGCAAGCCCAGAGCTTTAACGGTCACTGCACACTGCTCAAAAAAAAAAAAAAAAAGATTTATTTTTATTTTGCGGAGTGTTGAAATATATATACTGTAGGTTAACCCATTATTCATTAAGCATGCTGAATGAGTGGCAATGACATGCAAATTTATTCAAAATTATTTGACATTAGTTTGTGATATCTATGGAACAGTGTACTAGAACATATATAGTATATAACATATAGTATAGTATAGAATAATTAGTGTTACTGAAAAAAATTCTAGAGTTAAATGGATAGTTAATCAAAACAATAAAAATATTTCATAATTTACTCGATCTCATATTGTTATAAAAATATATATTTTTTTTTTTATTGAAGGTATTTTGAAAGAAGATATTATAAAGAATGTTGGTAACTAGTTTTGATAATCATTGAGTTCAATTGCTTGGACAAAAAAGCACTGAGACTTTTCTCAAAATATATTTTATATTCCAGAGATAAAAAAGAAAGTCTTGAGTAAATGATGACAGAATTTTCATTTATGGGTGAACTGTCAATTTAAAGAAGCAGTTACATGAAATAAAGATACAGTTACGTTAAATAAAGTAGCAATTACTAGAAATTAACTCACAATTACTTTTGTAACGTGGACTTTTGTAAAGGTGGACGTGGGCTTCCATAGTTGGCAGCATCAAATGGAAATGCAAAAGAAAAAAACCTTAACCCTTTTTCTGTACAAATGAAAATTGCTGAAGTCTTTTTTAGATGTACCCACAAAAGTGCAAATTTGAAAAAAAAAATGTGTCTCTTCTCTGGGAGAGGAGATATGGAGAGCATGAAGATGGCAGCATATGAAAGACTGAGGAAAAGAGAAGGGATTTGCTGAAGTAGCAGTCTTATATACTTGAGAAGGTTTCTGTGCTGAAGCCACATCTGTCTGTGCCATTTCTTGCTTTGAGCCATTTCTTACGTGTTTGTTTGCAGGCGTATTTTCAGAGATGCAGCTATGGTTGAAACATGATTGCAAGGACAACGAGATGAGTGCAGGACAGAAAGAGGAATAGCAAGATAAAGGGAAAGAGAAGGGAAGCTTTTGGTGAAGTGAATCTTTGAAGAGAGGCCATTCAGGAAGCATTAAATCAAAACCAGATGGTGTTCTGATATGCCTCACACCTCAGTCTCAATCTCAGTTTTTAATTTTTCTTGCTTGTTATATTCTTCCTGGCATGTTTTCCATCTTTGCATCTAATCATCTCTTTCATCCATCATCTGCCTTTCACTGCTATCTGGAGACACTTTATGAACAGACGACCGAATTCAGTGAACTTTGGAGATAGAATGAGATTAAACCATGCCTACTCCGGAGTGCTTACGTGGTCATTTACTCACCCTCATGTTGTTTCAGGTCATTGTGGCTTACATTCTTCAATGGAACTCAAAAGGAGAAAGTTTGAAACATGTTCATGTTGCACTTTTCAAATACAATACAAAATTGGTAAAGAAAAAGGGCTGTCAAGCTAACTAAAAATTACAGTACTCATGCAAGGAACAATAATGAATTATACATTATTATATTATATGAATTACACATTGCATTATAATAATTATTATTATTTTTAATATGACTAAAAGTACAATAATAGTAGTCTTTGTCTTATATTACAAGTCTTCTGATGCCATAGCATTCAAAGTAGCATTCAAATCTTGTAAATCACATACATTCATGCTATGTGAAATATTACTTGGAATATACTTCAGAATTTTGTGATCATGGAAGAACAAAAAACTTTTTTTTTACTAATCCTGCTTGGTAATTGATTGGTTCATTAACTAAGTACCATTATTCAATGACTTCTTGAAATGTTCAGTTCAACTCTCATTCATTCACTGCTGAAAAAAAAAACATTCTGTCATGAAAACATAAGTTAGTCTTAAATGAAGCAATCATTACTTGGAAATCTGTCTCTGCCTCTCATCTTCATTTCCATCAGTCTTTGTAGTATTGAACTTGATCTTCAGCTGATGCTTCATGCATTTAATTGGCTTATGTGCTGCATTCATTTAATTGGCTCCTAAGTAAAGTTGCATATACAATTGTTTGTGTGTGGTTGGACTGCTGTGATTTATGTGTGTGTGTTGTGTATAGAAGACTTTGAAATTAATCATTAATGAGAATTGTTGCAGTCACAGAAAGATCAGACAGAAAAATTGTTAAAGAATGCATGTATCATTCATATCAAAAGAGCCGAGATCTCAGCAGAGAAAGAGAGCAAGGAGAAAAGTGGGAGGAAGAGGGAAATTGAGAGATGAGAGTAGGAGGAACAGGCACAATAAGATGGAAAAAAGCCTTTGGAGAGAAATAGAAAGGGAGAGATTTGTTTTAGGGAAGGTACAGTCACATTGCGAGTATGAGTAATGGTCTTACACACTGAACAGCTGTTTCCTAAAGAATCACATCAGAAGTATACAGCCTGAATCGCACATACTGCATGCTCACACGAATCGGAGCTGTGTCATTTTTCTTCTATTCCAGCTTAATATGCAGAGACAACTGTAAGTAAGCCGTTTATAGGCTGATTCCTCTGAAAAAAAGAGACTCTATCAAACCTTTGCTCTGTTTGATAAACCAATGGCACACAGTACTTGTTTGGTGGCGGTAGTTGTGCAGAAATGACAGACAAACATCCACATCCATTTCAAAAAAAAAATTAAGGTAACACTTATAACTGAATAACTGTCATTATTTACCAACCCCCTCCAAACTTGTTTGACTTTCTTTCTCTCTCTTACACACACACACACACACACAAATATTTTGAAGAGTTTTGGTAACAGTTTTAGTGACCATTGACTTCAATTGTAAGAATCACTGGGACAATTTACAAAATATTTTTTTAGTGTACCACAGAAAAATGAAAGTCAGACAGCACATTCTTTTTTGTATGAACTATCCCTTTAAGACAACATCATTGCTATGAAATTGAGTTCAAATTAAATCTTAAATTGACCCATTAATCAGTAAGTACATGATTGCTAAAGGTAATGTTCACTTTTAAGCAGTGTGTGTGTGTGTGTGTGTGTGTGTGTGTGTGTGTGTGTTTGCTTACCTAGTTACGTGCTTATGAGCTGAACACCTTCCAGTAAAACGCTTGTACACATATATGCACATGTTGAAGAGGAGTAAACGGAGCTTTGAAGCTTAATGGGGATTTTGCGGTTGGGAATAGCTGTGACCGCCTTTGAAAGCAGCAACAAAAAGTCAAGATTGAGAGAGAGGACTGAGTGGGTAGATGGATAAGGATGAGTGGAAATCCAAAAAGAGGGATAAAAAAAAATGTTTTTGTAGGTTTGAGCGTTTATGCTGTGATCTGAGGGGTTTCGCTGTACTGGGCTGGATGAGTATATAAGGGGGAATCTGGACAGCGGTGGCGTTTCAAACATCCAACATCAAAGAGTGTCGGCATCTATTCCTGCGATACTTGGCACACAAACTCATACTCAAGCCAAAGCGCTACGCATATGGATAGGGCCTTGAATCATTGGCTCACTGCATGCTATTTTGTTTATTACATGGCTTCCTACCAAAAAATATATATATATATAAATAAACATTAAATATTTAAGGAGTCCACTGAATGATGGAAAGTATTGTATTTGTTTATATTTTCATATCATTGTTCATGTTTGTCTTCCCTAAAAGTGTGTCAGATACACCAGACTTTGGTAGGATGTTCTCATGGGTAATCAAAATTCTCTTTTTCATCTGAATACTTGAGTTTTCCCGAATCTGTTGGCTATGTGGTTTTCCATTTCTGTCTGTAAACATCGTGGCAGACCTTTTGTCCAATTTCATGCAAATATTATTTAATTACAAAAAGTTAGCAAATGAATTTTGATTTGTCTTCTGACAGCATATGATTGAAGTAGCTTTCAAATCTTGTGATCACGTACATTCATATATGCTGCATTCATATATTATATGGAATATACTTTTATACTACTTCATTGGTTACTGTATGTTTTAATTGAATGGAAACAGCACATTCTTCCAAATGTGTGCTTAGTGCACTGAATATATATGGCAAATATAAAAAAACTGGATTGGGTTGGAAGTTAACTTTGCTCTTAACCCTGAGTGTGTCTGAATCTAGAGGTCTTGTCCTTGCTGGAAGCTTGTTTGCCTGCTTTATGTTTCATGAGTAGCACTTGCCTCTTGATACTTTCATGTACAGGTGTCAAACTTAAAGGCACACATGTTTAGACTCCAATGGCTTATTTGGTCTTTCTCTTTAAAAAAAATTCCACCAAAATGTTCTTAAGACCCACATTGTAGTGCTGCCAAAAACATGCAGGTACCAGGTTTCCTTTCTAAACCCTGAACCAAAATCAGGTTTGTTTTTCATCCGTTCATCGCATGCGATTGAGCCAGAAAAACATTAGTAAAGAGCTAACTTTTCAGTGTTTGTTGTGGTGTTTTAATTTTTACTGAGGCTTAAGATTTTATGACTGGGAGGTTAAAGGGTAGCCCAGACTGAGGTAGCCCAGTGTTCCACTGCCAAATAAAAAGAGCTGTTTTCAGCCAAAGGTCTGAGGACAGTAGGAAGGTAGTAGGAAGGTAGGCAGAAATGAAAAACAATCTAGAGGGAACCAAAGGTGAGGGTGAGAAGGAGAGATAGCAGTTTTAATGATCTTCCTTTTATATCTACACCTCAATTATACTCTCTACTGCAACCGGAGACACAGACAAGGTGTAGGAGATCATTACACTGCCCGGCCTTAAAGGTCAACCTCCCACAAAAAAGCACACAAAACCCCTTGTAATCTCCTCTCATCCTCCAAGCCTTCTGTTTCCTGTGGCTTTAGAAAGAAGAAGAGGGAGCCCACATAGAATGCATAATGATTATTTTCATTATTCATTTAAAAAAAAAAAAAAAAACTTCATGGCCTTACACACACACACACAAAAACTTTAGACAAATTATCACTTAGAGAAATTATAAAATACTCTATTAAAAAAAAAAACCTGAGGTGACAGAAAGGTGGCTAGATAAAGTATAACTGTGGACACACACATTACTCCAAGCTCAGTCATTACAGATAATTAATACTAAATTTTAAAACGGATAGATAGTCATCAGCTGCATTACAGCCGGGATAGAGAGGCACTCCAGTATAAACCATCTGAGCTGTTTTTCCAGAGCACGACTTCCTGCGAAACTCACATCTGAGAATGGCAGAACTCCCTTGACTGTGTGCACAGGCACTCTTCATGACAGAAGACAGGCAACACTCTTCTGTAGAAATGGAGCATAATTGATCATTTCATATTCAGCACCCCAAGCATCACTTCATAAAAGAGAGATGTGGTGAAGTTAGCCACACATCTACAGATGTGAAGAATGAACCAAGCATAGTTCCTACTGCCGCTGCAGACACAGACAAGATTTAGAGGGTGAATGGTCATGCTCTGTATGTACTCCCTTCATCTCAATAAATTAGAATGTCGTGGAAAAGTTCATTTATTTCAGTAATTCAACTCAAATTGTGAAACTCATGTATTAAATAAATTCAATGCACACAGACTGAAGTAGTTTAAGTCTTTTGTTCTTTTAATTGTGATGATTCAACAATACAGTAAAAACAGTATTATTGTGAAATATTATTACAATTTTAAATAACTGCTTTCTATTTTAATGTATTTTATAATGCTTTTTTTTCAGCAGCCATTACTTAAGTCTTCAGTGTCACATGATCCTTCAGAAATCATTCTAATATACTGATTTTTCATTTTCTATTTTTTCTTGGGGAATCTTTGGTGAATAGAAAGTTCAAAAGAAGAGATTTTATTTGAAATAGAAATCTTTTGTAGCATTATACATCTTTACTATTACTATTACTAAAAAAAAAAAAATAAAAAAAAAACAACAGTTAAGAACCCATGCTAAGAGGGTAGACTATACTGTTAGCCTGCTAGCCAAATAATAACTGAAAACACAAAAAAGAGAAAATGTTTAATTTGAACATTTTAATCGCATTGCTGAAGCTATGTAATTACAAAAAATAATAAACATTTTCATGAAAAATTATATTCATTAAACATAAATACATTGTAGTAATGTTGATTTGGTGCTCAAGAGACATTTCTTATTATCAATGTTGAAAACCATTGTTGTGGATACCATCAGGGCTGTCCTTAGTGGGGGTGCAACTGGTGCGGCATTTTATGTGAAATAGAATTGTTTGTAACATTGTAAAAGTCTTTACTGTAACTTGGATACAAAAAATTGATTGAAAGTAAAGACTTTTACAATGTTACAACAATTCTATTTCAAATAAATGTTGTTCTTTTAATTCATAAAAAAGTAACTTTTAATCAATTTATTGCATCCTTACTCAAGTATATATATACAGTATATATATATATATATATATATATATATATACATAATAGTAATATAGTATGTATAGTATATATAGTCACTTTAAAGGTAATTATGGTACTTCTAAATATATAATATGCAATATATTAAGTGAAGTTTCAAGAGTACTAAAATAATACTATATTTACTGACCCCAAACCATTTTGGTATTCTTGTTCAGACTGTATTGCAGAATGAATCAACTCAACTCAAAATAAATATATATTTTTTTATTTTCACTGTACACCTAGCCAGAGACAGATGATAGAAAGTAGCAAATAGATGATGACAAAGTCATTCTGTCACAACATATGTAATGTACGTTTGTAAATAATTAATCCTGTGCCTTTCCAGATGCATGGGAAGGGGTTTGGAAAAGCAATGAGTAATGTTGTTTTGCATGCACACTAACATTTGTACATGATTCCAGATTTCTAGACAACCCACACATCTATCCTGTGTTGTGCTGTTCGGTGGGCTGAACATGTAGGAGAGGTTACTCTGAGGATGCGCTGAAAACTGAAGATGTTGATTGAGAAAAAACAGAGACTCTGTGTATCTTCAATGATTGTTGGTGCTTCTGTTTTGCTATGGTTGATGAAATTGATTGCGTTTGATGTCACAGTAATTAAAGGTGCAGTAGGAGAGCTTGGAAAATGCTAACTTTAGCCTGATAGCACTGAAAGCGAACGTCCCACCCTCCCTAACAGTTCATGCACATAGCTCACTTCTACCGAGCTGGCGCAAGGACTGGATTAACCGCTGGGCTACATCATGTGTCATTCACCAGTGAGAAAACTTTAAAAGTACTACAATACCCACAGAATATATAAATACAGACAGTGGTGTAATGTAACAAAGTAATAATACTTCATTATAGTACTTAAGTATATTTTGGGAGTATCTGTACTTTACTTGAGTTGTTATATTTCAGCCAACTAAAATATATACTTTTACTCCGATACATTTCCCCGAAGCATATTCATTAGACTCCTAAAAACACCTTTGCTCATGTGCAAACAAGTGTGCGCACAGTCCCCTGTCAAGTCTGGGGTGTGCGATACAGCATCGTCTGCGATAATATGGTAAGTGTTGTTGTAATGATATGCGTTCTGACATTATCAAGTAGGCTATGTCACCCGATCACACACAGAGTGCACGCACATTGATTTATTAGTTTATTAAAACTCAAGTTAGTTAACTTAATCTTTATCACACAAAGAGTACCGTTTTTCTGCAGATATCAGCATGAACACAGTCACCTACTGGCGGTTTTAATTTCACATTTAGACTTTTTTTTTTTTTTTTCATATTTGAAATTATTTCAAATATCAGTATTCAATGTTTTATGTTAAAGGGGTCCTATTATGCTCTTTTACAAAGTCTTGATTTTGTTTTGGGGGTGTACTTGAACATGCTCTCATGCTTGGTGGTTCGAAAAACACATTATTTTTCACATAATTTACATTATTAAAATACCTTTCTCCCCAGCCTGCCACAAACGGCTCGATTAGTTCCGGCTTTGAT
>NW_015551055.1:895550-896860 GCF_001515605.1 Sinocyclocheilus anshuiensis
TATATATATATATATATCAATTTGCATTTACTTGTACTTTTACTTTCAATACTTAAGTACGTTTAAGATTAAAACAAATACTTTTACAATACAATAAAGTACAATAAAGATCACTTACTTTAAGACTTTTACTCAAGTAATATTCTAAACGGTGACTTCAACTTTTACCAAAGTAATTTTCTGGTAAGATATCTGTCCTTTTACTTGAGCATGGCTCTCCGGTACTTTATACACCACTGATAATAGTCCTTAAAAACATAATAAGAGTCCTCCGCTTCTATGGATTCTTAACGTGTTTATTTATACTACATTTGACCTCTTTCTCTTCATCAAACAGCCAGATTAACAAATGGCTTGACACAAACCATATCGAGGCAGAGCCTTTGGTACTTTGGCACACCGCCTGATCTATTATAGCTAACTATCAAAATCTATGTGGCAAAGCTGCGCAACACACTTCAGCGCACAAAAAATGTTTCTGAAGACAATCACCTATTGAACCTTTAATTGTCAAGGCAACAGTTATTGATTGAAATGGAAATGGGACTCTCTTTCCCCCATTGTTTTATCCTTTGTGTTTTCCTTCACATTCTTCTGTAACATTTTATCCAAGAATTTGCATAGTTCCATTTATTCCCAATTAAAAGTCCTTCTACTCATTCTCTAACTGCTTTCGTTGCTTTCCCTGACTCGTGTAAGTCTTTGTGATTAGCAGTCTTATGTTTGTATCCGGTCACTGCTGTCATCTCTAGATGATGTATTTTCACTGGACTCGTGTCCTTGTTTTATTCATTTTCATTTATGTATTTATTTAGTTTGATGTGGCTGCTAAGTGCCTCTCTGTCAAACCCTGTGTTATTTGCTGTTAACAAATTACGCCGGGCCACCCAGAATACGTCTCAGGTTACTTATGTAACCATGGTTCCCTGAGTAGGGAACGAGACACTGCATCCTCTAGGGGTCGCTATGGGGAACGCCTCGCCATGACCCGTGTCTGAAGCATACATTGAAAAAACACCAACAACACGTTGGCCGGCGACAGCCCATGACGTTACTACCGGTGCGACTATAGTTTAAATAGGCGCTTCGGCATCTGTCCGCGGCGCCCAGATACGTCGTGTTATACTTGTAAGAATAGTTCTAGACATGCCGAAAATGTTAAGCTACAGCACAGCAGCTCTTCTTCTTCGTTTTCTCTGATGCACTAACTCTGCAGCAGCACTTCTTCTTCGTCGTTTCGTCTGATGCGCTCACTCAACCAAGCGTTCTAACCACAACCTCGCCCCTCCCCACCCCCCAACCATTCGAAT
>NW_015551055.1:898657-923572 GCF_001515605.1 Sinocyclocheilus anshuiensis
CAAACATGCAAAAAAAATAAGAAATCAGGAAGGGGACCAACACTTTTTCACACCACTGTATATATATAAAATGGATCATACTCACCCACCATGGTTCCCGCGCCGGAACTCCGCTCAAAAGGCGATTCCAGAGAAGCCTCTAGTGAGGACCATCAGTGAGGTGGTTGCTATGAAGTCATAGAACCAACCAAAACATCATAGGTCCAGCATAGGAGACAGGATGCAGGAAATTTCCCACCTAACCTCGGTCAGGTGGAGTGCTGGTGGTCATAGGGGAATTAGGAAGGGGAAGAAAAAGGGCAGATGTGACACCCCCGAAGTTGACCCAGGATTCCTCCTTCCCCCTACCCGCGGCAGAGGAGGAGCGCGAGTCGCGACACTAGCCTTCTGTGCCCGGCTCTGATCCTCAAACCGAGACGGACCAGGACCTTCTCAACGGAGGTACCAAAAAGTTCAGAAGGCGAGCTCTTAATCTGGACATAAATAAATAAAGTTAGCTGTTGTTAAGATTTAGGACATTGCTGAAAAATTTCCAGAGATGGCTTGTGAGGGAGTTGGAGAACTACACCGCTGAGTTTTTTTTTTTTTTACATTATTTTATCATAGCGCTGTAAGACATATTGCTAGGCTCGAGAGAACCTAAAGAGAACATTACAAATACGCGTGCTGGTAATGCTAACATATTTGCCTCCAGTTAGCACTTGACATTCTCAGTGTGAAGCTGGTCTGTGGTGTGTATTTCTTGTGTTAGCAGCACTGGCTGTTATCTCCAGTGTGGGCTTTGCACTGGAGGGGAGATGACAAGTACAGGCCATGCACCACTGATAGAGATCAAGACAAAGAGAGAAGCTGAGCACGAGCAAAGAGAATAGAAAGTAGGTACCTGAAGCTCTCAGCAGGGAGTGGTCAGTGGTTCAGGAAACTAGAACGATAAAGTGGTATAAGAGTGAACGTTCTCTGTTCCTTTGCTGATGAAATAAAGGAAAACAAATGCAGGAACTGAAACAACATGATTAATTTCTGTGCATATGCCAAGCTAGATCAGAAAATAATAATGACCCAGGCTCATTGGAAAAACGTTCCTGTGGCAACATTTCTGCAAAATTATGTTACATTGCGTTTTGCACATTTCGCGACTCCTTCAGAGTGAAAAGTCCAGTGAGTGGCACCAAAAACGCATTCAGTATTGTCAAAAACAGATAAAAGTAAATCTAGCAATATTTTATGAAATTGATTGTTATGCGTGTCACAGCAGTTTGATAATTAATTGTCCGGTGAATGGCGTCTTTATTAATCTATAATCTGCCACTGTAATCATAATTTGTGTGAAAATGAATAAAGATGTTGGTTTATTTATAGGTACTGTCAATTTTTCAAGTTTTGCAAAAATGTAGGGAGAGACACTTTTTCTTAAAGCTTAAATTATTAATTTGTCTGCCATGTAATTTAAAAATTATGACCTTGTTACCATGCCAACAAGTTGTTCTGGACTAATTAATTGGCTTGTGCAGCTGGCAAATTGCCAGAAAAAAAATCTGCTAGTATATTTGAAGTTAGCAAGAACACATACAGCTGAGATTAGCTAATATTGCAGAACATTATGCGTACCAATTAGGTAATCAAAGTTAACTGCATTTAGCCTTGAAGTCTAGTCAACTGAGGGGTTTTAATTAGCCTAGAATCAATTTAGCAATATCGTGAATGTTGTACTGCAAATGGCCAAATTTAATTATGGCTCTAGCAAATCCAGTGCTTTGTTGAAGACAAGAAACGTTCACATAATGAGATGAAGTTGTAAATACTGTTTGAATGTTTGAGTGCTCATTGTCTTTCTCACAGCGTTTCATGCCACAATAATTGTGCATTATACTAAGTATGGAAGAAAATGGTGGGTGGGCAAAATCTTTGAAATTCTTCAAACAGAAGAAAATCTTTCCAACGTTCTAGCAACATATATCCATACTCCCCAATATGTAACTCTTGTGCCATTATCAGTTGCATTGTCATTGATATACATAATTTTCACAGACTTGTTCACCCCAAAATTATGATTTCTGTCTTCAAATAAAAATGGCTTGGTCTGTCGCTCAAACTTGGCATCCATTTGGCTTTAGATGACTTGGAATGAGGTGCGCAAGTTACACAGACTGCTTTTATAGTACTTCATGCTGCTTTTGTTCTTCTTGATTAAATTATATCTGCCTATTTTGTCCTGGGTATGTAATTCAGACAGTGATGCAACTAAGAATATCTGCACATTGGCGAAAGGTGCCCTACTAAGTGCATGACAGGCAGGTGAGGTTGGGGTTAGGAATAAGGTTGGGGTTTGGCTTCCGTGTTTTGATTCACTCAAACATGTGACATTAATAAAATATATAAAAAAAGGTTTCAGAGGCCTAAAGTAATTATCTGAAATGAGGTGAGAGTGTCACCAGAGTGACGTTTTGGTGGTGCAAGGCTATAAATCGCTACAGTTATGTTTCCCTTATGAGACTGCCCTGGATGACAAGTTCATTCTTGGCCATTCTGTAGCCAGCCTATTAGAGATTAACCAGTTTATGTGTGTGATTTGGCTGAGTGTAGAAACATTGTAAGAACAAACTGTGTATGTGTGTATACATCAATCAAACTGGTTTTAATTAGTCAAATTGGTCCAGAATTTGCTGCAGGCAGGTAAAGTAGAGCTGCATGTCCTTTATTTTAGGCTACATCACACACACGCACACTCTGGGACTGGGTGAGAAATAGCACATTTTCTCATCTCTTTTTGGCCCATATCTTTCAGACAAATAGACTGCCATGGTCACAATATGCACTGAGCCAACTTTAATCTTCTCAAATGATATAGACCACTGGGATCCGATTATGTAACACAGATCACTGGGGTTATGGCCATTCACTCTATAAAAGTCTGTTGATGGTGTTATTTTTCTATGTTAAATTAGGTAAAAAGAAAGGCATTTAATGGGATAGTTCTACCAAAAATGAAAAGTCATCATTTATTCAACCTCATGTCACTACAAACCTGTACAGAACCTGCTGTAAGCCTGTCTGTTGCTGTGTGTAAATACAGAAGGCAGAGATGTACACAGTGTCTGTGCAATCATACATCCATCGATGCACACACACACACATATGCAGCTCAACTCATCTTCTCCCCCTCCTTTCACCTAAGCTATTCCTAAATGGGGTTTATTGGCAATGAGATAAATTCTGGCAAAGTACTTACATGACAAAAATACAACATTACAGACATAATGTCCTCTCTCTTTTTCTCCAGCTCTGTCCATTGTGCTCGCTCACTTTAGCTCTTCCTCTCTCTCTGTGTCCCGCATTAGCACTCTTTCAGACAGTGCTGTCCGTCCTATCCTCAGCAACTATCTCAAACTGCAGATAGACAGGACATGACAATGGAAAAGAGGGAGAGTAATTTAGCAATCAAGTCTCCTGCCCTCTTTTTATGGCAGCAAAACAAGGGGGAAAAAACTTATCTTACTTAAAAAGTAACTATTTTCATCGTACCTTAACTTGAAATGCTTAACAGTGCTGTACTCTGTCCCTTTTTTATTTTTAAATGAAGCTTCTGGGTTCAATACAAGGTAAGCTCAGTCGACAGCATTTGTGGCATAATTCTGATTACCATAAAATATATATTTTTTTTTATTTGAATAACATTTTCTGTTTTAATATCCTGTAATGGCAAAGCTGAATGTACTGTCACTTTTGATCAATGTAATGCATCCTTGCTGAATTAAAACAAAACTAAATAAATAAATAAATAACTGACCCAAAACATTTGAATGGTAGTGTAACTTTTGCACACTGAAATCATGTTTAGACACATATTGTTTACATACTGTTGCAACAGTATAGCATTTAGTTTGCACCATTCATTTCCATTGTAAGTGCTTCACAGATCTGTTTTTGATGAGCTGAAATTAATGAGTTTAATTTTTGTGGTAATCAACATAATGTCATGAATGCGGTCGATTAAGCTTAACTTGTAATGAACTCAGAATATTCCTTTAAAGGGGTCATATGATGCGATTTCAATTTTTCCTTTCTCTTTGGAGTGTTACAAGCTCTTGGTACATAAGATCTGTAAAGTTTCAAAGAAAAAAGTCTCAAATCCAAAGAGATATTCTTTATAAAAGTTAAGAGTCAGCCACACCTACCTAAAACGGCTCGTTCTAACACGCCCCAACATACCTACGTCGCTTTGTGGGAAGATTTGCATAACACCGCCCAAATGTTCACGCAAAGAAAGAAGGCGTAACTTTTATTCTCACTGTAGTATTGTTGCCGCCGCCATATCCTGAAGACGCTGTGTGCTTCGTTGTGAAAGCGAAACTACTTTGTTTGGTCTTCCAAAAGAGGACGATATCTGCTTCGTCATGCCTAGAGCTGATCCGTGCTGGTCGCTGAGGGAATACAACAGTATGGTGAGGGGCGTAACATTTCCGTCTCACGCTTGAGGTATTCGGCCAATCACAACGCACTGGATAGCTGGCCAATCACAGCACACCTCGCTTTTTCAGACCGATGAGCTTTGTAAAAATCGACGCGTTTCAAAAAGGCGGGGCATAGAGGAGAAACAATAATGTACAGTATGTGGAAAATAATGTGTTTTTTTTACTTTAAACAGCATAAATGCATTTCATTACGCCAAATACACAAAATAATGTTCTTTTTAGCAGCATCATATGACCCCTTTAAGGATATAAAATCAAGGCAACAATGTTTACTTTGGCAAAATAAGATACCGTAACAAACAGATATTAAAATGGTTATTAATATCAGTGGTTCCCTTATTTTAATCTTCATTTCTATTCTCAGTAAAAAAAAAAAAAAAAATTTTAACACTTAATGACATTGACACTGAGTTTATGCCAACAAAAAACTTAACTTTGTTTTTCACTGCTAGTATATTTCATGAAAAATAAAAAGAAACATTTCTGGCAAAACAGCTCATTATTGTTTTTTTCATCCATTTCTCCAAACAAAACATATTTTAAAACAGAATTTATTAATTGATTCTGTGGTTTTGGAATGGCATTTTTTTTAAATGAATTTGTCCTTCTATAATAGTCCAGCATCCTTGCCGCCAATGTAATTGTCACAGAACACATTCCTGTACTGGATAGTGGTGGTCACATGATACAGTAGATCCAGTGGTGTCATAAAATTATATATTTTTTGTGCATTAATCCACCCTCTCACCTACACACTTACAAGCACATACACACATACAGACTCACGCTCAAAATATCAATTGTCAGTCAATGCCCATTCATGTTTTAAAAGTGTTCCAAATAATGCCACCATTGTTCAGTTTGTACACTTTCACTTTCCTTGCAGTTTGCATCCTCTGCATTCCACATTTGCTGTAATACCATTGTTGCTGTTATCAACTGATCTCCTCCAATCGATTGTGCATGAGTCGGCACGTCCACTTGCTGGCTTTGTCCCTGTAATGCACGTGACCACAGGAAAATTAACAATCGTATTTCCCCAAGGTCCACGTGAGTTAGTAATCACTGTTTCTGTGGGCCTGCTTGTATTTAGTGATGTGCTTTTTTGTTCACATTGACTGCCTTTTAAAAATAAATATAGTTTGTGGTTCTCCAAAATTCACTGACAAACCAGACTTTTTGTATGTTTTGTTTTAGAAGTCTTGACTTTTATATCTGCTGCCTAAACCCATGCTGCCTTTTTTTGTACTTTCTGGAATGAGTCATCAATATTATATGAGATCTTCAACAACTTCCCTTCGGAAAAGCCAGTCTAAAAACATCCTATTACATATCTATCTTAACTGGTCTCTCAGCCTGATCAAGCTGGTCTTCAGCTGGTTTTGCTGGTGTCACAGGCTGTCCAACTGGCAAGTACCCCAAACCCATCTAAAACCAACAAACCAGATCACCATTACCAAGCCAGAGAGCAGCTAAGGCCACCAAACGAGCTTATGTTTGTTTGTTTTTTTGTTTTTTTTTGTTATACAGTCTTATACAGTAACTTTGCCACATTTTCAGCTTTCCTTTAAACCGGTTTCTCTATTAATCCTTCTGCATCCATCTTTTTTGGTCCTAACATCCTGTCTCTTCATTTATCTACTTGTGTCTCATCTGTTTTCTCTTTCCCTACACCACACTCTCCTCAAGTTCTTCTTCCTTTTCTTTGTCCTTTTCTTTATCCTTCAGCCACTGGTTCTTTGAATTCGTTGTAACCTCCGCTTTTGGAGGGTTGGAATTTGAGTTGGTGGCATTGTAGGCACGGATGTGCCCGCGTGCATGCTGCATGTGAAAATCTTCGCTGCCGCTGCTGGTTGTTGAGGTGCTTGTTGCTGAAGTGCACTGGACAAGCATGCCATGTAACGACTGGCTCCGTTTGGTCCAGATTACGCTAAGTCTCTTGGCATAACTATAGCAGGCTGTTGTGGCAATTTCACCCATATCGAATGATGAGCTTCTCTTGTAGCGCAGGGCACTGTGAGGAGAACTCTCGCGGGACAACACAGGGCTCTGATAGGCCAGTGAGGAATTCCACTGACTCTCTGGTCCTCCCCGACGGACTACAATGCCCCCTCCTGTGCTGAACCGCCTGTCACGACTGTACGTAGGGGGCGGAGCCAAGCTTAAACTGGCCCCTTTACTTGTGTCCATATTTGTAGGGCGCAGTTTGAGCAGTTTCGCTCCTAATTGCTGTGACGGCCGTGGCAGTGTGGAGGGGGAATGATTACTGGGAGTATAATACAAAGACATTTGCTCTTTCTCCAGAATGTATGGAGGAAAAGGCCTGACAGACCCCATCTCGACCTCTAGTCCTGCCCTGAACTGTTCCAGATTCACCTTGGGCTTTGGGAGGGTTTTTGGTTTCACTTTGGAAGTTGGTTTGGGCGGTGACCCCAACCCTCTCTCTGCCACTTTTCGTTTTTGAACAAGCCCCTTGGGCAGCACCACCATCATCACATTCCCATTTCCATTACTCTGAGAAAAGACATCGACTCCCTTGGCACCTCCTCGCCAATTTCATGATGATTGTCATGGTTACTGCACACACGGTGACGTACCATCAGTGCCACGGTAAACACCAACAGCGTTACTACAACAACTCCACCAACCAGAATTGTAAGAGTCCCGCCAAGGAAGTGGGCTTGAAGCGAACGGCAGTCTGGGTAATTGTCCTTGGTGCTAAACTGGGTGCAACCAAGGACCTTTGTAGCGGCCATGGAAGTGACTGTGTCATCAAAAATGGCTAGCACGCACAAATTGTAGTCTGAGCCAGAGACCAGGTTTTTCAGTAGAAAGCTGTCACTTGTGGGGGGCAGAATCCTAAAAGAGGAGGGAGGGAGAGAACGAGAAAGAGCGGATGGTTAGTAACCTGTAGCAATCTCCCCATTCCATTACAATGAAACAGCATTTTGATTAGACTCATGTTCCTTTATTCCCTTGTTCGTAGCAAAAAAGCCTACACTAACTAATGTAATGGAAATGTACTGGGCTGTTCTGGCACACCACCATCCAAATGAAGGACTTCCCAAACAATACTTCTAATGATGATATATAATTACAGGTTCGGATCAAGACCTTGGCACATTACAATACTGCTTCAGTCACATTATTAAAACCCCCTTATCCTCCCACACACAGACGTCTGCCGTCCACTGGTCCTGATGGGTTTAATTATGTCTCATCAAAAAAATGAAAGGACACCTTAAGTAATGCACATGGAATATTAATTGCAGACAAACACATGATATGGCAGTGGGCATTCTTACTGCCTTAATTTTTCAGTTATGTCCCAGAGTGTTTTCAAATAATATTTTTTGTTCTCTTTTTTCCCTCTCTAAATGCTTTAAATTACTATTTAAGAAGTATTATTATTTGAAAATCCAATTTGACCTTTTTATGACGAGCTAAGGTTAGTTCATGTTTTAAACTGTTGTGGTGAAGGTCCCCCAAATGTAAAATGAATTAATAATTCATTATATCTTTTTTTACACACAGGATTCATCCATTACTGGCTTATAAATGTGACTTGTATATATGAATGTTGAAATTATACAAACAGTATGTGGAGGTCTTGAGACTCTATATATATAATTATTAAATAACAGTCATTTTTAAACAGGTTTCCCAAACATACCCCCATGTGTTTGGTAAAAGAGTTAGAGGGCGCCTCAAACTGACTCCCTTGGTTGATAGCAATCTTTTGAAAACACCACAGATTTCACTTTTCAACCTTTAGCTGGCTCACTTACTTTAGTTCTGTTAGGACCATTATCATCAAAATAATTGACACTTAGCATACAGTTTGGATTTGGCAGTATGATTCTGTTTTGGGCAAAAAACTCCCTGCCCATCCATGCAGCCTGTCATGAATGAGCAGGGAGAGCAGCAATAACCCCCCAGGGTAAACAGAACAGAACAAAGCAGATAACATTAATGTTCTTAATTATACTTAAGTGTAACAACATTATTCAAGATAAAAAGGATTCTAATTCAATGAGGAAAATCAGAAAGCCATGTTCTGACTGTGGCGAAAGGAGGAGTTGGGGACGGAGGAGGGTAATTTGCTCCTGAGCAAGTGATAAAGCTGCTGAATAATCCTGAATAGACCTTGTATAGGAATGCCGTGATAGGCGTCATATTTCTATTGGTAGATGTGAATCAGTTGAGAGTCAGCCGATGCAAGCTTGACTCACGTGACCTGCCAGAACTAACGCTATATGCTTTATTTGGCATAGTTTCTCTCTGCACATTAAACTGGGATATATGATAGAAATATTTGAAGTTGAAAAAAAGACTTGAGAATCTAACATTTGTTTTCCGATATAAATGTACAAGCGTAATTTGTTTATTAAATCAATAAGGTTAAAAAAAGACTCTCTCCCACTCTTTCTCTCTCTGTCGAACACACACACACAAACACACTCTGTCTGCCTGAACTGCTCTGTCATTGGGGTCAGAATCTATTAAGCCCGGCTGTGCTGTAAATTATGAGTTACAGCTCAAGGTCATTCTGTCTGCCCTCTTCTAGCTTTGTATTTCCAGTCTCTGTGTAGCTCTGCATGCCCTTGTTGTGTTGTTTCCAGGCACAAGAAGAGATATACTATTAAAATAAACATGAAACAATGTCTCGGTAGCTGTATCCAAGGCAGTATACTGGAGCTGACATATTTTAGAAGTGACTGACCATGCGCTAGTAGGTAAACATCTCTCGACCAGGACATAAAACCAAAACAGGCATTACCATGGAAACCACGTAGGAGAACTAGATATAGTATGTCTGTTGGTGGATTCCTTTTTTATCCAGGTGAGTAGGTGCACTAAGTGTGAATGACAGAGCAATAATGATAGCATTGGTGCATTAATTTGACATGTCAGTTGAATTTGTACTATTTGTGAAACTGGATCCACAGATGTAAAACAAGGGAAAAAAAAGATAACATAATGACTAATTAGATGTCCAATGGAAAAAGGATAAAGAAATACAAGTATACTTGGCAGGAAAATGACAGGTGTCTGTCTCTGGGTAACAAATCAGTGCTAACTGCATTGAACGCTAGTTCCACATATTGACAGGGCAGATCAGTATTGGCTCGTGTCCCGTACAAAGTGGATGTGACCTTCAGCATTCTTAGTGTGTTTATGAGTGTCTGTATGATTTATTTTTTCTTTTTTTTTTCTTTTTGAACATAAATGTAGTAAAGCTTGATACGTGTCTCAAACTCAGCTCAGCCAATAAGTATTTCTTTCTTGAATTCCCACAAAACCAAATTATCTGAGTTATGCTATCCACATTAAAAGGATAGTTTACCCAAAAAGTAAATGTTTTGTCATCACTTATTCACCTTTATGTTGTTGCAGACCTGTTTGACTTTCTTTCCTTTTTACAACGCAGAAGGTGACTTTTTGAATAATAAATTGGCCACTCTGTTCCATATTATTAAAAATAATGGGTGGGGCTGTCAACCTCCAAAATGACAAGCAGACTATAAAACTATCATAAAATAGGTTAATTTGTTGTCTTCAAAGTATGACGTTGTGTGAGGAACAGACTAAAATGACCACTACTATTCAAAAACGGGTCTGTAAGTTTGTTTGTCTTTTTAAGAAATTAATGCTTTTATTCATGAAGGAAACATTAAATTGGTCAAAAGTGAAAGTAAAGACAATGATACAAAATATTTATATTTCAAATAAATGCTGCTATTTTGAAATTTGTTCATCAAAGAATTCTGGAAAAAAAGATTATAAGAGACTTCTCTCAAAAACATTAAAATAATCTTACCAACCCCAAACTTTTGAACAGTTGTGTACATCATTATTCAAAAATTTGTGTTATTTACTTTTATTCTGTTCAGTGAGTCACTGCGACTGAATTTCTGAAAATGAATAATTAATTCACTAAAAAATTACAATCCATTCACAAATCAGACCACTGCCAGTCCTAGACTTCTGGAGGCCTAAGCAAATACAAACTTATTCTTTCAGAGCAGTTTCACTGTCACCAAACAACAGTGAGTTAAAAACAGTCAGCAATACAATAAAAATAAGAAAATGTCAAACAGTAGAACAAATAAAATAGAAAAAAGATACAAATTAAACAATTTATTCTACTAAAAATAACACCCTGCTATACAGAAACTGAATAAAGTCATCAAAAAAATAAATAAATAAAACACTGCGTAGTCTTCACTGTAATTAACCATACATTGTGTCTTATTACAGTTACTAAAGTTATTCAATGAAAAGCAGTGAATGATTCTC
This sequence comes from Sinocyclocheilus anshuiensis, assembly GCF_001515605.1. Lineage (NCBI taxonomy): Eukaryota > Metazoa > Chordata > Actinopteri > Cypriniformes > Cyprinidae > Sinocyclocheilus > Sinocyclocheilus anshuiensis. The sequence continues at coordinate 909,430 of NW_015551055.1, forward strand.
TTGATTTCTTTTTTGTTTGATTAACATTAAATGACAGAGAGCAACAGGGAATTTAGGCTGCTGTCACTTTAAAAGTGAATCCACCGATCTAATATACTGACCAGCAATCAATTACTTTCCCAAGTGTTCATGTTTACTTACGACATAACTGACCGCTTTTAAGTGAAAACTTTCCAATGCTAACATTTTGGCATATTTGTGTTTGTATTTAAGCGCACAACCAAAGCCCAAAATAGCGTATACTTGTCCATGTGAATCAGACATGTCTACATCTCTCATGAAATCTAATGAATTCAAGGAGAGACAGGGGTGGATGTCAAGGTTTTCAGTGATAAGCAACTTTTTGGTATTAACTTTATGTGTGGGCAAAATGGACAGGATATTTAGCTTAAAGGTGCAGTAGGAGATCTTGGAAAATGCTAACTTTAGCCTGATAGCACTGAAAGCGAACGTCCCACCCTCCCTGCAAACGCTCGGACCGAGCGTTTTGATTGGATGGACATTTCTTTGTCCTACACCTTCCACAGAATATATAAATACAGATAAATACATTTAGACCACTTAACTTAATGATTGCTATTGGAATGTAAAGAGACTTTCAACCAGCATAACAAAAAATGTTTCTGAATACAATCACCTATTGCACCTTTAACAGCTTAAGCTTTTGTTTACCATGGATGAAGGAAAGTCATAGGGGTTTGGAGCAACATGAAGGTGAGTAAGTGATGGCAATTTTTATGGTGAACTGTCACTTTAATTTTATAGCTCTATAATCTTACTGTACCATATGTCAACAATTGTCTAATTTTTGTCTATTTTTTTTCTCCTCAGTTGATACATGAAATAGAAAATGATTTAGAACTCCATTAGGTCTCCTGAGCTACAGTAAAACAGCCATTGAGCAATAAAATTTTCTTCTGGATTATCAGCACTCATAACATTTCAGAAGATTGAGATTGACCTTTCCTTCTAGTGCCTTTAATTTGTGTGTCTGAATTTGTAGGATGGAACTGCACAAATTCAGATTTTGCCTTGCCATACATTCACACATACACACTCGTACACATCCATTCTGCAGTAAAAATTGACAGGGAAATGTTTTGTGAAACTGGTGACACAGAAACAGGCAATTATTAGAACACTCTAATAATAGAGAGAGAGAGGAGGAGGAGGAGGGATGGAGCCTGAACGAAAGGGAAGGAAACAGAAAAGACTTTCATCTTTTGTCTCCACTAACTTAATCTTCATAAACAGACTACTTTTATTCTCTAAACTCAACCCTGCCTTTTTCTTGTCACACTCTTTCCTCCCATTCTCACCCAGTTAATGTCAGTCTTTTTCTCTCTTGCTTCCCTCTACAGGATCTACCTCTTTCTTTTTGCATTTCCTCTGTGTATCCACTGAGACTCCTTTTCTGCTGTGTCTTGTTCTTGAAAAAAAGCTATACATCCAGACACCAAACCAAAGCCAGATAAAAGCTTTCCTTTTACCTGTAATCTCTCTCATTCTCGATTTTTCACTCTCTGCTCCTCTTCCTGTTGTTGTGGTGGCCGTCAGCAAGATAGGTTGTGACATTCTTATTGGCACTGCAGTTTAAGCTCATTTAAAGACTTCATTATTCTATCCCTTGAGCCCTCTGTCAAACTCTCTATCTCTGTCCCACACCTCTTCTTTATTTCCCATTCCCTCTTTCTGACTCTCTCTCTCCTTGCCAGCCCCCTGTCAGTTTCAGTGTCTGTGATGTTAGAAGCTTGTAATTCTCCCACACCACATACACATAGTCACTCCCTCTTGGTCCCTTAATGAAGGACAGACAGCAAGAGGGCGTATGTCACTTGCCATAGATAATGACTCAGAGAAGTGCAAGAGGTATTGAACATGCTCCGAAAATGTCTGACAACGACTAGGCTGAAGCTGCTGCTAGAGCCACAGACACTGATAACATGAGAAAGCAGTAGGACTGCCTTTGCCTCAGGTTCAACATGGAGCTCATTATTATCACGATTCATGCTGACAAGAATCAGAGCATGGTATATTCATTATTGCAGTGCTGTTAAATGTCATATTAAATGGGTTATATAAGCTGGCTCTGGATGCACATAAGTGGATTTCTGAACAGTTAGCCTGTAATTGTCACGTTGCACACACACACGAGGGACGAGGAGACGCTGGAGAATATGTTGACAAGACTTTATTTGCACCAAGGAACCAAGGGAGACGAACACAGGAAGACGTTCACACGAAGACGTACAACAGCGGACAGAGAACTTGGGACTGGGAACACATTTTATACACACACACACAGGAGGAGGGGATGACGAGACACACCTGGGAGCAATAAAACCAAGGGAAACACCTGGGACAAATGAAATAAACTAATCAGGACAGGAACAGGAAACTAACCAAATAAGGGCATGGGAAGGCACATGGGGAGCAGGACACACACAAAACATGGAACAGAGTCTGACAGTAATATGACAGTAGATCGTATTTAAATGCCTGTTGTTTGAGCCCTATTGAAGTTCCAATCCATCACTTTAATGTCACTTTCAGTGAAGTATTCTTGAAATCCAGATTTAGTCAACATATGCTAGTCTGGTTATGCTAGCGGTAGCCTGTTACATTACAGTACATAAGATTTCACTTACCACATAAACAGAGTATGGAGAGATGACAGGATGATGGCAAATGATTTACAGTTCATGAGCACCACTGACAAGCATCTGATCTTGGTAAATGTGTGGTAAGTACTGCCGCTGTAGTTTACACAGAGCATGTGCGATCGCTAATATCGAAAGTGAAAGTAAAAAGCGATAGTGCATTCGAAAGCAGTTTCAATGCCCCGCATATTAATAGTGGCTCCTTGATGCCCGCATTTTATTTACAGTATAATTACCCAACGATATAACTGCAAGAGAAGGTATTGAAATATATATTTTTTCTGTGTTGAAGCCTTGGAGTTCATGTGTGATCTTGAAACGCTAATTTTCAATAACAAAATATTTGGAACTTCTTGCAAGTTACTTAAAGGTGCCATAGAATGGAAAACTGTATTTACCTTGGCATAGTTGAATAATAAAAGTTTTGTACATGGAAATGACATACCGTGAGCCTCAAACAACATTGTTTCCTCTGTAAATCTCGTGCATGCAAAAGACCACTGAAAAATAGGCGAATCAGAACATAACACCGACCGACAGTCGGGATCACTAATAGTTACGCCCCTAACATTTGCAAATACCCGCCCATGTTCTATGTCAGCCGCCAGCCGAAACTGCACAGCCGAATCATCAGAAGTTCTGCAAGTATTGTGAAGAATCAAGCGAGGATAATAGCGAAAATGGCAGATTATGGAAATAAATGTTATGTTCCAGGCTGTGCAGGGGATGTGATGTGCAGGGATGGGTTGGTGTCCCTATTGAAGTTCCAATCCATCACTTTAATGTCACTTTCAGTGAAGTATTCTTGAAATCCAGATTTAGTCAACATATGCTAGTCTGGTTATGCTAGCGGTAGCCTGTTACATTACAGTACATAAGATTTCACTTACCACATAAACAGAGTATGGAGAGATGACAGGATGATGGCAAATGATTTACAGTTCATGAGCACCACTGACAAGCATCTGATCTTGGTAAATGTGTGGTAAGTACTGCCGCTGTAGTTTACACAGAGCATGTGCGATCGCTAATATCGAAAGTGAAAGTAAAAAGCAATTGTGAATTCGAAAGCAGTTTTAATGCCCCGCATATTAATAGCGGCTCCCTGATGCCCATATTTTATATACAGTATAATTACTTTAATGAATTGTCTGCTAAAACATGTACATTTATTTGTGAATGGATATATTTTGCTTTATGGGGTTAAAGTGTTTTATATATATATATATATATATATATATACATACAATCACTGGAAATTTAAACAAGACATGCGACATGCTTTGAATTGATATTAACTGGTATATGATACCGTTTTTATACTCGAGAGTTTATTTGGTAAATACAGTATATATATTTAGAATTCTGCCTGGGTTAGGCAAAATTCAGAACTGAAAAAATTGGCTTCCTTTCAATTCAGTGTAAATTTTAATTGAACTGGACACACCGCACAGAACTTTGAATTGGAGCAATTTAGTATCTGGTTATCTATCATTTTGTCTATCTGTCTGTCTGTACATAAGACTTATAAACCTTCAGGCTCCATGGCTTTTAAACTTTTTTTTTCAAAACTTGCAAAGAAAGCTTTCTCAAGCCAACATTTAGAGGTTGTCTTGATAAACTTTGATTTTCTAGTAAAAAAAAATAAATTATTATAATAATTGTTATATGGGTTTTGATTTATTTAAATTCTACTTCCTTAAATTCAAATTCCAAAATCCATCTTTAATTCAAATTCACAAATTAAATGAGAATTTAAAAGGCATTCTCAATTCAGTTTTAAATGATGCACAAAACTCACTTCTACAGAGTCTATATTCCATTTGTTTAAATACTTCAACTGAATCACCTTGTAAATACATAATGTTAAGTTGACCCTAACCCTGAAAGCTGATGTCATGATTTCAGTGTTTACACTCTTACTCACCTGTAAATTAGTGTCTCATCAGCAGTGCAGTTATACTGTATTTGATACAGCCACACCAGGCTGACTCCCATCAGTTGACCCTTATCCCATCGCACTTGTGCTGAGGTGGAGGTCACTCCTTGTACTCCCACCATATGTTCCTCACTCTCTTCACTGACCACATCCTCACCCTCTGTCTGACCCTCCTCCTGTCCCTCCTGGGGGTCACTGTTAGTGTCCAGACCAGAGCTTTGCCCACTGGAAGTCTTCCCTCTGGTGATGTCCGATGATCCTGGGTCACGAGCTAACAATACCGTTCCATTTCCACGGTGAGGGAGGGGGATAACCTTCAGGTCAACAAGTGAGGTGGCCTCACCTGCAGCATTGATAGCAATACAAGTGTACGTACCATCATCACGAGCAATAGTCACATGTAGCTCAAGAGTGCCATTTCGGAAAGATGTGGTACGACTGGAATTGCCAATGATGCGGTCATCTGGTGAGACCCAGTGCACCACTGGCTCTGGATCACCAATAGCACGACATTTGAGTGTTGCCCTTTGACCCTCCAAAACCCAGAGTTTGTGTGTATGTCGGGTAATTAGCGGAGGCTCACAGGCAAATTCCTCCTCAGGGATAGACCAGAAGTAACGTCCCGCTAAATGAAGGGGTGTAGCACATGTTTCCATATCATCACTGCGGATCAGCCTCCTCAACCAAAGCAGTTCACAGTTGCAGTGTAAGGGGTTACCCCCAAAATTTAAGTTGATTACGGCATTGTAGGGTGTAGGGCTGATGACCCCTGTCTGGGAGCGAGCGAACAATGGATCGGGTGGCAAAGTCTGTAGCCGATTAGAGGTCATGTCCAATCGGGCTAATTTGTAGAGCTCACTAAAAGACCCCTCAGCAATCTGGTCAATGAGATTGTGATCTAGGTTCAAAGTGTGCAGACTGGCCATACTCTGAATGCCATCCCAGGGAGCCTTGCGCAGATTGTTATAGGATAAGTCCAAGTCCTCTAGAGTGAATAAAAAGTCATCAAAGGCCTCGGAGGAGATATTGATGAGTTGGTTGTTGTTGAGAATGAGATGCTGCAGGTTTATCATGCCTACTAAGTCTCGTGGGCCCAGCTCTGAGAGTCGGTTGCCATCTAAGTGCAACGAACGAAGACTTTCCAGATCTGCAAATGCCAGTGGCCGGATGTGACTGATGGTATTCCGGGATAGTGTCAAATCCACCAGTCCCGTCATGTTGGCAAAGTCAGCTCCTCCCACTTCTCGAATGAAGTTATCAGCAAGACGAAGCTCAACAGTTCGGCGGTCAATGTTTGCCGGGACAAAAAGAAGACCTTTGTCGGCACAAAGTGTGCTTAGAGATTCTGAGAGATTCCTGCAGACACAATGGAAGGGACACGCTGAGACTACACCCCACGTCTCGCCAGCTACAGCTCCTGGAATTTGACTGAAAAGAGCAGGCAGCAAGCAGGCACAAGTGACCAGTGCCAGCCAGTGCAGTAATTGCAGTGGCAGTGTCGGTGAGGATGTGTCTGGGGGTGAGTTTCTGCTGGTGAACTTTGGCCACAGCAGAGGAGAGGGTTGACAAAATGCTTCAGAGGGTTTGAGGATATTTTGTTTCAGATGGATGGATGGATGAGAGGGCAATGAGGGGAAGTGTGTGTTCCTGTGAGGATGACATAAAATGTGGGACGGATGTGGTTTTCTGAATGGCTGAAGGGGTGGGGAGTCTTGCATGGTAGATAGGGGAGTGATCCACAGACCTAGAAAAAGCAGAAAGAGAAAGACATCAGTCATCATGTTTCAAGTGTCAACTTTGTAGTGCTGATGTGTGTGGTTTCTTTAACTCTGAATGAGCTCATGCAGTTGCTCTCCACAGGAATTTCTATGCTTGGGCACCCTGTGCATAACTGCATATGAAATTACAGCATAAACTAAGACTAAAACCACACTGTCTAACACTATTGGTGTAAACTGTGCCATACACGAACCTCAAAAAAGCATGGAAAGGCCATATAACAATTATTTTAGTGCATTTTGGAAGTTTTTACATTCACACTCCCACCTTAGTGTGTGGCAGTTATCTTTGGAAGAACAGCTGCTTGCTTCACTTCAAGAGAAGTGAGAGCCACGAAAACACTAGTAAAGGGCAAATCATGAAAGCCTATTCAGCAAGAGCTTTTTTAACCTTAACAGCCCAGTTGTTTGGTGTTTGAAGAACAATAGTCTTTATGATAATGATGTAATACACAAAATATGGCAAGATTTCATCTGCAAAGAAGAAAAGTGTTTTAAATCTGAAATTGAAAGATAAGGACTGTCGAACACTAAGAAGGATTTTGTCCAAACAACACAGAATTGAGATGAAATGAAATGAAAGCAAGTCAGCAATATTCCTCTTGAAGACCCAGTTTACACAAAAAACAAACACAGAAAACTTCACAAAGCCAGCATCCATGAAAGAGCTGTTTTGCTAAAACTTTAATCACAGACACCAATTCTAAAATGGAAAAAAGACAGTCATGATCATAAAACTTGGACAGTTGGAGCACCAAGAACATCTGCCATGGCCAGCTCAATCACCTGAATTTAATATTATCAAAACCACTGTGGGCAACTTTGGGGAGAAGAACTGGCAGATTTTTTGATAGATGGCATTCAACTGGAAACTCTTCAAAAGTTGTATGAACTTTTGAATAGTCTTTTCTAAAAAAAAGTTGGAAGCTGTATTAAAGACAAATTGTGGTGAAACACCTTAATAAAGAAATATTGCCTATTTCCCAAGTGTTCGCATTATTTTGTCCATGTAGATTTGGACAGTCTGATTTATTCTAGCAAATGAATTTGTCCTACTTGGTCTTCTCTTATGTAGTATTGGAAAGCTGGTTCACATAAATGAACAGAAAATAAAGATTAACTCATTTGAGCCCCAGCGCTGCACTTCTCACGTCAGACTCACATCTGTAACAGTGATCTTTGCACGTCATTACTGGAGTTTGTGCTTGCTCACCCCTCTTTGGTATTATTAACAGTACAGCGCAGTAATTATGCAAATTTCAAAATGACAAGATAATAATTATGGCAAAGTCATTACACTGAAAAATGCAGATAAATATAACCAGGGAAATATCAGACTTTACTCAATTAAGCTTGTTTTTCAGCACGTTACTCATTAAATAGTGGCAGATTCTTATTTTTTTATTATATAACAAAATTAGATGAGTCCTCTGACTTTGCACTTGAAAGTACAGAAATGGGAGGAATCATGAACATTTATAATGTACACATAGAAGTGCAAGATTAAACCCCATGATTAAATTGATTACTATATTGATTGGACAACATATCCTGTAAGATTCTTTCAGAGACCATTAAGATTCTTCTTACAGCATTATGGTTGTGAACAATAAGTAACTATGGTATTTTGGCAGTAAGTATGGTTGGCATGGTCATTTTTATAAAGGGTAAGTCATGAGTAACTGGAAATTGTCATCATTCTCACCCTCATGTCCTTTTAAACTCTTTGTTTTGCAGAACATAATAAAAGAAAGGTGTTTTTATTCATTTTTTTGTAATATACAATGAAAGTCAGTGGGGTTCAATCTTGTTTGGACTCCACTGTTCTTCAGAATGTCTTCTTGTGTGTTCTCCAGAATAAAGAAAGTCATACAGGTTTAGAACAACATGAGTAAACAACAGTTTCATTTTGGGGAAAACTATCCCTTTAAGCGATGGAATTCAATGAAGACATATGGAGAATGTCAATGCTCTGTGATTAATAACTATATTCATAAGAAATGCATTTGTTATGTGTTGGTGGAGGGAGAGGAAAGTGCAACTGAGTACAATTTCCAACATGACTTTTAATGTCTCGTAACTCTGCATTTCCAGAAGTCTGTGGGAGATCGAGCGGAACAAACTCTATAGTGCTATGCAAAAGTATCGGCTTCATCTGTCTTTCTCGTCCTTTTTCCTTCCCTGTGTGGTCTTCCTTCGACCTCCTGTGACCTTCCTTCTCCTCTCCCTCCCTACCTATTTCTTTGCCACGCCCCTTTATCAGTTTCTTCTATTACCCAGGGATCTGCTTATCACCTGTGTCCACTCTTCCCATCTGCCCTTGAGGTAACTTGAGAAGTGATGCAACATTAGTTAAGTATCCCTCCCCTCTCTCTCCATCTCCCATTCTCACCATCTTTAGCCACCTGAGAACAGACCAGCTGAAATAGATCTTGTCTCTTTCGTCCATCGATCCGGCCGCCCAGGATAGATAGCAGCCCTTCCTCCTCCCATTCTCACCGTCTTTAGCAACCCGAGAACAGACCAGCCGAAATAGATCTTGTCTCTCTCCTCCATCGATCTGGCCGCCCGGGACAGATAGCAGCCCTTCCTCAATATCATCAGGCCTCTTCTTCCTACCATACTCTCTTCCTCTTTCCTCATCCTCCGCCCTCTGTGTCCTTTACTCATATTTGTTTCTAAGTTCAGGACATGCCGGTGCTTGTCTTGGTCTAATTTTACCTTCTAGTACTACAGGGTGTGTGTGCCTGGGTGTGTTGGTAGGGCGTAGATTAGATTAGAATAGAATAGAAATTCTGGTAATCCTTTTGTAATCTGTAATGTTATTCATGATTCAGACTGAATGAAAAACTACTGCGAGTACCTAGCTTTAGAATGTAATAACCCTGTCCATTATGCGTGTGTGTGTGTGTGTGTGTGTGTGTGTGTGTGTGTGTTTGTCTCACGCTGAACATCTCTCTGCACTTAGCAACTTCCTCAGCCCTCTTTCGCCAACACATTCTGTCCTCAACGCACCCCTCCTTTCTCCCTGTGTCCCTTGCTGCCTCATATTAAATCAGACAAAGAGTTTTGCTGCTGTTGTCAGTGTCTCCACAGCTTCAGTGGCCTCAAAGCGGATGACCATTTGCTAATGATTATCACATCAATTACGTTCTGCACTGCACAAGACTCTGAAGAGAGCTGTCACACACAAACACACACAGTGGCTGAAAGATTAATTGAATCAGCATTAACTGAGCAAGAAGTATTAGCATCCTGGCTTAGTTTTACTGATTTCTCAGTGTTTAAGTTGCACAGCAAGATTTTTTTTCCTTCTTCTTCCTTTATTGTAGTCACTAGCATGAAAAAACTGTATACTGTATCCAAATCTTGTATTTTACAATTTTATTTATGTTTGTTTTGTTTTGTTAATAGGTCTTAGCCTAATAATGTTTAATAAATTTGATATGTTCTAAATTCAGTTTTAATTTATTATCAATTCAGTTTATTGTATATCACTTTTCATAATTCATATGTAGTTCCAAAGCAGATTTACAGTGAATAGTGCTTTACAAAGCACCAGTGAACAGGCCAAAGGAGACACAACTCCCTAACTCCCTAATGTTTAAGTGTTTTTCACATACATTTAAGTAAACGACAATGAAAACTGCATTTTAATTTACATGGAAATCTGATTTAATTCAATATTGTTTAATTTGGAAATAGTTTAGTCTGTAACTCTAGTAGCATTTTGTTGCACTTTATTTTATGATTCCACTGACTTTATTAGTGTGGCCTCTAGCAGCCTATGAGGCTTTTAAAAAGTGTTGAGCGATAGAGAAGCGAAGTGCATTGCTGAGACAAGAAAGTCTATAACACTTGGAGAGAGCTAACCATTAGCATTCAAGGACAGCAGCTTGACAATCACTCTGGTGCTGTAGGATATGACATCATGACCAGGTTGACTGGCTGATGGCAATGCACACCGTCCCAAAACCTTATCTATCATGAACTATGAGTTGCCCACTTTTATGGTCCTTCAAAAAAAACAAAAAAAATATTTTCCATCAGAATACTAGATTTTTTTTTTTTTATTTAGTGGCTGTCAGTGTGGAAAGATGATGTAGTTACAGCATCCACAAGCAGTAATGTATTTTACCCTGCTATACAACAAAAGCTCAATGCTGATCAACAACAGTTCTTTGTGAAATTTCACATTACCCAGTTGTTTTATCTCATTGCATTCAATTCAGTTGCAAAACCAGAATTCAGGTTACAAATATTTTTCCAATAACACTGTAAATTTAGTGGCTGGAGAGGAACAAAGCTCTGTAAATAACTGAGAGTTCTGAATAGTGATGCAAGAAACTCTTGGATTGGTTCTAAGTAGAACTTCATATCTCGAAAAATGAATATAACTTCATTTCTCAAAAAAGTGGCATCTCTGGTGTTTTTTTATTATTTATTTTAAATACAGACATATAAATACTCAAGTAGAGAGACTAACAGCATTTTGTCCGATGTGATTTTCTCTTTTTTGAAGCAGTCTTTGTAATATTTGTGTGTGTGTGTGTGCGTGCGTGCGTGCGTGCATGTGTGTGTGTGTGCTGGCTGTATTGTGCTTGAATACATGGTTTATGGGGACACAAATGTGTATAATGACATGGGTCTAAATGGACTTCCTGTGTCCTCCTCCTAATCAAAATGGTGAGGGATAGGATTAGGTTTAAGGAATAGAAAATACAGTTTGTACAGTATAAAAACCATTACGTCTATAGAGAGTCCCCGTAACCACATGAGTGTGTGTGTGTGTGTGTGTGCGTGCAGTAGTGCAGTGTGTGGCATAGGTCAGAATGAGTTTATGTCTGCATTATGCTTTAGTGTGGATATAAAAGATGAGCTGTAGAAAGGTGTAGCCCCACATATATCATTCATATCATCTGAGCTGTGGTATTAAAGACTTCTATCCTCTAATGAAATATCTTACTGTGAATTGAACTGGGGGATTTATTATCTGTGCAACAAAGAGAATCAATGATCCTCAGATGTCTCCTCCTTTTAGGAAAGGATCTCCAACATACACACATGCACATGATCAAACGCGCATACACACACATACTCTTTGACAAATAGCTTTCATCTTCCTGGTTCTCTTCTCACAATTGTACATCTACTCTCTCATATCTTCGTCATCTTCCGCTGTTCTTTCTCTCTGAATGTGTGAGCAGTAGATGAAGTGACTTAATGTCTTGAAGTCATTAGGATGTAAAGAGAAAAGGCAGAGATGCGGAAGGTGTTCACAGAATCTTTCGTACACCAAAACACACATGCACACTCACATGCGCTGATATGGAGGCGGATGACGGCCTGACAGCAGTGATCCATCAAGCGTCTGAAAGGGGAACTTGGCAAAGAGAAACAGGGAGAGAGAGAGAGAGAAAGCGAGCGAGAGAGAGAGAGAGAGGAAAGCTGGTGGAACGGCAGAGAAAAGTGCATTGGTATATATGTTGCAGTTGCTGATGTTCTGGGTGGTTGCTAGGGCATTGCTTGGGTCTTCTGTGGTTGCTAGGGTGTTTATATATCTAGATATATGATAATGCATAGTTTAGTATTACTAATAATAATTGAATAATGAAGCATTTGTTTGTATTTTTTAGTAAATCAGAGCCGAGACTTTTTGACTCCACAGGATGAATTCATATTTCAGAAGAGTCTTATTTATCTGACCCAGTAGTGACCCTTTGAGCACTGCACACTCAGACTCCCAGCATCGATCCTTCTTGGCATCTGATTATCCAACCTACCATGCCTTCATATGCCTGTCCATTTCTTTATTTATTCAGTCCTCTTTCCATCCAGCCATCCAATTTGTCTGTATCAGTCCGTATGTGTCTGCCGTTCTATGTGAATCTTTTTGAGCAGGTCAGTCTCATAATTCTCCACATTTCCTGTTCTTCTGTTTCTGAGTCCACTGTCTCAGAGCAGCGAATCAGCAGAATATAAACTCTGATCCTTAAGTACTGGAATACGCTCGATATTCTGTATAATATGATACTTAAATCTGTCAGTGTACATCTTGCCTTTTATGTAATACCGGCAGGTTTGTTTATCTGTCATGGTGGGGACTTTGCATTTTTATAGTGCCATAAAGACATTTGCTATATTTTTAACCCTTGTGTGGTGTTCATATTTTTGTTATTCAGCCAGTGTTCATGGGTCTGGTGGACCCGCTGCATTTTTGGGTTTTTAATTCAACACAATCAAAAATTTTATGTTAAAATACTCAACAGATTTTTACTTCATCCCAATTTCAAGCAATATAAACTGCATATATCAGGGGTGGCGAACTCCGGTCCTGGAGAGCCGCAGTCCTGCAGAGCTCAGCTCCAACCCTAATTAAAACTCACCTGCCTGTAGCTTCCTAGTAACCCTTCAGGCCTTGATTAGCTTGTTCAGGTGTGTTTGATTAGGGTTGAAGCAAAACTCTGCAGGGCTGCGGCTCTCCAGGACCGACGTTAGCCACCCCTGGCATATATGGTTAATATCTGCCCTTTACCTTTGTTAGATCACATTTATGAATTAAAATGCTATAACCTTGTGGGAACGGCAGGGGCAGAAACACAAAACTCACACTTACACTCAGACTCTCACAGAGGGGGTGGGGGTGGGGGGCGATGTACAGTATGTGGTCATTGAAAATTTGTTCTGATATATGTTCTTCACAGAAAATGAGCCAAGGCCAATGAGATTTTTTGATAAAAAACTAAAACGGGTCCCACAGACCCGAACACCATACAAGGGTTAAACTGTTTTCCTCATTGGAACAGTTGGCTGGTTCACACAGTGCAGGTGTTTTATATTTTGGTTTTTGCATTTGGTCCTGACAATGTAGTCAAAACTCGACCTACCCACACAAAAGCCCTAACTCAATATAGTATTTATTGTTGTCTATTTGGAATGTAACCTTTGATCAGTCTTGCTACATAAACTAAATTTATGAGGTCTCAGATGTCAGTTAATTTTATAACTAGGGAGGTCCTAAACCGATATCATGGATCTGTATCGGGGCCAATTAAGCATTTTTTATCTGATCGGTATCAGCTATCCTAAGTCCGATCCTTTATTTTACATACACTGTCATGCAGGTGTTGTGCTGTAGGTGGCAGAATGCACCTTCGAGTAGGTGTGCCAACCGCCATTAAAAGGAAAAGAGGACGTTCAAATGTGTATGCGTGATGTGCGAGAGCTAATGAGTGTCTCACATTGAGCTTCTGTCTTTAGCGTATTTGATGCACACTTTTGTAACAAATCAAAAGTTACTTTTATCTGCTGTTACACAGCAATAAAGGATGCATATCACTCTGTCCCATGGGCAGCTTTGGGGCTCTCTGATCACTGTTTAGTTCATCTTATACCGACCTACGGGCAGAAACTGAAATCAGCTAAACCTGTATTAAGGACTGTAAAAAGATGGACTAATGAAGCAGAGTGGGATTTACAAGTCTGTTTCGACCTCACTGATTGGAGTGCTTTTGAAGCTGCTGCCACCGATCTGGGTTTGAATAAACACCCCACACCCGCCCTGAACATCTCTCCACACAATCATTAACACCTCCTGCAACCCCCCTCTCCCCCACACCTGCACTTCAAATCAGTGTAGACGATGTGCGCCAGGTCTTCCGGAAGCAGAAAAGGAAAAAAAGCACCAGGGCAAGATTGTGTTACACCAGCCTGTCTGAAATCCTGTGCTGACCAGCTGGCCCCCATCTTCACACAGATCTTCAACA
>NW_015551055.1:923761-923926 GCF_001515605.1 Sinocyclocheilus anshuiensis
CATGCAATATTTAACGCGCATCTTATCAGTAAAGCCGGTTCTGTAATGAGATAGATTACATAGACAACGTGTATATGCATGTGTTGTCAGTAGTTAATGCTGCTCAATGTGAAAGCCCGCAGGTGATGGAGATTTACCGCTGATTACAGAACCGGCTTCACTGAT
>NW_015551055.1:923979-925363 GCF_001515605.1 Sinocyclocheilus anshuiensis
TCCAGAGTGAGCAAAAGGGCTGGCAAAATCACTCTGGACCCCTCACATCCAGCACACTCCCTCTTTGAACTGTTGCCATCTGGTCGACGCTACAGAGCACTGAGCACCAGAACGACCAGGCACAGGAACAGTTTCTTCCCTCAGGCCATCCATCTCATGAACACTTGACAATAACTGTGGATCACACAACACTATTTATACACTTACACACTTATTTATCTAACACACATACTTAGTCTACATTTCAATTTTGCACTAATATACCTGTACATACAAAACTATCTATTGTAATATACCTGTACATACAATTGTCAATTTGTTTATTGTATTCCTTATTTATTTGTTCTATATTTAATTTTAATTTAATATTTAATTATTTTTTATCTGTTTTGTTTTTGTTCTGTCACTGTCATTCTGTTGCACTGTGGAAGCTTCTGTCACGAAAACAAATTCCTCGTATGTGTTAACATACTTGGCAATAAAGCTCATTCTGATTCTGATTCTGACTATATGAGACGGTGTTGCCATAACGCGTTGCCATAGGTTGCATCTTGCTACATATTGACTGACAAAATAGGCCTATAAATATAATTAATATAGTAATTCCATTAGGCTAGATGCCCCTTTTTTACATTTGAGCCCCTGCCCTAAGAAGCTCTCTGCATGGCTCTGTGTACATTGGATTGAATTTAAAGCGGTCATATGATGCGATTTCAATTTTTCCTTTCTCTTTGGAGTGTTACGAGCTCTTGGTGCATAAAGAAGATCTGTAAAGTTGCAAAGACTAAAGTCTCAAATCCAAAGAGATATTCTTTATAAAAGTTAAGTGTCAACCACCCCTACCTAAAACGGCTCATTCTAACACAGCCCCAGATGTCTTCGTCACGATGTGGGAATATTTGCATAACGCTGCCCAAATTTTCACGCAAAGAAAGAAGGCGTAACTTTTATTCTCTCTGTAGTATTGTTGTTGCCGCCACTTGGAGTCCAGCCCGGGGTCGTCACATGTGGTTGGCGCAAGCCCGCCGGCCGCGCCGTTCTCAAGCCCGCCGGCCTCCACTCACTCTAGGCCACCAGCCGACACTCACTCTAGGCCGCCGGCCTCTGCTCACTCAAGCCCGCCTGCCTCCGCTCACTTTAGCCCGCCGGCTGTTCCTCACTCTAGCCCGCTGGCCACCGCTCACTCAAGCCCGCTGTATGTGACGCTGTGTGTTTCATTGTGAAAGCGAAACTACTTTGTTTGGCCTTCCACAGGAGGATACGACTAGAAATCAGTGGTTAAGTTGTATTTACAACACTGTTCCCGAACAGTTCAACCCAAATATTCAGATGTGTGCAGCACATTTTATGTAGGAATGTTTCCAGATCCTGGGAGAGTAGACTA
>NW_015551055.1:925526-932610 GCF_001515605.1 Sinocyclocheilus anshuiensis
GTTTCAGAAAGGCGGGGCATAGAGGAGAAACAATAATGTACAGTATGTGGAAAATAATGTGTTTTTTTAACCTTAAGCCGCATAAACACATTTCATTACACCATATACACAAAATAATGTTATTTTTAGCAACATCATATGACCCCTTAATAACTATAATGTTCTTCAAGCGTGCAGCAAGAACTAGGAAAAAATATAATAACGGAACGGGACTCTGTATCGGCAGATACTCAGAATTCAATGACTCAGATTAGATCGGGGACACAAAAAATTTTATCAGGACATCCCAATTTATAACGCTTTAAAGTCGGCATGAAATCAAAATTGAAAATTCTTATTTTTTAATGGAATACTGTAGTGTTTATTATAAATAATTTATCCGTGCATTATTTTTATTTAATTCATGTGCCCTCGTAATCTTTAATCAAAAACGTTAACCTCCCCTCCCCCTCAAAACGACTCATCTTCTCTTCCGGTCACGAGCTATGGCGCAAGGGCGGAGCTAGTGATGTGAGGGGTAAACGCTGGGATAAACAACAGGGGGAAAAGCTGAAGCTGATGCTTCACTTTATAGAAATCAATGCATTGACCAGTGCTGACGCAAACCATGGGGGAGTACACTACCCTTAAAAATTGAAAGGGTATTACCACAACATTAACCTGATGGAGGACGCTCTCAGTCATTCAGGCAGTCTCTCTCTCTCACGCACGCGAGCAAAAAAAAATTCATGCTAGGGTGTCGGCGGGGAATCCAGTGGAGAAAAATCCCCCCACAACTAACTGCAAACTGACATTCAGATTTGCCTCCATTTTGTTAGCAACGCCCCAACTTCCAATGATCCAATCAATTCCCGAAGGACGAAATCAAGTCCCGCCCTCTCATTTCAGATGCTTCAGGCAGTCTCTCTCTCTCACGCACGCGAGCAAAAAAAAATTCATGCTAGGGTGTCGGCGGGGAATCCAGTGGAGAAAAATCCCCCCACAACTAACTGCAAACTGACATTCAGATTTGCCTCCATTTTGTTAGCAACGCCCCAACTTCCAATGATCCAATCAATTCCCGAAGGACGAAATCAAGTCCCGCCCTCTCCTTTCAGATGCCGTTTCACTCGGATAGATGTCACAGTAGAGAAAAAAAGACAATCGCTACTTCCGTTTCATGCCGACTTTAATAAATAAAAATATCTATGCCTAAATTAACCATTAAGGCCACCTTAGTTGTCCAGCTTCACAAGTTAGGATTTGCTGGTGAACAGCATGTCTCCGCTGGCACACCATCTGGACCAGCCCCTCACCAGCATACACTGCCACTGAGTTTATTTTGCCCCAAGCAGGGTTGGTGAAATACTGGGATAGGTATCAACGCGTAGAGTTTAGCACAATGTTACATGCTCAGTGAGCACCTCTCTCTTCTGCATGATCTGTTGTCATCAGAACCTGCTGTTCCTGCACAGCTACAAGCTAACTGCTAATGAACTTGTTCAGTTTATATAATGCTGCTGCAGGGACATACTCAGGAATAGAGAGAGAGTTGATAGACATGAAGGTAAGACACAAAGATTTGGCAAGGCAAGGCAAGGAATGGAAAGGAAAGTAAAGGAAAGGAAAGGAAAGGAAAGGAAAGGAAAGATAGGATAGGATTGGATTGGATTGGAT
The DNA here is from genome assembly GCF_001515605.1 of Sinocyclocheilus anshuiensis. NCBI lineage: Eukaryota > Metazoa > Chordata > Actinopteri > Cypriniformes > Cyprinidae > Sinocyclocheilus > Sinocyclocheilus anshuiensis. The sequence continues at coordinate 927,183 of NW_015551055.1, forward strand.
AGACTAGACCTTTGTGAATAAACTGTCAAGGTAGGAAGGGAAGCCAGAATACAATTATCTTAAGTCGGGTTAAAAATAATAAAATAAATAGGTGGGGAAATGTCAAATCTAGTTGTGTGTAAACACTCAGGCCTTTCTTTGAATTGAGGAGAAGAAATGATAACTCAGAGAAAAGGACTTGGAGGAAAGGAAAGGAAAGGAAAGGAAAGGAAGATTAGGATAGGATAGGATTGGATTGGATTGGATAGACTAGACCTTTGTGAATAAACTGTCAAGGTAGGAAGGGAAGCCAGAATACAATTATCTTAAGTCGGGTTAAAAATAATAAAATAAATAGGTGGGGAAATGTCAAATCTAGTTGTGTGTAAACACTCAGGCCTTTCTTTGAATTGAGGAGAAGAAATGATAACTCAGAGAAAAGGACTTGGAGAAAAAATATGAATAAATAGACAAAAGTACTGAAGAGGGTTTATGGGGTGGTCCTTAAATTATGAAGTGGTGGTATTGATGTAGGCATGGTTACAACGAGAATGCATGCTACTTTTAAAGCAACATCTCTCACACTTAATAATGACAGAGAGAGAGCGAGAGAGAGAGAGAGAGAGAATACACCAGCTTGTGAGAGGCAGAACGATAAAGGCTGTAGTTCAGTGTAAAGTGTAATGTGTGCACATGAATATGCATAGAGAAGCATGCACTCTGGATAGAGAGCACTAGAGCTCTTCAGCTGTTTTTGTGTGTGTATATGCATGTGTTGTCATTATAGCACTGTAAAATCAATCTCTCTTGTGTTGTGTCACTGCATTAGCTGCTGTTGGATATGTGCTTGTTTATGCAAGGATATGAGGGAGAAAGAGGGAAAAGAGGTGGAACGATAAATGGCCCACAACATACTTTGAGCTCCATAAATAACTGAATATACACATCTATCTTTCACTGGATGGAGTGAGGTGTTTGTGTGCAATCATAACCGTGTCTAGAGCAGAATGTTGTTCTCTGACCCATTCATGTGTGTCCAGTCAGGCATCGTCAAATTTACAGCTGTTTAAATGACTACAAAAGGTCAACATCTAGTTCTTCCTCAAAAACACCACACCACACATATTTTCAGACAGGAAGAGAAGCATAAGAAAGGAAATAACAAATGAGATTTATTTAAATGTGAAGTGTAGAATTTATGTGTCAGCGAACAGAAATAGAAAAATAATGCTTCCAGAACACTGCTGTCTGCCATTGGTCTGGCAAACAGATTTCCCTACCTCAAACTCATGCCATTGGTTAAGCCAGTGTTGCTATGGCTATGAAAAAGCTGTTTTAAGGTAGGCAACTTAATTACACAGCCTCCTAAGATACATCATTGTGCCCAAATCCCAGAATCCGTTGCAGTCACTTCAGTAAATCCTACATCCAATGAAGTGAGAGAAATGTTATTTTGATTGGAATGTTGATATTCCGTAACAAACACACCATGCAAACTCTGGAATCAGCTGTGAATTGTGAGTATCCTTCCATTTATGGAAATGACTAGATTTTGCTCCTAAAAATTCGCCAGACAATGGTAAATGTGAAGGCGTCTTTAGAAAGCGGCTGTCTATATAGGCACCTCACTGTGGAAAGACCCTGTATGCCAGCCATTAGTCTCATTTATTTTTATTTTGGAGACAAAATCGATACTTAAATGAAACTCAGAACACCATTAAGTCTCCTGAGTTCTGAAAGAGTAACCTCTAAGAGATAAAATGTTCCACTGTGTGTGCTGAAGGATGTGGAACAGGACTGTGCATACAAAAGCTAAGTAAAGATTTTCATGCCCTGCATCCTTCATCTCAGGTCAGTCAATTGCCTTGTCCATTAGTCAGTGTGTTTGTGTGAGTGCGAGTATTTACCTTTTTATTGTCTGTGTTGATTCCAGCTCAATTAGCTGCTCATTTCCAGGTGTTTATCTGCATGTGTTGAAATTTCTGAGGTGTGTTTTAATCCAGACTGAGGTGTTTATCCCTTGTCAAGGTAGAGGAGTGTCCTTGTGTGCTTATGTGTTTATTCAATGTCCATTCACACACTGCAAACATGAGGATTTAACTTGAGTCAGACTCTCAATTCCACTCGTATCTGAGATATGCACTGGGATATGCTCTTCCCTAGTTAAAATGTTCCTGCTGTGAAACATTTTGGCCTTAGGTCCTACCAGCAATTTCACATTTGCACTGAATGCATTTTAAGATTCTCACCATATTCTTCCACTTTTGACTCTTTCCAGCTGTTTTTTTCCCTCTATTTTCCAGGATCCTGCTGTTTTTATCTTCCTCTCACCTTCAATTCCTGCTCGTTTTCATCATTAATTTCCCCTTTAACACCTTCTCATCTCACTCGCTCACATTCTGTCAGTCTGTTTATTCCTTATTCCAGATGTGCACCTTGTTTGTGTTCTCCTACAAATTGCTCTGAGTGTTGTTTTCATGCACTCGCCTCGTCTAGTTGTTTGTTCCATTCGTCTTTCAGTGTCGAATTCCAGTGAGCTGCCAGTTCTGAGGCCTTTATTTCTCACGGCAAAACAATGTCCCAAGCGCAGAGAAAAAAGGGGATGATGGGAGGGAGGGATGACTGAATGGGGAGGATGAGTATGGAATGAGAGGGAGAAAGAAAAAAGGGAAAAAAATATTTATTTCAATTGTTGTTGTTACACATACACAGAGACACTGAAACTGAAACCCTGAAGACAATTTAATGGGACTTAATTGAACTGTTGTGTTTGTGTGAGTGCGAGTATTTACCTTTTTATTGTCTGTGTTGATTCCAGCTCAATTAGCTGCTCATTTCCAGGTGTTTATCTGCATGTGTTGAAATTTCTGAGGTGTGTTTTAATCCAGACTGAGGTGTTTATCCCTTGTCAAGGTAGAGGAGTGTCCTTGTGTGCTTATGTGTTTATTCAATGTCCATTCACACACTGCAAACATGAGGATTTAACTTGAGTCAGACTCTCAATTCCACTCGTATCTGAGATATGCACTGGGATATGCTCTTCCCTAGTTAAAATGTTCCTGCTGTGAAACATTTTGGCCTTAGGTCCTACCAGCAATTTCACATTTGCACTGAATGCATTTTAAGATTCTCACCATATTCTTCCACTTTTGACTCTTTCCAGCTGTTTTTTTCCCTCTATTTTCCAGGATCCTGCTGTTTTTATCTTCCTCTCACCTTCAATTCCTGCTCGTTTTCATCATTAATTTCCCCTTTAACACCTTCTCATCTCACTCGCTCACATTCTGTCAGTCTGTTTATTCCTTATTCCAGATGTGCACCTTGTTTGTGTTCTCCTACAAATTGCTCTGAGTGTTGTTTTCATGCAATTTGCCTCTTTAGTTGTTTGTTCCATTCGTCTTTCAGTGTCGAATTCCAGTGAGCTGCCAGTTCTGAGGCCTTTATTTCTCACGGCAAAACAATGTCCCAAGCGCAGAGAAAAAAGGGGATGATGGGAGGGAGGGATGACTGAATGGGGAGGATGAGTATGGAATGAGAGGGAGAAAGAAAAAAGGGAAAAAAATATTTATTTCAATTGTTGTTGTTACACATACACAGAGACACTGAAACTGAAACCCTGAAGACAATTTAATGGGACTTAATTGAACTGTCGTTTGTTAAATGAGTTATAGTTCATTGTTGTCACAGATGTTTATTCTAGAATTCCTGAGTAGAAATGCAAATATTAACAAATATTTGCTCTGCTTTTAACTTGCCATCAAGATCTCATTTGGGATTTTCATTCCAGTGGGGAGAGATAATATTTAATTGCATGCTTCTTCTGATGTCATCGAGGGCTGCTACTGAAATGCACAGTCCACTACTAATTGGGCCCACTGTCCCCTAGTAGCCCCCCCATCACAGGGCTCAGGGCATCCCCCTCCCAGCCCTGGACACCATCCCTGATGTCATCTCTCCATTTTGCACTTCTAAAAAAATTCCTCTAGACTGCATCTCTCCTCTTGTTTAGTCATCTCTGTCTCTCACTGTTTTCCATGTTTTCTCACCTCGTCCGATTGCAAAAAACATTGATCCCTCTTGGAAATGTCACCAAAGTGGTTTCTTGTCATTTTGTCTCTCACCTTCTCTCTCTCTGCTCCATCTCTATCACACACACACACACATCTATAGTTATTTTTGTGTCCACAGATGCAGACAGAGTGTTTTTTAATCTGTGTGTGCGGTGACCGTGTGTGCTGCTTTGTATGTGAGATTGTGACTACTAGTTAATGGGATGTGTGTGTGTGTGTGTGTGTGTGTGTGTGTGTGTGTGTGTCTGTGTGTGTGTGTGTGTGTGTGTGACAGAGAGAGAGAAAGAGGAGTTAAGCAGCTGTCTTGTATGGCGTCAGGCATGTCATCATACAGACTGGCAAGCTTTCAACTAAGCATCATCTCTCTCTCTCATCATCCGTTTCTCTTTTTTTTATATTCCTTATGAGAAATGTCTTTTTTCCTCTTTACTCTCAATATCCGTTTTGAAATCTATCATTGAAATGACACATACAAACACAAACGCATCCCCACAAACCTGCTTTTCCAGCATTTCCAGTCGAGTAATCCTGCAGGAAACGGCGATCCGACTCCTGGCTTCCTTCAAAGCGAAACAAGACCCTCTTTCTCTCTCTTTCGGACTCCGGTCCTCTTCCCTCCCTCTCTTGATTTCTCTCTATGTCTAACACTCCCTCGTTCTCACCAGCTGTGTGCTGCTGAATCTCTTCAGAGGACAAACTCCTCTTTTTTCATCCCTCTTTCTTTCTCTCCTGCCACAGTTGATTGAAATTTAAGTCATTTTTAATCCTGCCGGTCAGGTATCCAGGGTACAGCAGAACAGAAAAAGAAAAATTAGAGCGAACGTGAGAGGAAAATGACAGATCTTTTGTATTGCTAGATATTTTTAGCAGTTCCCTTGCATAATTCTCTCATTTGCTCCTAGTTCAGTTTTTCTCTGGTTTCTACTCTTATTTTTTTCTTCTTCTTTCGCAAACAGCTGAGACGTTTGCGCATGCCAGCAAGCAACTAAGGAGCGAGTGTCGACTACACGCACTGATACGGGGAGTGAGGGAGGGGGCTAAAAGAGAGAGAGAGATGGACAGCCTCCAGCAGTATTGGCTGAGTGTGATGGTCGGGGTAGCAAGGGAGTGATAGATGAAGAGATGTTAGAGAAGCAGAAGGAAGAGCTAAGTATGGAGAAATGGATGGAAGAGAGTGATATGGAGAGGAAGGAAATAAAGATGTACATCAAACGCAGAGAGGATTGATATAGCCTTTACTGCTACCTGCTGTTAATAAGAGATTTTCACTCCCAAACACTCTTACAGTGTTTAACATTGTTTATACATGGCATATAGAAGACATAATATATTATTAATGCTATTATTGCAGTTAATTTTGTGTTTGAATGAATGTGGCT
>NW_015551055.1:932953-939132 GCF_001515605.1 Sinocyclocheilus anshuiensis
CTTTTTTTACTTTAACTTTAAATCGCCTGCATAAAATGGTCCCCTTGAGGAAATCGGCTTAATATACTAAATTTGGTCATTTTGTAATTTCTGTTTCTGTGACGGTTCGATTTAGAAGATAGGAAATATCATTAAAATCAATAGAAGTCAATGGAAGTCTCCATCATGAAAAACAAACATTTGTGATATTTGTATATCTGAGAAATAGAAAGAAATAGAGGGAGATAGAAAATGTGTGTTTGAGAACCAACGTGTGTGTGTGTGTGTGTGTGTGTGTGTGTGTGTGTGTGTGTGTGTAATTTATCTAGCTGTGACATCACTGGGAACCTCTCTCAATCTCTGCCTGCTATATTTGTCTTGTCTTATTAGTTATTATTGGAATAGATGAGTTATGAACAGCCTTCGAAGTTACCCAGTTAAAGGCAAACACACAGCAAGTAATGAGAGAGAGAGAGAGAATATGTAATGGTGTTATCTTAAGAGAGAGTTTTATATTTTCATTGGTGTCATTTTTCATTTTAAAAAGCATTTCACAATATCTGTTGGCTGATTTATTTCCATAATGATATTGAAAATGGTGGCCACATTCTAGCAAGCACAAGTCAATGCCACACAACACTCAAACAAATTTGCACAGACACGCCACTAAAAACAGACTCAGACGTCAACAACACATCAACACTCCAGACTAATAATAAATATACAGCATCCATGCAGCCATCCTATGAAAGCAGCTTGTGTAGTTATGCATATGTGTGTATGTGTGTTTATTGTGAATGAGGTTTATTAGAAATGAAGACTATTCAGATGTGACGCACCCCATTTGTTCAGTTGATTAGAGAATGCAGTGTGTGTGTGTGTGTGTGTGTGTGTGTGTGTGTGTGTGGTGCAAAGTGTGCTAGTTCTGCAAGGTGTGCTAGTTCTAACAGCTTGTATCCATAACTAAGGAGCAACACAATGGATCATTCAAAAAGGCAACCAACTAAGTCAAAACAACAGTGGAAGAAACTTACCTGTTTAACAGACATTATTTGCAGATATTTGGATAGAGATATTGAAAAATATAAATATATGATATATTGTGTGTGTGTGTGTGGGTGTGTGTGTGTGTGTGTGTAACAAAGGTCAAATTAAACAAGCTAAAAATAAAATCAGTAGTTATAAATGTTACAAATGATTTTAGGCATCACAAAATTACAAGGTATGGGGTGAAAAATGGAAATTAATTTTTAGAAATAAAGATTACATTTAATGATGTTATTAAATTATAAGTGTTCACAATTAAATACCCAGTATCAACCAAAATCATTCAAATAATAATAATAAATCCCGAATATCCACTAATGACTGATATGGTATTGCTATATGGTGCATCCCTAATAATGTCTTTATCTACTGCAAAGGCATTAAAAAATGTGTAAAAGTGGCTTAAGTGTCCTAATAATGTTGGAGCCACTGTATTGGGTTTTGCATTAGGCTATTGAAAAGCCCATATTACTCAACTAATATTTATTTTCACACTATGCAGAAGGGCCTCCATCCCACCCTACTGAACACATCTGAGTCTGTCTATGTGAGAGTGTTTTGTGTTACTCTATATTTAGTTCCTCCCCCATCCTCACACATGTTTAGTCATAGCACATTGACACCATTGCCATACCACATACGAATCAAAAACAAAGACAATTAATCACAGAGACAGTGTCACGCTTACCATCAAACTCTTCCTTGTTTTGTCTCATGCACACAAACTCTGTTCAGCACCACGGACAGCGCATGGTTTAAGCGCAGCATTTACTTTGCACTGAAAGTTTGTGGTGTATGTCTTGACATGAATGTTGTTTTTCTGTTTACCATCTCTGTTTGTATGCTTTTGCAGTTTAGTAGAAAAAGAGAGAGACAGATGGATAGATGGAACGATGGATTACTTGACAGGCCTCTATTCATGCACTAATGGCTTCACACATTCAGTAAGGATGTGTATGTGTGTTTTGGTTGTGCATTTTTTATTTTTTTTTCAAGAACTGTGTTTGTTCTTGAACAGATGTCAATTACTTTGACAGGACTATACTTTGCTTTGTCACACCCCGCTAGACAGACAAATAAAGGCCTTTCATTAAACTGTCTCAGACCATTATTTTGCATGCAATTGTGCGAATTGATGGTAATTTGTTCATTTGTTTGTTTGTGTGTGTTGCTTTTTGTGCAAATAAAGAAATTGTGGACAGTCACAGACCTGTTTGAAATAGGCACACTTTGCCACAGGGCTGTTTGGAAGTTTGAAGTGCTTAACAAATATTCAGTTTATCTAACATTTAGCAAGAGAGAGAGTTTGTGTAAGATGGGTTCAGATCTGTCTTTGATGTAATATCAGTCGGTTTTTGGCTTTGGTTCCTGAACACAGAACAGATGGACAGCTGGAAATAATGGACTTCAACAAGTTGTGATATATCACTAGAATTTCTTATTTCTCTGCAGATTATAACGTGCTCACTCACGTTTTCTTTCTAATTATTAGAATATGTCTTGTTTGTTATACATACATTAAGCATACACTACAGATTTCATTGCATAATCCAATCTTCTGAAGAGACATGATTGCTTTATGTAATGAACATAAATCAAGCACATTAAATACGGAAGTTCATGCATGTTCAAACTTTTGCAAGAACCAATGAGGTTTGTTTTCCTGCATCACACAAATATTGTTGAGTTTCCATGATTACCATATTTGATGAGCTCTATTAATGTTTACTGCTCAATTCATATGGATTACTTTGAGTTAAACTGGACAGAACTGGATGGCAGTGAATTAGTTATCTGGCATAATAAGTCAAATCAAGTCAAGTCAAATCAAACAAAATTGAATCAATGCTCAGGAATAAAGAGTTGAACCAAACTGAATTAAATAAGAAGTAAAAGAAAAAAACTGAATAAGCTGAACTGAGTCAAACTGAAACTGAATCAAAGACCAGGAATAATAAGTTAATTGAATCAAGGGTAATGAGTCGAACTGAGTCATGTTGAACCAAACTCTGTGATCAGAAATAAGCAGTTAAACAAAATTGAATTCAGTGGAATGTGCTGGAATAGAATCAAGGAGCAGAAATAATGATGACAAAGATGCATAGAGAAATTGGAGGCTTCCCTATCAAAAAATGGACAGGATTAAACAGAAAACAATTAGAAAGAAACAGAGAGATAAGACTGCTGTGAAAGCCAAACTGTTAAATGAGGCCAAAAAAGCAAAGACAGAGACTGAATTTGACCCTGATTTTCCCAGTCCTTCTCTCATCCATGACTTTTCAAAACTTTCCTTAGCACTTCATCTGTGTTCTCTCGGACTGCTCTTTTCCTAACTGTTCATCACTCATCACATTAGATCCAAGCAGGAGAAGAATAGGAGGGGAAACTGCATTAAATCCTCCATTAACTCCTCGCTTCCATTGGAATCCTCTAGAGAAATCCCCTATTTTCTCTCAAGTTTTTCTTGGTAATTGGGTTTTGATCTCTTTGTCGAACACAGTGTGTGACGTATGTGTGTTGATGGCATTCCTGTGAGTGTGTTTACAGGGATACTGGCAACATAGTAGAGACAAAGTGTCAGTCAGTGTAGTCAGCTCTGAAAGGAATTGAATTCAGATCTAACATCATTGCCTTTTTCACAAGATCTTTTTATATTCTTACTTTGACATCATTTTCTGTCTCTCCTGTAGTCTCTTTAAACTCTCTCGATCTCTTTTTGTATGTCACATAAAAAGTACACACAAACCCCCATCTCTTTTCTGTACTTGCTTTGCACTTGTTTCTTTCTGTCATACGACACACATTCCTGTCTCATGCCCCATTGCGTACACTAAAACAGTGTTTATTGGTGCAGTGAGCGGTGTGCACTGCTGTTTTGATAGCTGCAGTCTAGGGGCCTATTCCAGTGCAGGAGCTCTGTTATGGCCTGAACTGCAGCTGTCTGAAATGCTAATGCATTTATAGAAGCCATCAGCAAAGAACCAAGTGCTTTCAGACAATACAGATTACACTGCAAACTTCCCACGACTTATGAGAGTACTAAACAACGCTGGCAATGGAGTGGACAATTATGGACCCCAGTCCATCTTGATGCTTTGTTCTTCGTTAGCATCACAATAATGTTCTGCATTGTATTTGTTTGTTTGTTTGTTGGCATAAGTGGTATTTGTTAAGAAAAATATAATGATTATTGCTCATACTTAGGATTAGATGGGTGAAAAAAAATCCTGGAGAACCACAGTCCTGAAAATCTAACCAAAGTCTTCAGGATTACTTGGATTACATGCAGATGTATTTGATTAGATTTGGAACTAAACTCTACAGGACCGGAATTGCCCCTCCCTCCTCTAAGGCCACTCAGCACAACTTAGTGAATATATAGCAATACTCTAGCAACCACATAACCACATTCTAAAACCACTTAGAACAACTTAATGACTGTATAGAAACACCATAGCAACACATAATTGCACTCAGAACATCTCAGCAACCGCTGAGTTTTTTCTCAGGTAATTAATATTTGGTAAATGTCGGAATTTACTACAACTTGCTTTATTGCCTAATGCCACACGTATTGCATATATGCTTGTGCTTTGACTGTCGGGTGATTATCTAAACCTCTCTCTCTCTCTCTCTCTTTCTTTCAGACTAATATCCCTTTCCTGCAGAATGTATTGAGCAATAGCCAGTTCCTGTACGCCACAGTTGACACCCAGTTTATTGATGAGAACCAAGAACTTTTCAACCTCAAACCTACACAGAACAGAGCCCAGAAACTCCTGCACTATCTGGGTCAGTGTGTGTGTGTGTGTGTGTGTGTTCATCATTGTTTTGCACCTGTGATAGCCTAAAATGTGTGTGAGTGTATTTGTGTTTAAACATCTGCTTTTTTTCTCCACAGGTCACACAATGGTAAATGGACCCATGACTCCTATTCCAGTGAAAGCCAAATCTTCACCTGTTGATCCAGTCGTTCCTTCTGTTTCTCTGGGTATGACACACACACACACACAGGTTTGTTTTTGTGAATTGTGGGGACATTCCATAGGCGTAGTAGTTTTTATACTGTACACGCTGTATGTGCTATTGCCCTACACCTAAACCTACCCCTTACAGGAAACTTTGTGCATTTTTACTTTCTCAAAAAACTCACTCTGTATGATTTATAAGCCTTTTGAAAAATAGGGACATGGGGTAATATCCTCATAAGTCACCTTCTCCTTGTAATACCTATGTCATACCCATGTCATTATACAAATGTGTGTCCTCATATGTCACAAAAATGCACGCGCGTGTGCACACACACACACACACACACACACACATTTAGTTACCCTAATTGTGTTCCATTAAACACCATGAAGGAGAAGTTTTAAAGAATATCCCGGTCCAACTAATCTCATGAGAACAGTTAGCCTAAACACTAGAACAGTTCAAATTGTCATTAGAGTGTGCTGCCTGGGCATGCTTTTACATTGCATTTACATGCATTTACAGTGGATGGAGAGTGGAGCTTTTAAGCTTCAGAAAGGTTGAACAAGCACCATAAAAGCATCATTAAAGGGGTTCATATGACCTGTGTAGTGTGTACTATATAGTTTTATGTGAGGAAGAAACACAAATTTAAGTGATTATTCACAAATAATTATCCCCTCCATTGAGCTGTTCTGTTGCAACCAGATCATTTTAACTTAACAACTACCTTACTAACTATTGATAAGCAGCAAATTAGAAGTTTATTGAGGCAAAATTCATAGTTAATAGTTAGTTAATAGTGAGAACTGGTCCCCAAACTAAACATGTGAGCGATTCTTGGGTTTATATTTGAATGAAAGCCTAAATTAAATAAGACTAAATTCATCATTTTAATTTTTGGGTAAACTATCTCTTTAATTTAGATGCATTGTTCCTTTTAGATTAGTTATAGTTCCTTTTAGTTTACTTTAGTTTAGTTTTACTCCCCAACACTGCACACACATATCTCAGGTTACAGGCACACTTGCCACATCAAAATTGTACCACAACAGATGTTTGTGGAATCCATACTCTTGTTTATAGCTATCCTAAACATTGGCACCCCCCCCCCCCCCCCCCCCCCCCCCCCCCCCCCCCCCCCCCCCCCCCCCCCCCCCCCCCCCCCCCCCCCCCCCCCC
>NW_015551055.1:939249-949912 GCF_001515605.1 Sinocyclocheilus anshuiensis
GAGAGAGAGAGATTCCTAAGGGATAGATATATGTATGCATATGTGTGCGCAATTAATTTAGCCAATTTTCTCCTATTCTCATTTGCATACCTTTTTTCTTGTTTGTTGAATGTGATGTGTAAAATAATTCCCAAAGGAATACATTTAAGTATGCATATCCAAAAAAAAAAAGTTTCCCCACTTTCTTCCTGTTCTCAGTGCTTTAGATGTGAGTTCTCAGTGGGACAGGTTGTAGTTTGCCGAGCTTGTAAAATCATCCCCCTACACAATTGGACTAAATATGTGTTGTGTATGTAGGTGTTTGTATGGAATAGGTCTTTCACGGGATAAAAAATGCATGTGTCTGTGTAAGTAGGTCACATCTGTGGTAGGTGTATCCCAAGCCTCATGAGATGCTACTCTGCATTGTGTGTGTTGCATGTGCGTTTCAGACACACAATGAGCGATAAATAGGCTTTGGCCTTCTTTCCTTTCATATGGCCGCCAGCGTTCCATACAGGGAAATTCCCACAGCAGCACATACATTTGAACTCACATGTGGGTGTATTTATGCCTTGAAATATGCAAATCTATGCATCAATGTCTTACTGCACTTCTATCATTTGTCTCCCCCATTATTTTTTATCTCATACTCCCTCTCTCATTGGACAGCATGAATTGATTTTATTTTCTCTTGAATAAGCTAGCAACCCACCCGATTTTTATGTGTTTGCCTCATTTGCATTAATAGAGAGAGTAGGTATGTCCAACTTAGTTTGTAATGGAAGTTAACAGTACCACCACCTGCCTGCTGGGTTAATGGCCTCTCAAACTGACACATCTGAGATCTATAAATAGTAGGAATTTCCCATTGTCTGTTGGTTTGTGGGTTCTTGTAGCTTTGCCACTGACCCGTAACCTCCAGGCAGAAAAAGCAATGCTTAGTTTTAGCAGAGAAATGTGGTCTGGTTTAAACTATTCAACACTTAATTGTCTTCCTGTTCTCCTCAGCAAACATTCATGTGATGCTCCTGTTCTTATTTCGAGTTTACTTTGATTGGCTGCCAAAATGAGACGTTGCATGACAGGGAATCAGTGAGAAGTGTCAGTGGCACTCTTTTAATTGATCACCTGTTTCAAAGCTGTATGTGTGACAAGCTCACAATGAGAAGCAGTCAGATTACTGCAACATCAGTACATAGCTCTTCATCAATGATTGTCAGTATTTAATAGTAGATCAATTGTAGATACAGTCCCTAGGGGTGTGCGATACTATTGTAATTTGTTGTTTTAAACATGTGAGCTGACAAGTAGCAATGTCACTCACTTTGCAAAAAGAAAAAAAAAAAACGCCTTAAGATCGCACACAATAACTGCATGATTTAACTTATTAGAATGTAGTCATTTTTTTTTTTCCCTTCCAGGTGAGCCACCCATGGGCTTCCGTGAGGTCCTGTTGAGGGAGGGTCCTGAGGGTTTTGCACGGGCAATTCGACAGCACCAGGGTCTTCTACTGATGGACACTACCTTCAGAGATGCCCACCAGTCCCTGCTGGCCACTCGCGTCAGGACACACGACCTCAAGAAGATTGCTCCATTCGTGAGCCACAACTTCAATAATCTCTTCAGCCTGGAGAACTGGGGAGGCATGTGACATTGCTTAATACACATACATTTGCACAGAAGTGCAAATTCATTAAACAGCTTTTTGAGATGTTCCCCAGCTCTGTGTTTAGGCTTACAGAGGATCACTTCGGTCTTTGACATGACCTTAATATCTCTCTTGCTTTCTCTAGGAGCTACATTTGATGTAGCATTGCGTTTTCTGTGGGAGTGTCCGTGGAAGAGACTTCAGGAGCTCCGAGCTCTGATTCCCAATGTCCCATTTCAGATGTTGCTACGTGGAGCCAATGCGGTGGGATACACAAACTATCCTGATAATGCAGTTTTCAAGTGAGATCACACACATATTTCCATTGGCTAATGTTATTTTCTATCCTCTACTCCTAATCCTACCCTCACAGAAACCTTTCTGTATATTTAAATGTTTAAGATATTGTTTAGCATGTTTATTAAGCTGTTTATCTCTTGTGCGCTGTTGACTCGTCCACACAATTTAGGTGATTACATTTGTAGGCACAAGCAGTGCATGTATTGAGCCATAGAGAGTTAGAGCTGATACCATAGCAGCAGTAAACACAGTTGTAGTGCTATTCACATTTATTTTTTAATATTAGTTTAATTATTAAGCTAATACTTAATGCCATGTACACACAGTAGTTAGGATTTTCTCATGCTTCCATAATAGGCCAGGTTTGCTCACAAATGTAACAAATACACCAGTAATATCCTAGGTTGTGCTACTTTGGTAAATATGCTCATATTCATATGTCTGAATAAAACAGTGTAAATATAGTGTGTAATAGCATGTATATATGCAGTATATTGGACATAGATGTATCATTCTCCTAACAACTCCATAGCAATACGCTAAAGTTCACTCAGAACTCCTTATCAGCCATGCTAAAAACTACTCAGCATACCTTAGCAACCACATGGCAATATTCTTGCAACCACCCACAACACCTTATCATGGCAGTGAGTTTCTTAGAATTTCTACTTTCCATAATAAAAACAACAAAAACAGTTTTGATGGTAACTGTTGGAAAGTACATAATATTCTGGCAGGCATTAAAATTGTCAATGGCTTGACTCGAATGTTCGTTCATGCAAATGTCTCTCTTTACTCTTATAAACCATACATGTCGGTTTTGAAGGAGTTGGCAGTAGTGCAGAGCTGACAACCTTGTTTTCATTTTTCTACACTCTCTCTTTCTCTAGATTCTGCGAGGTAGCCAAAGAGAACGGAATGGATATCTTCCGTGTCTTTGACTCCTTGAATTATATTCCCAACATGCTTTTGGGGATGGAAGCAGCAGGGGCAGCGGGAGGCGTGGTGGAGGCAGCCATTTCTTACACGGGAGACGTGTCTGATCCCATGAGACAGAAATACTCACTGGAGTACTATCTGAAGCTGGCCAATGAGCTAGTTAAGGCTGGAACACACATACTGGCTATTAAGGTAGAGCATGTGTACAAGGACAAACACATTCACACAGAATTGGCCTGACAATCATATGTTCCACACTCATAAAGGCAGAGGTGAAGGATTTGCTAATGTAACCACTGGGTTTTTTTTGTGTCAGGGCTCTTAGCATGTTATTTTCAGCTGTGTTTGACAGTTACTCAAGGGTGTAATGACTGAAGATTTTGACAGTAATACTCATTCTCGCTCTGTTATTTCTGTTTCTTTTCTCTTTTTCTTTGTTGAGCTGCTGTAATGACAGTAATCGTCATAATGTGATTTTCTTTTCTATGGGGTGCACTTGAGTGGTTCAAAGCAGCTCTGCTCTCTTTTCTTCCTAGGACATGGCTGGCCTGTTGAAGCCAAAAGCTAGCCGTTTACTGATTGGAGCATTGCGGGACCATTTCCCCGACGTCCCTATCCATGTTCACACTCATGATACGGCGGGTGCGGGAGTTGCTGCAATGTTAGCCTGTGCACAAGCAGGTGCAGATATAGTGGACGTAGCAGTGGACTCGATGGCAGGCATGACCTCTCAACCGAGCATGGGTGCCATCGTCGCCTGCACCAGAGGAACCAAACTTGATACTGGTGAGTGGAAAAGAAACGTGTAAAGGTACGGCGAAATGTTGATAGAAATTTCACAAGCAAAAAAAGAGCCATTGTCAATAGTGTAGTGATGCATGAAGCACCGTTCACACAGAAGTCACTTTCATAGCTGGTAGCTTTCTGTTGGTCAACACAGTGAATCCGCATGACCAGCTTGAAAACGAGCCAAATCTGCGTAAATGTGGCCACGCCTTAAGGCTCAAAACATAATCTACACAAGTATGTGTGTAAATGCAAACTGGGACTGAGAAAAGCTGACTGAGAAAATCCCCCAAATAGTACTTAAATGGCATTACATTATTGTGGCAGATAAGTAAAGCCCTGAAAGTCACTAATGTCATATGTATTATGATTTACATGTGATACTGTATATGTAGTGTTTATTATATTTTTCCTTAAACATTTATTCCATCTGCGCTATTTTTGAGTTCTTGGACTGTGTAGACATGCAGACTGACATCTTCAGCCACTGCATCTCATCTGAAAGTATTTAATAGCAGTTCAGCTTAAAAAAAAGTCATAGCCATAGGCTAGTGGGCAGAGCTCTTGACATATCGCACAACAGCGCTTCGGGGGACCCGAGTTCTGACTCAAGGTCTTTTTTTTACGTTTCTGTTCTAGTCTCACAACTCCTCTTGTCAAATAAAGTCAGTGCCCAAAAATATAACTTAAAAATATAAAAATTTATTTATATACACTTCAGTTCAAAGATTTGGGGTCAGTAAGATTTTTTTTTTTTAATGTTGTTAGTCTCCTATGATAAAAAAAAAAATACAGTGAAAACAATAGTATTATGAAATTACTGCAATCAAGCAAAAACTTTTTCTATTTTAATGTATTTTAAATTGTAATGTATTGCTATCATGGCAAATCTGAATTTGTTTTGTTATTACGCCAGTCTTCAGTGTCACTTGATCCTTCAGAAATCATTCAGATATGCTGTGTTTCTGTAATATTTCTTATTATTACCAATGCTGAAAATAGCTGTTTCATATTTTTGTCAGTTTTGTAGTTTTGTGTTTTTGGTCAACTATTGTCATGGCACAGCAAACGTTTGAAGACTGAATAGTGCTGCTGAGCAAGTTAGATGAAGTGAGAACAAGCTTTAAGTATGTACAACATGTGACTTTTGGTCCACACTTGAATGTTTACATAAAGCCCGGCTCACACTGTGCGATTTTGGCCACGATTTGGTCGTCTGAGACAAACTTTGAAAATCCTAAAAGATTCCTATAATCCTAGGCTAAAATCTGTAGTCTTTGATCGTTAGTTTGACATGTTCACCGACAGCCAATTAATGGCCGTCGCGATCAGATATTACCTCCGACGAACTTCTGGCAGTGTCAGAAGATTTGGCGCACAGTCCTGCAGTCAAACTGTCTTCGTTTTTCAAGACAAGCCATGATCAGAATTAATGCTAGAGATTTCTTCTAACTGCATAAACTTCGGCACTCTCGTCGTCTGCTCACGGAATTCATATGATTCGTTGCCTTTGCTATGATATACACCGGTTGCGCTGCTGTTTTCATGTGGGTGTGTAGAGTTGCTTACAGTAAATACGCCGGTATTGCCACCATTCATATACTTTTAATGATTATACAACATTACAGCCCCGCGTGCAATGCAGCTCGCAGTCACTGAACGTATATGTGTTGATAAGGTAAAACTCCGGACAAGTTTTCTTGCGCGCACCCGTTTTTAACGCGTCTTGACTGTCGTACAGTCTGACATTAATGACAACTGAGATCCCACAATGTGACATGATCATCATGTTCGTACAGTCTGACAAGTACAATCCTAAAGGACTTTTAAAAAATCGCACAGTGTGAGCCTGGCTTAAGGTGTGTTTCTGGCCTAGGTCAGTACATGTGCAGTTTAATTCAACAGGCTGCCCATGATCAGTTTAATGTTACAGGCAGGCACAATTGATTAATGATGTCTAATTAGTCAAGTCGCTAAGCTCATTAATCAAGGGACCCAGCAGGGGCTGTCGTCATATATCAATACATTTGTACTTTTATACAGTTGTGTGCATGTGTGCTGTACTGTCCGTGTGAGTGTGATAATTACTGTATTCTGAGAGGCATGTTAGGCAAAAAGCCTACAGTAGCAGAGAGGGGAATGTGTTGACACACCTTGGACAAAGACTAATGACGGAGAAGAAAAGAGAGGAAGAGAATGTTCCATTCCCTCTCCCCCATTTTCTTTTTAACTGCACTTACCCATGTATTTCTCCTTGCTCCACTTCATTACCGTCAAAGTTAAATCATAGTTCCTCTTCCCAGCCTTTCCCTCCCTCTCTCCCCCTCGTCTGTCCCCCAAATATGGTTCCTCTGAGGCAGGATGGTTAGATAATGGCCGCTGCACTTCAATTTCAGATTCTCCTGAACAGTCTCTCATGTAGCCACACCATACACAGCAATCTGTGAGTCGCTCTTTAAACACCGAGATACCAAAAAATGAGATATGAAAAAAATGAACAAAGCAAAACATAAGAGAAAAAAAAAACTGATTTTTACATTTTATGTGGAAAATATGGGTGGTGATTGTTTATGTGAATGTTGCCACCACAATGCTAGTTCTGGGTGGTTGCCAGAGCGTTGCTATGTGGTTCCTAAGATGTTCTGGGTGGTTGCCAGGAGCAACGCTATGCAGTAGCTGGGGTTGGTTAGGTGGCTGCTTACAGACTTACATCAGAAAAGCCCACTCCCAAGTATTTATAATACTCCTATACTGGTCCCCACATATGGCTGGGGTCCATCTTTCTTTGTATGTTAATGGGATTGTGGTAACATTTTAGTTAAGGGACCAATTCTCACTATTAACTAGTTGCTTATTACTGTGCATGTTACTTGCATATTGGCTGTTTTTAGTGCTTATGAAGCACAAATTAATGCCTTATTCTGCATAACCATATTTTAGATCCCTTAGTCCTTCCCCATACCTAATCTTAACAACTACCTTACTATTAATAAGCAGCAAATTAGGAGTTTATTGAGGGTACAGTCATTGTTAATAGTTAATTAAAAGTGAGAACTGATCCCCAAACTAAAGTGTGACTAGGTGAAAACCGAAAAATTTTCGACTCTATAAAGGCACAGTTTTCAGTATCATTCATGTCAGCAACACAAATTGTGCAGGTTTACATCCTGACCTTTAAAACTTAGAGTTAGAGGTTTTGTTCAAATCCATAACCCTAAAGGTCTGTTCACTCCAACAAATGTTTGGCAAAAAAAAAATTAGGTCCAGTTTTCACATGCAAATTGTCTGTTTTGATTGGTGCATAAAAAAACGCTGATGGGCTGAGTGAAAATGCCATTTCACTCTCTGACATAGATGGCACTTACACAAAAGAAACAATACCCAGGTTACCCCAGTAAAGGGGCAAGCACAGTACACCTTTCAATCCATTGACTTCTATTCATACACATGTGAATGCTGGAGTCTGGAAATGCAAGCTTTTGCAAAGAAGTTGTACATTTCACTGCGTTCTAAAGTTCCACTTTGATGCACGATGCATTTGTGAAGATGTGTGACAAATAGCTGATTTAAAAGAACACAAACTTTAAAGCTGCAGGTTTGCAGTGTTGGAGGAAAATGGAGTAGATTATATATGGGGTTTTTTTTCATTTGGGATTTATTATTATTTGTTATATGCTGAATTTATTTATTGTTTTTGCATACATTTTTCGGTTAAGTAACTTCCATTTCTGACAACTGCTTATCAAGGAGAAGAAAGGAAATAACAAACAACCGTTCAGATTTTTGTATTCAAAAATGATGGTGTTTATCAAACAACACGAAATACGAAGACAAAAGAGCCATTTCCAGATTCTTCCTCTGCTATACATTTATACATTAATTTAGCTATATACAGTTGCTTAGCAAAACATTATTTTATGAACGCCACTAAACTGTAGTTTAATGCATTGGCTCTGGGCATGTGACTGAAAGAGCAAATCACCATAAAAAAATAAAATAAAATAAACACATGCAAATGTTTGTTGTGCCAATCTGATAGACAGATGATAGCCAATTATAGATTAATTTAAAGTTATTTCTTTTTTGAAGGTTTTACCTTTCAAATAATATATATTCACACACCACACTATGAGTGCATCTGTTGAGGTAATTGGTCACGGAAGACCTCTAGTTTCTTGAAGATCCCTCATTCCCTCTCTTCGCTTTGTCTTACTGTCACTGGTTTTCTCTCTAGTGTATTGAGCTGGTTAATTTAGTTGCCAGTGTAGCAAGCTAGCACAGGTAAAGCTTTAGCTCAATGTCTCTGCATCAGGCATTAGAAAAATGTGTTATTAATGCTACACACACATTTATTGTACCCCAGTATTGTACACCCACACTTGTTAACGCCTCTTACACATGTCTTGTTTTCATTAATTTATGTATGTATGTGTATGTATGTATGTATGTATGTATTTAGATACATTTCTGTCTGTATTGCCCCATGCAGTTGCCCTGCTATTGATTTGTGTTCTCTGGCTTAGTTCCATATTTAGTGTTCTCTCGCTCTTTCCCTCCACTTTCCTCTTTTCCTTTCTAACACACTTTGTCTCTCAAATATTCTTTCCCCCCATTTTTGTCCCTTCAGGATTTTTCGTTCACTTATTCTAATCCTTTCCTTTATTTCTTGTTTTCGCTCATTCTCTTTCACCTACACTCATCTGTCCCTATATGTTTGTTTTGTTTTTGTCCTTCTATATCTGTAAGTTCATTTTCTTCCAATTCCATGTTTTTCCATGCAGTCTTCAAGCCCACTGCTTCCACTAACACTATTCTTTTGCTTTCCATCTGTTATCTTTCACCTACACTCATCTGTCCCTATATGTTTGTTATGTTTTTGTCCTTCTATATCTGTAAGTTCATTTTCTTCCATTTCCATGTTTTTCCATGCAGTCTTCAAGCCCACTGCTTCCACTAACACTATTCTTTTGCTTTCCATCTGTTATTTTTTCTCTACATCTCTCGATTTTCAGTGGAAAGACAAGTTTGGACTTACTTTCACAATCAAACCTTTTATCCCTGTGTAACCCCTTTATGTTCTTTTAAAAGGCACTCTGCTTTGTCTCCAGTCTCCCTCTCTCTCTCTCTCTCTCTCTCTCTCACACACACACACACACACATTTTTTGCAATGTTGTGCCAGTCTTCATTGATGTCAGTAAATTTCAGCATAATATGAACAAACTGTTCTAACCTCAGAACTCAACACAAAATGCAACCCTTAGCTTTGTTTAGTTTAGAATACTTTAATTTTAGCACTTGCTTTTGTCAGAGAACAGAAAGTATACAATTATGTCATATAATTGTGCGGTTGTGTGTTTTCCCTGCTGGAAAAACATCTCAAACCAACGTTTGCTGATCTTAGCTATAGCTGGACTCCCATGCTGAAGCCTGTTTCTGATTTTGTATACAACTTTGTGTCTCATAATTGCTACGTTTATTATTGCAAGTTTATATCTCCCAATAATGACTTGCAGCATGATTTTTAATCTCACAATGCAACTTTGTTTTACAATCTGACATTATTTTAAGCTTTATCTCCCATACTGCCAGCCTGATACAAGTGGGTGTTAAATTAGCTGGTCGCCAACTGCTCTCCTAGCTGAAAGTACCCAAAACCCTACTAAAACCATCAAAACAGACTGGATTAACCAGGCTTTGCCACACTGGGAGACCTTAGTCTTTTTTTTCCCCAAAAAGTGAATGGCATACTTTGTTTTAGAGTTTTGTCTTAAAGCCCAAAGCTCTGTATGCAACAAAAATAAATAAATTAATTAAATAATAATAATAATCAACCAATCAGAAAATTGTATCATCATTTATAGCTCATACAAGCACATATACATACACACTACAAATACACATTCATAAACACACATCCACTTTAGAGGCATTTAGGGACATATATCTACTGTAGTACATTGAGTACAGCACACGTTGTACATTCACTTCACTTAATGGACTGATTACTATTTTCTGTTGGAGTGACGCAGACCCAGCAGGAGCATTATAATAGAAGGGAGCATCTCACTGATGACATACAAGTGTAAAAATAAAAAGTTGTGTGTGTGTGTGTGTGTGTGTGTGTGTGTGTGTGTGTGTGTGTGTGTGTGTGGCCTGAAGACTGGAAAGATGACTCTTGTGGCATCAGGCTTAATTAAATCTACATTGATTATTGCAGTCTGACTTTATGCAGGGCCTTTATTGATGGATTGATGGTGTGTTTTGAGATGTGTCAGATTAGGACAGCAGTATCTGTCAGTCAAATGTCCCCAGCAAAAAGAGAAAGACAGCACTACCAACACTACCATATGTATGTATATATATATATATATATATATATATATATACAGTGGGTACGGAAAGTATTCAGACCCCCTTAAATTTTTCACTCTTTGTTATATTGCAGCCATTTGCTCTTTCCTAAATTTTAAAGACAACTTAAAAGATGACTAATTACTCAGAGCAGTCACTGTATCTTGTTAAACAGATTTGAAAAGGCAATCTTATGTCACAATTTGTGTGAATACTGTTATGGCCAAAACGGTGACCTGTACATTATTTGAATGATTTTTGATTGTTACATTTCTTGGTGCTTGTAAACAGCCTATACTAAATACATAAAGGATAATCTACAGTCAATACAGACCCCTGCTTTGCATAGGGGAAATGATCACCCTGTCTGGTTGCCTGTACATATTCCTGCTAATCATGTGGCTACTTATCAAATAAATAAATAAACATTTAATATTGATTTTTTTTCTTCTTCATGACCCAAATAAACCAGCTTTGAGGGAAATCATGATACTACAACCTTTGCTTTGAAGAAAATATATATATTTTACATTCAGACAAAAAGTCAACGCAATATATTTTAAAGGGGTCATATGATGCTGCTAAAAAGAACATTATTTTGTGTATTTGGTGTAATGAAATGTGTTTATGCGGTTTAAGGTTCAAAAAACACATTA
>NW_015551055.1:949929-956645 GCF_001515605.1 Sinocyclocheilus anshuiensis
TAACTCTTAACTTTTATAAAGAATATCTCTTTGGATTTGAGACTTTAGTCTTTGCAACTTTACAGATCTTCTTTATTCACCAAGAGCTTGTAACACTCCAAAGAGAAAGGAAAAATTGAAATTGCATCATATGACCCCTTTAAGTTTGATAAAATATAGTGATTAAGATTTGTATAACCACATTTTTCTGATCGGTCGATATTTCTCTGCAGAATCATGGGTAGTGTAGTTAAAATTGAAATTGGTGTCTTTTATGAAGCCTCACTCTGTGTATATATATATATATATATATATATATATATATGAAGCCACATGGCTTATTTGTAACACACGTCTTCTGTCATGCAGGTGTTTCTCTGGACAGAGTCTTTGACTACAGCGAGTACTGGGAAGTGGCTCGTGGTCTGTATGCTCCCTTTGACTGCACCGCCACAATGAAGTCTGGTAATGCAGATGTTTATGAAAATGAGATCCCAGGAGGCCAGTACACCAACCTACACTTCCAGGCCCACAGCATGGGCCTCGGTAACAAGTTCAAAGAGGTGAAGAAAGCCTACGCTGAAGCCAACAAGCTGCTGGGAGACCTTATCAAAGTAAGACCTCCAAAAATCTCATTTTGATTGCAAATGTGTCACCCACTCTCTTTCTTTCTACCTTTCTTTCTTTCTTTCTCTCTCCTCCTCCCCTGTTCTACATACTGAAGAGTGTCCTTGAAGGGCAGTGAATAAAGTGGCTTTTTCTTTTCTATTGGATTTCCTGTCATTTATATTCCACAAGTATATAGTCGAAGCTCTTGTGCCTGTTGATTCAAACCTACCAATTAACTTAAAACAAAAGAAAAAAATGCTGCAGTGTACCCTAAATTGTGCATGGAGACAAAATAACAATGTCATCACGAGCACACGTCATTCTTTCCTCTGTTCAAATTAAAATAATAATAACAAGACATTACATGTTGCAGATTCTAGATGTATAATTCTCATTCAGCATGGTGAGCTGACATTCTGCCACCATCCAGCATCTCTTTGGCTAACATAAGAACAAGTTATGTCGCTTTCCTTCACAGGAATAATGTGATAGTAAGTGTTCTGGTTATCAGATCAGTCCTTATAATCTGATACCAGCAGTCAGTCACCTGCCAGTGCTGGCTTCTGCTGTGCTGCGCTCTGCCCCTAAGGCTGACTTAATCAATCAGCTGAAATGTGTCTTGCATCGCTTGCTTCAGCCTTCCGCTCAGTGCAATCAATTATTGGGATTCTCCTAATAGAAGTTTCTATTTACCTCCAGTCTATCTGCATGTCATTGTTATTCAATTTACATTCTTTGTCTTGTTTTTCTCTCTTCTTTTTTTTCCACGGCATCTCTCTTGATTTTAGTTCATGGGCTGAGGGGAAATAGGCTGGACTTTGAGATCCTGTGGTGATACTCCATTTATTTTCCTTTTGCTATTGCGATCTCTCTTTCTCTTTCTCTTTCTCTTTCTCTCTCTCTCTTTCTCTCTCTCTCTCTCTCTCTCTCTCTCTCTCTCTCTCTGTATATCGGCCTCTCTCTCTCTCTCTCTCTCTCTCTCTCTCTCTCTCTCTCTCTCTCTCTCTCTCTCTCTCTCTCTCTCTCTCTCTCTCTCTCTCTCTCTCTCTCTCTCTCTCTGGTTATGTTCAGAATAGCATGCCACATTCTATTTTTGAAAGATAGTAGTAGCCTTATTTTCTTTAGGCATGGAATACATTGATGGCCAACTACATTTGCCAGAATGTGCTGTTTAAAACCATTTCTGGTATGATGAATGAACTCTCTTTCTCTCTCTCTCTCTCTCTCTCTCTCTCTCTCTGGTTATGTTCAGAATAGCATGCCACATTCTATTTTTGAAAGATAGTAGTAGCCTTATTTTCTTTAGGCATGGAATACATTGATGGCCAACTACATTTGCCAGAATGTGCTGTTTAAAACCATTTCTGGTATGATGAATGAACCAAAAGTGATATCCTTCACCAAATGGTAGGGCAAAGTTTTATTATTTGCCAAAAGTTAAAGGGAAAGTGGCAGTAAAGACTAATAAATAAATGCATTAAAAATAAATGCTAGAATCCTGAAAGAAATGTATCAGTTTCCACAAAAATACAACATTCATCATAATAAGAAATGTTATTTGAGCACCAAATCAGCATATTAAAAGGATTTCTGGGTGATCATGTGAGACTGAAGAAGAAAGTAATGAAGGAGTAATGGCTGCTGAAAATTTGGCTTTGCCAACCCAGGAATAAATTACATTTAAAAATATTAAAACTTAAATCATTTTTTTTATTTTTTATTATTATAATAATTCACAATTTTACTGTTTTACAAGATTTTTAATCAAATAAATGTAGTCTTGGTGAGCACAGTAGACTTCTTAAATTTTGTTTAAAAAAGACGGTATTTAAAAATATCTAAATATTAGGCAGCATGGTGTATATTTTGCACAGTAAGCATTATGCTAGTTTTCAGTTCTAAACACAACCTTCATGTCTTGCTCTTTTTTGCTATCCGGTTTGCGGAGACACACAGCAGCACACATGTACACACACTCCACTAATTCTGTTTCTTTTGAAGCAGCAAGCACTGACACACACAAACCGTTCTCTTGAGTTCAAAACGCTCGCTGTCCATGCCGATGGCCAAACAGATGTTGTCGGTTAGCCAGAGATACCCTGCGCAATAGCACAGGAGAGAGTAAACACTTCTAGACCTGTGTGTGTGTGAGAGAGCGAGAGAGAGAGAGAGAGAGAGAGAGAGAGAGAGAGAGAGAGAGGGAGAACACAGCAAGCACTGACACACACAAACCGTTCTCTTGAGTTCAAAACGCTCGCTGTCCATGCCGATGGCCAAACAGATGTTGTCGGTTAGCCAGAGATACCCTGCGCAATAGCACAGGAGAGAGTAAACACTTCTAGACCTGTGTGTGTGTGAGAGAGCGAGAGAGAGAGAGAGAGAGAGAGAGAGAGAGAGAGAGAGAGAGAGGAAGCAAAGACTGAGAGACAGAAGCAGAAAGCAACTGAGATGTACACAGAAGGATTACAGTACGTCAGAAAAGCAGTAAGAGGAGACACTGATGGGCATGAGGATTACTGTGTGTGTGAGCGTGTGTGTGTGCATGTGTGTTTGATCCCCTTTTAATCCCGTCTCAGTCTCATCTTATAACACTTTCCCCGACAGCCTCCATCACAGTGACTTGGCCTGACCGAGTTTTGCATTGTGTCTGGGTACTTAACAAATCCTCTACTTAATTAACAACCCGCTGATTTTTCTCTCAATTCAAAGTGAAGGTAGAAGTTGAAGGATTTTTCAGTAACTGAGGGCGGCATCCTCATAATTGGAATATTTCACCAGAAACATGCTTTCTTTTGGCTTCAGACAATCCTTTTGAGCTACAGTCCAACAATGTAGCCAAATATTCAAGACCAAATCTAAATGTTTAAGAATTGATCATTGATCAGCCACTATTCTGAATTTTCATATATTTTCTATGGTAGTGACAGCCCTGTACTGGACAGTATGTACTGTTTTAAAAAGTAGTTTGTAATATTACATTTTTTCAAATGGTAACATGCCACATTCTTGTCACATGAACTTACTACATTGGTTGTTTAAGTTTGGAGTGACTTTGGGTCTTTACAAAAAAATAAAAAATAAAAGTATTTTGCATGTTTTGACACATGCTCTAGTGCAATTATCATGTTCTGTATCAGGGCCTGAAATAAATTACTGAAAATGTAATATATATACTATATATTACAAACTCTTTTCAGTCTCTTGTTTCCCAGCAAAGTGTGATGAAATCATGTGCAATATTGTTGTTTATTTAGCTAAACAGATAGTTAAGGGTATATCATCATAGTTATATTAAAAATGAATAAAGTTAAAGTTAAAAGAATGTGTTGGGGAAAAAACACAACAGATAAAATCCTGAGAAAGGAGAACATGCTGCAAAATCAGTTGTGAAAGTAGGTCATCATTTATGTATGAATACGCATGAATATGCATATAAACAATCAAACTAATGGAAATGAGATCGAAACTGGCACTTTTTTCAGCAAGGATGTCTTAATTTGATCAATCTTTTTACAAAAGATTTCTGGTAACACTTTATTTTAAGGATCAAATTTTAGCTATTAATTAGTTGCTTATTAGCATGCATATTACTAGCATACTGGCTGTTTGTTAGTACTTATAAAGCACATATTAATGCCTTATTCTGCATGGCTATATTTTAGATCCCTTAATCCACCCCATACCTAAATTAACAACTACCTTACTAACTATTAATAAGCAGCAAATTAGGAGTTTGTTCAGGGAAAACTCTTAGTTAATAGTGAATATGTGTTTCCTATTCTAAAGTGTTACCAGATTTCTGTATCAAATAAATGATAATAATAATAATTGATGATAATAATAATTGTTAGTACTTATAAAGCACATATTAATGCCTTATTCTGCATGGCTATATTTTAGATCCCTTAATCCACCCCATACCTAAATTAACAACTACCTTACTAACTATTAATAAGCAGCAAATTAGGAGTTTGTTCAGGGAAAACTCTTAGTTAATAGTGAATATGTGTTTCCTATTCTAAAGTGTTACCAGATTTCTGTATCAAATAAATGATAATAATAATAATTGATGATAATAATAAGAAATGCTTGATCACCAAATCAGCATTGGAATGTTTTATGAATGATTATTTGACAACGAAGACTGCAGTAATGGCTGCTAAAAAAATCAGCTTTACCATCACAGGAATAAATAATATTTTATTATATATTAAAATAGAAAACAGGTATTTTAAATTGTAAAAATATTTCACAGTATTAGTGTTTGTAATGTATTTTTTTATGTATTATGTATTATGTAATGTATTTGAGGGGAAAAAGGTAATAATGTCTTTGAATACTACTTAAAAAAATACCTATTATGAGTTTATTTTCAAAACATTATGACTGCATTCTCGAAAGCATAATGTTTTCTTTTTTTTAATACTAAGCATATAGTATCCCATTTTATGAACATTTATCAAATGTAACACCGATTACAATTGTGAGCAATACCCACAATAACACACTGTAAAATAGTACGATACTCTGCTATTCTGAGCTCAACCAATGTCTCATGTCACGCTTAATTTAGTGAAATCCCATTTGATTATCCAGACATCTTACGGAGAGTCACTTCTCTATGAACAGTATTCCCTGGCTGAGATGACTGAACTTCTGAAGCAGAAGAGAGATATGCAAGAGTGTCAGAATTTTAATATTGTTCAAAGAACATGTGTAACTTATGTAAATGTTGATATTTATGTGCAAAATAAGTTTTATAATTGGAGGTCTGCACTGTGTTATGGTCTACGGTCCTAGCAGTGCCCGAGTCACTCAGGGTCTGTGGGGGTTGTTGCCAAAGCCTTTGCACATGTCATGTCTGTGGCTTTGTATTTAAACTAAGATATTAACCTTGCGTAACCTTTGTCTAGGACTCTGTTACAAAACTTAATCCTAAATATCACTCTATTTCTTTCCTTTTTTGACCTACTTTCAACCATCCAGTCCTAGAGTGGTTACAGTTTTTGTTTGTTTGTTTCATTTGTAAAAAAAAAAAAAAAAGTATGTTTTTTGGGCATGGCAACACAGCAATACCATGTTATCGCTACAGTATGATATCCTTTAAAATGCCTTGGAGCACTATGTTATAATCATTACTGTGGCACATATCAAAATATCTGATATGCCAATACTGTACTATGGTACATTTTTTAAGGCAACACTTTTAAAGTTCTTGCCTACACTGCAAGTTGAAAAGTTGACAGCAGTTTTGCTGCACATAAGGTATTTTTTCGCAGAATGCTGAACTATTTATGGGAAGGAAAAATGGTGTGACATTTAACATTTTATTCCTCCCCTTAATCTCTTGCTTTTTCTCTTTCTTCATCCTGTGTGTCTTTCCTCCTCTCAAATCCTCATGGATCTCTTATTTTCATATAGTTCTCTCACTCTCTTGTTTTGTTCTGTTGGTTTCTTTTGTCATTTTCTGTCTCTCTCCCGAATCCTTAACTCTTCGTACATTCACTTTATTGGCTGAATCTCAATGACGTTTAGAGAATGTCTAAAATAGATGTGAAGATTTTTTTCTCTAATTATTTGGTGTTGTTCAAATTTTAAGGAATATTTCTTGCAAAAATATGAATCACACACCCTCATGTTGCTTCATACTCATGTGACTTACTTTCTACTGTGGAACATGAGGCGATTTTTAGAATATCCTAAAAACAATGGCCAGTATTATGAAACGAAATAAAGTTATCATAGAAGTGGTATGTACATCTTGTGCACTATATCCCCAGTCTTTGAAAACGAACCCTTCTTTTGATTCAGATCTTTTCATTGAATCCTTTAACCAGAATATTCTTCAAACCTTCTTTTGTGTTCCATGGAAGAATGTAAGTTATACAGGTAAATGATCAGAAATCAGAATCAGAAAGAGCTTTATTGCCAAGTATGTTTGCACATACAAGGAATTTGTTATAGTGTCACAAGCTTCCAGTACACGGAGACAACAACAACACACAGATAATAAAAATGAGATGTGTATTTTATTCACATCTCATTTTTATTATCTGTGTGTTGTTGTTGTCTCCGTGTACTGGAAGCTTGTGACACTATAACAAATTCCTTGTATGTGCAAACATACT
>NW_015551055.1:958823-962576 GCF_001515605.1 Sinocyclocheilus anshuiensis
GATCATCTCTACAGTTTTGAGGGTGTTCAGCTCCAAGTTGTTAAGACTGCACCAGACAGCCAGCTCTTTAACCTCCTGTCTGTAAGCAGACTCGTCTCCATCCTTGATGAGACCGATGACTGTAGTGTCATCTGCATACTTAAGGAGCTTGACAGAGGGGTCTTCAGAGGTGCAGTCGTTGGTGTAGAGGGAGAAGAGCAGTGGGGAGAGGACGCAACCCTGAGGGGTGCCAGTGCTGGTGGTGCGGTTGTTGGATGTGAATTTACCAATTCTCACTAGCTGTTGCCTATCTGTCAGAAAGCTGGTGATCCATTGACAGATAGAGCTAGAGACAGAGAGCTGGGTTAGTTTGGTCTGGAGGAGTGTTCGGATGGTGGTGTTGAAAGTGGAGCTAAAGTCCACAAACATGATGACAGTAAATGATAGGTTAACTATACCTTTTAAAAGAAAGTAACCCCTTGTTTCAATTTAACCTCTCCACAAATCAAATCCTCTTTCGGTTTCTTGAATTGTTTTGAGTTTATGTTCTTAAAGGTCATGTTCTCTTTATCTCTTCTTGGGGTTTGCAGCATTACAATGTGAGTTGATTATTATGCTCAATTTGTCAGTAGAATCGTGTGCATTTTGAACAGGGTGAACATTTCTAGCTGACTAAGGAGGTAGATTTTCAGTTTGAAGTCCTTCCCTTTGAAATGTGCTGTGTGAGTTTGTTTTAAAAGTTTCCAGAAATGAAGAACTGTTTCCTGGACATAATATCTGTCTCTATATCACTTTTGTTTCTTCAGGTGACCCCCTCCTCTAAGATTGTGGGTGATCTGGCTCAGTTCATGGTGCAGAACTCTCTCTCCCGGGCTGAGGTAGAAGAGAGAGCAGACGAGCTCTCCTTCCCTCTGTCTGTTGTGGAGTTCCTGCAAGGACACATTGGAATACCACATGGAGGATTCCCTGAGCCCTTCCGGTCAAAGGTGAGATCACACTGTTTAAGGAAAACAAAACTTGGTTTCATGGTTTAATATTTTTATTCATTATTATTATAAAATGTACTGCATAAACAGGATTGGACCTTCTCATTTTTTCAGTCAAGAATACATGAGTGGGACTCCCGGCATTTCAGACATGCAAACAAAACAATAGCCTTCATTATATCAAGAATAGTGTTTAAGAACTCATTGAGAAGTGTTTTATTTCTCATAGAAATCTTCCCTGGAGAATTGAGTATTTTTCATTGCCTTTAATCAGTTAGCAGATGCTATTATCCAAGGCACCTACAAATGAGGAAAAAACATAAGCGGTTTTTGTTGTTGCTGTTGAGAGTGACAGTGGCATTGTTTTTGAATAATCTCTAGCCACACAAAGAGAGGAAGAGTGAGACAGAGAAGAAGAAAATTAGAAGGTAAGAGGATGCAATAGAGTGAGAAAAAGCTTTGTGTGCATCCATCACAAAGTTTGTGTATATGTGTGAAAGACAGGATAAGAGACGAAAGGTTTAAGGCTGAGTAAAGCTTGTCACATGCCAGGCGCTTTCTCAGTAGTGGCTGTGATGTTTCCGTCTTCTTGTGCTGAAAGGCTTGCTGAGAAAAGAAACCACGCAGAGTCAGACTGATCCACTATAATGCGCACACACACACACACACACAAACACACACATCTACAGTCATGAGGTCACAGGAGAGATTTTTGCTTAATTTTTAAATGGTGTGGTTACTGAGGACAGACATCCTGCTTGTCAAATTTACTTTGATTTACTATTTCTCTGGCACACACACATAGACAAACAGACAAACCCTTTTGACGCACTCTGAAGTCTAAAAATTAAAGATCAAACACTGTTTGTCAGCACTGGCAGCATTTCCATGTAAGAGAGCTCAATGTGTGGCCTTAGTTTAACACAGAGAGAAAGAGACAGACAGAGAAAGAGATTTGAACAGTTCATACAGTGACTTTAATTCTGCATCTTAGTAGGACAGATAAAAAAAGTCTATATTATGAATTATTTTGTGGCTCTGAATGAAGTCAACTAAACTTTGTAAGCATGACTGACATTTGCAGCCTGCTTTAAATTTTCCTCAACAGAACCATGGGGTCACATGATATCTTAGTGTAGAGAGAAAAATATGACTGACTTGTCCACTAGGCAACAAGATTATTTCTGATGTTGGCATCTAAAAATGTGATCACTGACATACGTTCCAACAATTACAACAAATCCACCCCAAGTACTAAAAAAAAAAAAAATAAAAAAAAATTCTCTCTCTTTATTTATTCCTTCTCTTTCTAGCTTGTACTTATTTGAACAATGTCTAGAAACTTGGTATTACAAGCACTTCCTGTATCTGTTTGCCTCTTTAAGAAGAATCGCTTTATGTATCCCCCAATTGTAAGTCGCTTTGGACAAAAGCGTCTGCAAAATGACTAAATGTAAATGTAAATGTAAGTACTTCCTGCCTTGCTCAAGTTGCTAAGTAACTAGAAAATGTGTTGCTAGTTCATGTACAGTAGCTCTTCCAGCTACACTAAAAAATAAAAATAAAAAAATTGGTGTAGAAACAATTTTCACTCAGAATTTGCTAGTAAATTTAACAAATAATTACAAAGAAATGGCAAGTAACCCATTGAATTAAATGTGCAATTTTAAAGTAGAAAGACTGAAATAGTATTTTCTTGTAAAATCTACACTGTGTTTTATATACAACTTTGAAAAAATAGTATTTATAAAAGTAGTATTTATTAGCTTTTTAGCTGTAATATGACAAAAATTTCATTAAATTATATTTCTAACCCTTCTAACTCACCTCAAACATGATGTTCGTCTTTAACAAACGTTTTGAAATCTAGCATTTATGTGAAGTGCTCTTTGTCAGAGTCTTTGTGAACCCCGCATTGTTTCCTGGTGGACCGTTAAAGACTTCTGCAGACTAGGTGGAAAACCAATAGATATCAGCCAGTCAGATTTAGACTTTTAATTTCCCCAAATGTTTCCAGTTTAGTGT
This sequence comes from Sinocyclocheilus anshuiensis, assembly GCF_001515605.1. NCBI lineage: Eukaryota > Metazoa > Chordata > Actinopteri > Cypriniformes > Cyprinidae > Sinocyclocheilus > Sinocyclocheilus anshuiensis. The sequence continues at coordinate 961,814 of NW_015551055.1, forward strand.
GCCATAAGCATCAGCTATGAGTGTGGTGGATGAAGGGTAGGCAGTCTATGGCAGTCTATTTTCTGATGCTGAGGCTAGTCCCAACCAGACATGATATGAAAAAGCAACAATTGTCAGGATATTATGTCTTGACAGGACATGTTGGTTTTTATTTTTGTAATGTCATGCTGGGTATACCCGACCAAACTGAAATCTCAACCACATTGGCTGTGGTTGTTTCGAGTCTCATATTTTTTGCCTTCAGTGTGGACAGACAACTTACTTGTCATTGGACAATAGTGGATTGTACTGTTATTTAACTACATGCTGTTTGTTCTGCTGACAAAACATCTTTTGGAAAAACAACTGTCATTAACGTCTCGGTTAAGTATGGTAACCCTCGTTCCCTGAAGGAGGGAACCGAGACATCACGTCGGATGACTGACGAATTGGGATCTACTTCGAGTGTAAACTAAACGAGCCAATGCACATTGGCATGCGATTATTGCATCCAGCTGCCGCTGATCACAGCGTGAGTATAAGATGACCAGGTCATGTTTCCCCAGCGACTTCCCTTCTACGGGGTCGTGGTTAGCAGCGACTGCAGCGACATAGACTTTGAGGGTGGAGGGAGACAGCCTTCGCTCCAACCCTTGCTGCAAAAAGGATAGCACGACTCAGTGAGAAGAACACCACTCAACGAACAGGTTCAATTTCAAAGCGTAAGCGTGTCTCGTAGACGGTGCTCTCGCTGAAGTGATGGTGTCACTACCTCTTGGGGTAG
>NW_015551055.1:962597-966236 GCF_001515605.1 Sinocyclocheilus anshuiensis
GCTGAACTCATTCAGTCTTCTTCTCTCAGTAGAGTAGTCAGGAGCAGAACGATGTGATCGCTCGGCTCCGAAGCGAAAAGCTAAATATGCGCTGCATCTCCTGCCTACTTATACTCATGCTGTGATCAGCGGCAGCTGGATGCAATAATCGCATGCCAATGTGCATTGGCTCGTTTAGTTTACACTCGAAGTAGATTGGTCTCTCTAAGCGAGATCCCAATTCGTCGGTCATCCGACGTGACGTCGAGAGTGACCGACTGAAAGGGAACATAGATTAGACTTCATAACAGTTCTGAGTTTTGAAAATTATGATCTAGAACCATATAGTGCATGCCACTGTTAAGACTCTAAATCTATCCCTCAAAGCCTCATTTTCATCCGTGTTAAATTCAATATGATGTCCAACCTGACTAAGGTCTGTTGCACATGTTTAGAACACTCTCTCGTGTTTCATTAAACTGCATTGAACTTATATACAGCATCTCTAAACATTACGCTGAATAATATCCTCAGTGTGCTACTGTTGTTCTGTCACCTCCAATGACTAAATACAAGTTGGCACAAATACGCTCACTAATACTGACTTGAGGCATTAACCATAATGCATTAGAGATTTTAAAAGGCTAATGAGGCTATGTCCTCTGACCTGGATATATGTACACCACCACAGCCCCAGGCATGGTCAAGGCATATGTGTCTGTGGGTGTATTTGAGACACACTTATGATAGGTTGGAATGTTTTAATGCGGCAGGGCCTACAGTGACTCACTCATGCATCCGTAGTTCTATCTCTGCCAATCAGCTCATCCAGATAAACTCAGTTTACACACCACTGGACAAACACTGATAAGAGTGGGCAATCTTCTCCCAAAGGCATACACACGAACACACACTTTTAAATGCACAAAAAGGTTGAGATGGAAGAAATACAACCACAGTCTTGATGATATAATCAAAACATTTCATACACCATCATGTCAAGCAGTCTGTAAATTTGCAATAAATTGAGATGGAAAAACAGGCTTCCATATAAACATCCATCATCTCTTTGTAATGATTTAAAGTTTGTATTTATGTCTATATAGTGACCAAGAAACAGCTTGAGGGGATAACATTTTTCACACCTTTATGCATGCGGTTTTAGTGACGTTAGCAGACAATTAAACATCGCTCCAGTCTCAATCCTAAGGGCAATTAACCACTCTATCTTTAGAAACCCTTCCTACCACACACACACACACATATTCCTGGCTTATAAATGGTCTCAAAAGCGGTCAAATTAATGAAGAGTGACTGAATGAAGCGTGGAGCATCTTTGAACTGCAGCCACTGTGACTAATAGAATTTGTGAGCCCTCCTTTGTGTCTCGTGCCTCCGCCAAGGGAAAAGCCTCTAAACCCTTTCCCGGCAATCCTCAGGGAGCTCCTCCATACACTAATCAGGATGTTTTATGTATTATTCAAAATGCATTAGCTTGGCTGAATGTGCTAATAACTGGCTCATCTAGAGCAGAGACACTTCAGCACTTAATAGAAGAAGCAGGGCGATCATGGGAGAGTATGTCACATTGAGTTTAAGATGCGTGGAAAGGTCTGGAGAGTGTTTGCACTACACACTTATAACATGAGCAGCTCACAAGACACGATTGTACTATGATGTAGATAGCGGTGCCGGAAAGAGTTTTCAATTGGGCAGGTTCTGATGTCACAATATAAAAAATGGGCTTATGAATATTAATTTGCTGCTTAGTTGCTCACCCGTTTCTAGTCATGTTATCAACCCCTCACTATTTATGAATTGTTGATCTGTGGAGATGTGCTTGAGTTGTGTGGGCGTGTAGGCTTTTCATGTTGATTTGACATTTGGATATTTTGGGTTCAGTTTTATGTTTGCTTGGATGTTTTTGTAAAACCTTTTAAAGTTAAGAAATAAATTAACCAAAAGAGACATTGTAACTAATTTAACACCAGAGTACGATTAGAAATAATATACAATTTGAAATATTATAGCAATTAAAATGCTCAATATTAGAACAGAGAAATAGCACACTAATTGGATTTTTCTTATGTATTTGACATGTAAATTTGCTTGCCAAAAAACACAGAATTGCTTCTTTATACCCAAAATGCTGACTGACTGCATCAGTGAGATGCTGCAGGAATTTAGTAGGTCATAAAATAACTGTTTAAAGAGCTTGTAAGATAAAAAAAATGCAGTCCAAAAGCTTTCAGTTCCTGTTTCTCATTTTCAGATTAAGATTTGTAGGTGAGTCGAAAATTAAATACCTGTCAGACTTTGTTATGGATAAACAACCATATGGACTCTCTACCATCACAAGAGTTCTTTGTTAGTCCTGACTGATCATACTCATCTGCACACTTATAACTGTGTCGGATGATTGATTGATTGATCGATCGATTGATTGATCGACCGACCGATTGACTGAGACGGGTTTCAGAGGATGTGTGTGAATGACAGCACACTTCTTTACATCCCTTTCAACTCTTGAGTCTGCCAGGCCATTACTGTCACAGCCCATAGGCTCAGTCCTAATGCCTTGAATGTACACTTCCCCTATAGGTGCCTGTCACGATTTCACCTCTATAGCATTGTTGGGGAATAACAAACTAAATGTAGCAACGCTAGTAATTTAACAAAGTTTTTCATTAGTGTCACAGTAGCTCAGCTGTTTTCAAAACAGAATATTTTTCCAGTAATGAGCTTCTTTTACCAGTGAGTGAAAAAAGCTACACGAGTGCTAAAATTTCTATTCTCTCTCTATGAATTATTGGGAATTTCAATTAATTTTAATGAATGGTTTCATTTCAAATGCTTCCTTTGGTAACTCTTTAGTATAGGGACCAATTTTCACTAATAACTAGTTGCTTATTAGCATGCCTATTAACGATTAACCACGAGCCGATCGAAAATCGATTCAAATATGTGACGATTCAAATCGGTTGAGATGCCAAACAAATTGCGATACAATTGGAGTAGGAGTTTATATGAATGTATCTCTGAGGGGAACTGACTATCTTTAGAAAAGTTTACGTGGTATTTTCTTTTCATCTTGCCTCTGAACAATGCACATTAAAGTAGTGTTCATAAGCGCAGCTCTGCTTTGTTTACAGCGGTAACCAGGGAAACGCTGTATCATTGCTGTTCATAAGTGCCACCTGCTGTCAGAGGGTGAATCTGCGTCTCATTCAGCTTGTCTGCTGTTTCGTTCAGATATGTTTTATGTAGTATAGTTTCACAAAACTAAAGTCAGACCATTCTGTTTTTGCTTCAAATTTCGAAATTATACAGTCTCATTTAGATTAAAAACTACTTATGCTGCATGTATGCTACATCTTTGTTTGGATCATGATTAAAATCCAGTGGTTGCCTCTAATTTTAAATGGAATGAGCACAGACAAAGCCATAGTTTGTTCATATTAAGAGATTTATTTTATTTGTGTAACTTGTTTGATTTGGGGTTTGTTTAAAAATTTCAATTTAGTTTTGTTATATATCAATTTCACTAAGAAACGTGCAGCAATAGCCTAATGATACGACACCTTTTCATTTACGGTATAATGTCTTCAATCTCATTTTGTTTAAAAAAAATTGAGAAAATCGAATCGTGAAATCAAAATC
>NW_015551055.1:966319-975706 GCF_001515605.1 Sinocyclocheilus anshuiensis
GTCCAAGCAATAATAAAAGGACACATTTAATTTATAATTTGTCTTAAATCTCATTTTGTAAAAACAAATCGTGAATCGAATAGAATCGTGAAATCAAAATCGTGAATCGAATCGAATCGAATCATGAGTTGAGTGAATCGTTACATCCCTAATGCCTATTATTAACATATTGGCTGTTTATTAGTATAACATGTTCTGCATGACCATATAATCCTTCCCAATACCTAAACTTAACAACTACCTTACTAACTATTAATAAGCAGCACATTATGAGTTTATTGAGGCAAAAGTCAAAGTTAATGGTTTTTTAATAGTGAGAATTGGACCTTAAAATAAAGTGTGACCCTTCCTCTAAATTAAATGACCATGTATAAATTTAAATTTAATAAATTTAGCCCCCAAATTACATTTTACATGTTCCTTTTTGCAGCAATACACAAAATAACATGTTAATATTCATTCAAATAATTTGACAAAATAATATACAAGACTTTAAAAGTTTAGGTCCGTAATGTATTATCAACCCCGTGATAATAATAAGAAATGTTTCTCGAGCACCAAAAAAATATATATAATATATATATATTTATATTAAGTATATATATATATAGACATATACAGTATATCATGATAGAGATATACATCTCTATATCATGAGACACTAAAGACTGTAATAATGGCTGCTGAAAATTCAGCTTTGTCATTACTTTTTAAAATATATTAAAATAGAACAGTTTTTTTAATAGTATTTATATTTCACCATATTACTGGTTTTATTGTATATTTGATACAATAGAGATTATTTTGAACAAACATTTAAAAATCTTAACAACCCTAAACTTTTGAACGGTAATGTACTTATTAGTTAAATGCTTTTGTTCATCTGTTGACTCGGTTATTTAAATTCTAGTTCTAGCTGCAAGTGTTTTTAGTGTATTTAGTGGTATTTACTGTAAACTGATTTGTTAAAATGTGTATTGTAAGTATTTTGAAACTAGTAGACAGTCTCAAGGTCTGACTAAGTCCATGTCAGGTATCTCACCCAGTCACTGTTCTACAAGGTACTGAACGATATGTACTCTCTGGACCAGAGATGATAGTCACATGCACATGTGCGCATTGATGCTAACACAAACACACATGCACACACCTACCTGATTTTCCTTCATGTTGCTATATATGATTTGGCAGTTAGTGCGTAAACATACTCGCAGTTGGAACAATTACACAGCTCCCTTTGAGGCTCGACCACAGGAAGATGCGTTCAGGTCAGAGAGCGAAAAGCTTCAAACTGTTTTATGGCTACATGAGTTCCCATTACAGCCCCACTGCTTTGTAGTCTTCTCTCCTGTGGATCCTGTGAGGAAAGCAATGTACCATCATGCCTGACTAATTTGATTTGGGCCGGTGAAATGAGTCTCTTTGTTAGCTAAAGTGCATGAGAGCACTCTCAGACAGATGGAGAGCAGAAAAACTCCTAGTGGATTTTCAGACATATAATTAAATGCGATCTCTTTTTCTAAAGATCTAAGACTTTTTCTTTGTACACAAAAGGCCTATTTCTCTCAAATATTGTTCACAAATCTGTCTAAATCTGTGTTAGTGAGCACTTCTCCTTTGCCGAGATAATCCATCCACCTCACAGGTGTGGCATATCAAAATGCTGATTAGACAGCATGATTATTGCACAGGTGTGCCTTAGGCTGGCCACAATAAAAGGCCACTCTAAAATGTGCAGTTTTACTGTATTGGGGGGTCCGAAAACCAGTCAGTATCTGGTGTGACCACCATTTGCCTCACGCAGTGCACCACATCTCCTTCGCATAGAGTTGATCAGGTTGTTGATTGTGGCCTGTGGAATGTTGGTCCACTCCTCTTCAATGGCTGTGCGAAGTTGCTGGATATTGGCAGGAACTGGAACACGCTGTCGTATACGCCGATCCAGAGCATCCCAAACACAAAAGTGTTGCGTTTATAATTTTGTTCAGTGTAGATTTCGTATTAATTGACATATTTAGTGAAGCACCATGAAGAACAATCAGTGGTTTAGCTCTTCATAAATCGCTTAATGTATTTTAAAATTTAATTAAGCATCACTCCATACGACTTCATATCTTTGTATTGTAGCGTCTGGACCAATCAAAAACACAATTTTTCATTTGATTTAACAAATCAGTTATTCATTAGATTAACAAGTTTCCCTTAACCAGGAAATTAACATTCTTAGAATTGACAGACAGTTGACCCTGAGAGGTCAAGTAAATATCTACAGCGGATCTAAATATTTATAATTAATTATAACTAGTTATGATTAATTATTCATATTTCCCTTATGAGCTGATTCGCTACAGTATTGACAGACAAATGTCTGGTGATTAATGGTCAAAGAGACTGGTAATATTTCGGTGGCACCTTTTTTATCTAGGCTTATTGATCTTTCCAGGAGGGTTGTTTAGCACATGACATCTCCCTAGTGATATTTCCAGCCAGGCTGTGACAGTACAGAATGACAAACAGCCTAAATGCACACACTTGGATGGGGACAGATGATTCAGGGGGAAAAAAAGAGCAAATCTCATCTCCTTCCAATCTGTGTCAACAATGTCAAATATCCCCTTTCACCCAGCCCAGAGACCAGTGTGAGGGAAACAGAAGCTCTCCTACCAACTCCTGCTATTTTCTGAGTTATGAAATTATATAACCTGTGACAAGCGTCCGTAAACTTTCCCGCAGTTTCTCTGCAAGTCACCTGGTGAACCATACTGCACTGTTTTCAAACTATATAGCAGAGAGTCTGAGTGCACATGCCAGCAATCTTAGAAAGCGTCTTTCTCCACCATATGTGTAGTAGCACAATTGCTCTCGCAGTGGTTTATGGTAATGACAGAGCAGATAAGGAATGCATAATGCTATGCTTTAACTTACTATGAAATAAGTGCAGTTCAAGTCCTCCCCTTAAGCTTCTTGCCTTACCTCAGGCTTGGAAAGCTAGCTTTGTAGTTTTCTCACTTTTTGTGTGTTTATTTTTTCCACATTGGGACTGTATGTACATTCACTGGAATGAGATTTTAAAGTGGAGAAGAGATAGAGACCTTTCTTTAAAAGAATAGTTCACCAAAACATGAAAATTCTGTCATCTACTCATGTCGCTCCAAACTTGTATGTGTCACGGAATGCTCCAAAACAAGCAGATCCAAAGGCAGCATTTATTGTAAAAAAAATCCAAAAACAAAGAATAATCCAAATCAGGGCAAAACAGAGCATCAGAAAACACATAACAGAAAATAATAAACCAGCAAACAAAGACAAAGAAAACCGGGCTTATGAGGATAAGTTAACAAAGGTAAATGAGACACAGCTGAATGAAATGAGACTAGATTGTCAAAGCAAAGGATGATGGGAACTGCCCTCTGGTGGCCTTACATGGGCATACCAACCAGACATTGACATCACCTCCGCTCTAAGGAGCGGATACCAGACGCTCCACCAGAAAACACAAAAGTTCAGGAGGGAAGTGGAAAGGAGGCGGATCAGGGGGAGGGATGGTGGGCCAGGCCCATGTAGCAGAAGAGGGCCCAGAGACAGAGGCAGACAAAGGTGCCAGGGCGGGGACGGCAGAGCAGGCGGCCAGGGTGGGGCCGGAAGAGCAGGAGGCCAGGGCGGGGCCGGCAGGGCAGGAGGCCAGGGCGGGGCCGGCAGCAAGAGCAGAGCCTGCCTCAAGGAGGGAGCCGGCAGGGCAAGCAGCTGGGGTAGAGCTGACAGAGAGCGGAGCCTAAGTGGAGCCGACAGGGCGTGAAGCTCCAGGGTGGGACCGGAGGGACAGACCAGCGAGGCTCCAGCCGAACAACAACCCTGGCAGGTCAGAGCCAGGAGCATGGCAGACCGTAAAGGTGGAGCTGACAACCACCTCATCGGAGCTGACAAGGCCAATGAACCCCCTAGCAGCTCAGGCAGGACTGCAAAGAAGAGCATAGACAGGTTAGTGACTGCCTTGATGACTGTCACGGTACAGGCACACAGTTCAGCAATGGTCTCCGTGACCAAGACGGGGCAGGCAGATAGTTCAACAACAGTCTCCTTGGCCCTGACAAGGCAGACTGAGAGCTCAGGAGTGACTACCACCGCCCAGAGGGCAGCTGAAGCAGACGCCGTCACCTCGAGAGGCTCCACAACAGAAACCTCCACCTCGGGAGGAACTAGAGCAGACTCAGTAGTGGACTCCTGGACTGAAATGAGCTCAGGAGTGAGCTCATAAACTTGAGTAACCTCTGGAGTTCTCTCTTAGACTTGAGTGGGTTCCGGAGTGAACTCGGGAGTGGACTCTGAGGGCTCCCGGACTGGAGCAGGTTCACGAGTGGACCCTGAGGGTTCCCGGACTGGAGCGAGTTCATGAGTGGACTCTGAGAACTCCTGGACTGGAGCGGGCTATGGAGTGGACTCTGAATGCTTCCAAGCACGCAGGACAGTCCAGAGGCCAAAGGCAAAGACGGCCTTCTTGATAATGGCAGCAGCAGTGAAATTGGGCTGTTCTGTGGCGAGCTCTGAGACCACCAGAGTCGGGTCCTCCAGGACCACCAAACTCAATACCACCGGAGTCGGGTCCTCCAGGACCACCAGACTCGGGACCACCAGAGTCAGATCCTCCAGGACCACCAGACTCGATACCAGCGGAGCCGGGTCCTCCAGGACCACCAGACTCGATACTACCGGAGTCGAGTTCTCCAGGACCACCAGACTCAGAACCACCTGGATAGTCCTTGCTGCCCTCTTCCTGCTTGACCTTCGCTTGCGAGACAGAGACTGAAGATTCACTATCAGCTGGAGGAGACTCGGGTATCTACGGGGGCACTGCAATCGGCTCAGATCGACATGATGCTACTAAATTGCGGTAACAGAGATAATCAATGAAACTCCAAAAGTCGAGAGTTTTCCATCTCCCAAGGAGGCAAGGGATTGTCTAGGCAATCATTAAAAATCTTGCTGAGCTCAGAATTACAAAGTTCTAATCCTACCGCCAATGTCCAAAACGTCTGTGCCAGTCCACCCACTTGCATCCCCTGTTGCTGAAGATCCGCCAACATCCTAAGCCGAGCTTTCCACTCCTTCAAAACAGGAGGAAGAATTCAAATCCCCATGGTCCACAAGTCGATAGCTCAGTCTAGCTGCTAGATCTGTAAATGGCTGGTTTATTCTGTCACGGAATGCTCCAAAACAAGCAGATCCAAATGCAGCATTTATTGTAAAAAATCCAAAAACAAAGAATAATCCAAATCAGGGCAAAACAGAGCATCAGAAAACACATAACAGAAAATAATAAACCAGCAACCAAAGACACAGAAAACCGGGCTTATATGAGGATAAATTAACAAGGTAAATGAGACACAGCTGAATGAAATGAGACTTGTCCAAGCAAATGGTGATGGGAACTGAAGTCCAGAGAAACAAACAACAATTAAGAAGTGTGCCCTCTGGTGGCCTATCATGGGCACACCAACCAGACATTGACAGTATGATTCTTTTGCTGAAAACAAAGAAGATATTCTGAGAAGAAAAAAAAAATTCATTAATTCAAAAAAAAAATGTATATAAATAGAGTAGAATAGAATAAATTATCATAGCATTTTCATTTTTGGGTGAACTGTTTATTTAAGGATTAGCTTTAGAAGATTTTGATACAGAAAACCTATATATATATATATATATATATTGGGGTAATGCAAAGCTTGTACATCTCATTTGTAATATATAAAAGCACCTTTATAATATTAATAATGGTATTTTGCGCAGATATTTTGGCCTTTGGATCACTTTAAGAATGAATTTGCAATGTCTGCCACTGACAAATCCAGTGAGGACGTGTTACTCTATTGCTAAAAACAAACAGCCTCTCAGTTCTGAGGTATTGAGATTGTTATATATGAATCATCAGCTTCGCAGAACTGAAGTGGAAAAATAAATAAATGCCCCTGTGGAATCTCAAGTGATGGAGTGATGAGGAAAAAAAGATTAGAAATAAGGAAGCACACGCGTGAGCTTCTTTAGCCCAAAGCTAGCCTGGACAAATAAGCTTGCATACAAATGCTCAGACCGCGTAACTGAGTCACAGAACCACTAAAATAAACCTATAGGATGCATCAAACAAAACGGAGCCCATATGACCTGAAATTATGACAAACTGCTAGTAAGTGGCAATTTATTCAAAGTTAGGTGGGTTGGGACTGTAGGCAACCTTTTCAACTATTTTATCTGAAAAACAAAATGGGCTGCTGAGCATTTTATGAGCTGATCTGTTTTGTTTTCTCCCTCTCTCCTGCACCAGCCCTTTTGTGTAGTCTGTTTACTTTGCTCCTGTTAGCCACCAGACTGTTTCTCAGTGCAAGTCCAAGGACCATTTTTCAATTCGTTCTCACTGCTGCAAAACAGAAAGGAGAAAATAGTGTCACTTGGTTGTTGTTGCCTTGCCAACACCAAGAAATATAACAAGTTTTTGTCCATAATGAATTGAGTCATTTTAATGGCATATTGATGGTGTAGCTTCTCCTTTGCAATTGACCTATTTGTCAACGTGTTTCTGTCTTTGTTCATTAACGCCCACTCTGACAGCACTAATGATGTATTTAGTATGTTTGAGCTTGCAAAGTCAGGCACTAGCCAGAGGACAAAAACATTGTAAGATAGTGAATGGTGCTATTGTTGATTCATTTGCTAAATATTTATGCTTTTTGGTGATGGAATCCATTAAAAATGTGTGCTGGAAATCTCAAAGTTGCAGGAGTGATCCCAGAGAGATGCGACCCATGACCTGAAGACTGACTCACATCGCTCTTTAGCTTGCTTGTTCTTGAGCTGTCAGAATCTAAAACCTGGATTGGCTGTCATGAGGAAGTCATTTCACTCAGGACAAATTCTCCTTGGCCATTCTTCAGTTTTATTATAGGAGTAGTTCACTAAAAAAAAATCTAATAAAGGTAACACTTTATAATAACGTTCAGTTGTAAGTCATTTATAAGTGATTAGTTAATGATGAACTAATCAACTAAATTTGTTTATTTAAATGTAGCTATAATAAATTTATGGCAACCACTTAAAAAAATTTAGCAAATTCAATTAATAATTTTATTCAGTATAGCTACTAGTTAAGTTACTATTATTAATCACTTATAAATAATTGAAATGTCATCATTGTACTATTGTCTCAATAAACATTTGTTAATCATGAACAAATGATGATTAAACCATTAGTAAAGGATCAGTATATAATTTATGTATGTTACGTTAAAGTTGTAAGCTAGTCTGTTAAAAAGCCCAAAAATGCAATTATGCTAAAACTATTTTTTTTAAAGAATAATAAATTATTTGCTGTCAAGTGAATAAACATGTGTAAATGACTTGCACTTAGGGGATTCCAGTGGGTTGTGTTAAAGCCTTTCTCTCATCAGCACAGACTTGTGTTCTGTGTGGAGTGTGTGGGATCTAGTGATAACGTGAACCGGTTTAACACTCCACTCAATTTCACAGCGTTTAAATACTCCATGTGTGTCAGAGAAGACATCTGTCTACACCCTCACCAGTCAGCCCTTACATTGCAGTAGACACTACAAAGTATTCAAAACCTGTTGTGTAAACGCATGAATAAATCATTTACAAAGCTTTCTGCATCCCCTATTCTAAAGTGTAAACTACTCATCAGTTTGTAAATGTTTTACAAACCTGCCGGTTACAGGTTGTGTGTGTATACACACTGGGGTGAAAGATCTACGAATGATGAGTAAAACATTTACAACTGATGAGTAGTTTACACTTTAGATTAGGGGATGCAGAACGCTTTGTAAATGATTTATTCATGCGTTTACACAACAGGTTTTGAATACTTTGTAGTGTGTACTGCAGTGTAAGGGCTGACTGGTGAGGGTGTAGACAGATGTCTTCTCTGACACACATGGAGTATTTTAATGCTGTGAGATAATAATACAATGTTGACATTTCAATGATTTATAAGTGATTAATAATATATTAACTAGTAACTTATATTAACCATCTACTAAGGATCTGTTTAATTATTTCATGATATGCTATTTTTTTAAGATAACTTACGACAGATTTGTAAATCGTTAGCATATTACTTAATAATCATTTATGAGCACATAGTTATGTTTTGTAAATGATTAGTTCATCATTAACTAATCACTTATAAATTACTTACAACTGAACGTTACCATAAAGTGTTACCATAATAAAAAAAATGAAAATCGTCTTTGTTCACTTCACTAAGGGGAATTTGTTTAGAATATCCTTGCCACTGTCCATATCATGAGAGTGAATCAGGAAAGTGACTGTGTCGAGCTCTAAATTTAGTAAAAAAAAAAAATAATAAAAAATTGCTCCCCAAGTCAGACATTGCTGCTTCTTCAGTAATTCTAATGAACATGTCAAGAAGATCTAGGGAGGGTTCGTATAATGACAAATATTTCAATTTGGGTGAACTCTCTTTAAGGGTTAGTGAAGTTGTGTTCTGCTGGTAATCTGATTGTTTAACCAGAGTTTATGCCCATATGCTGTCCAAAAAAAAAGGAAAAAATGCAAAAATATTGTACCCTTAGGTATACAACAGTATGTCACTGAGGTAGTATCTTTAAAGAGACAACTTTGTACCTTATCTACCCCTAAAAGTAGTAATATGTACCCTACTATGAACCATTTAGGGGTAAATAAAATACAAAGATTTCTTTTAAAGGCACTGCCCCAGTGACAAGCTGCTGTACCCCTAAAGATAGTTTTTACATTTTTTTTCCGGGAGTGTAACAAGTTTGATGTTTCTCAAAGGTGCTCAAGGCATTGCCTCGTATCGAAGGTCGTCCAGGGGCTTCACTTCCACCGATGGACTTCGAGGCTCTTGAGTCTGATCTGCGAATGGCACATGGTAATGAAATAACTCCTGAAGATGTGATGTCGGCAGCCATGTACCCTAAAGTCTTCCAGGAGTTCAAAGAGTTCACATCAAACTTTGGCCCAGTGGACTGCCTTAACACTCGCCTGTTTCTGGATGGCCCCAAAATCGCAGAGGAGTTTCAGGTGCGTCACAATAATTACATTTACATCAACAATTACATCAACTGACTTCAATGATTTGTCTCTTTTTATTTATTTATACATTTTCTGCTCATATTTCATATTCTGCTCATATGTTTACATACCACTTGCAGAATATGCAAAATGTTAATACTTTTAACTAAATAAGTGGGATCATGATTTTTTTTAATTTAGTACTGTCCTGAATAAGCGAATACACATAACAGTTGTTTACATATACGCCACAAGGCAAAATAATAATTTAATTAAAAAAATTATCCTGTTCAAAATTTACATACCCATGAATCTGTGTGTTGT
>NW_015551055.1:975786-991207 GCF_001515605.1 Sinocyclocheilus anshuiensis
CCCATCTGAGGGTTGTCCCCCCTAAAAATATGATTAAAAACCACGCTGTGTATTGTAAATAACGTTTTATACTTTAAATAACTTTGTAATTAGTAAAACAACGCAAACGGGGCAATAATGCGTTTTAAGTTTAGAAATATTTTGAGTCTCCCCCTCCCTTGCCTCACAGTGCTTTGATCCAAATGCCTGCTTTCCTCTTTTACATCACCGCAGTGTTGCCAAGTCCACGTTTTACCGCGGATATGGGCTACTTTAACACTGTTGCCGCGGGTTGTTTTTCATGTCCGTGGGTTGAAGCGACCCCAATAACGCATGCGAATTTTACCGGAGGAACCCCGCCGAAAAACGTGTATTTTACCCCCCGGAATGTGAATTTTTTTAATTTTTTTACCGGGAGCCCCCCACGATTGGGCTAGTTTTGGGCTAGTATTGAGTAGCAACTGGGCGGGTTTTGTTGCGAAAACCTGGCAACCCTGCATCACCTGCACAACACACACACACAGTCCGGTGAGAGAGAACAAAGTCAATAGTTGTGGAACTCCAAGGCTGCCAAGGCTATTTTATTCACTTAAATATTGGATGAAGTGATTATTTTCTCTTTAATACAGATGATGCTAATGTATTTTTCGATGAGTCTGCTATGTTAGCAATAATAACGTTACCTGCCTGACGGATAGTAATGTCTACAACGGACACGAGCGCTGTCTCGGTGCGACCACAACAGATTGAAGTTGTCTAATTTGGCACGGTCTCCCTGTTACACTAATAGTAGTAAGGCTTTCTTCTGTGTAAACTTTTCCTTACAAGTACAATTTTAACTGTATTATTTGTGTTCCCTTCAAAAATTGCTTTTGAGAAATTTTATGTTTATTGTCCCCCCCTACTGTTAGACGAAATTTACACCCCTGTCCAGAGGGTGTAAACTTTTGAACAGGATGATGTGTACATTATTCTTTTTTTGTTTAAAGATCATATTTTTTCATTTATTACTGCTCTCAGAAAGTACATAAAATACATGTTTCCCAGAAGACAAAATAAGTACAATTTACCCCGATCATCCAATTCAAAAAGTTTACACCCCCAGCTCTTAATGCATTGTGTTCTTGAGCATCAGTAAATTATTTCACTTTTTGAAATAGTTGGATGTGAGTCCCTCAATTGTCCTCATTGTGAAAAGATGGATCTCAGAATCATACAGTCACTGTTGGAAAGGGTTCAAATATGCAGGAGATGCTGGGAAACCAAAGAGTGTTCAGGACCTAGACAATTTTTCTGAAGAACAGTGGGCAGTTGAACTGCTCAGGGGCTCATGAACAGCTATCACAAAACGCAAAAACAGTCGTAGTCGATCATCCAGGTAATGACACACAGTAATAAGATTCCAGGGTATGTAAACTTATGAACTGGGTCCGTTTTTTATAAATTCAGTTATTATTTTGTCTTGTGGAGTACTGTATTTGGAAACATCTGTTATGTGAAATAGCTTATTCAGGACAGTACTAAAAATAACATCCATTTTTTATGATCCTTCTCATTTTGTTACAATTATTAACATTTTGCATATTCTGCAAGGGGTATGTAAACGTATTAGCAGAGCTGTGTATTTTTCACTGTGCCTTATTTCTTGTACTAAGTTATTTCAGCTATATTTCACCCTGTTAAATTTATAACACTATGGGATTTGACCTTTTAAGCTTTAGCCAAGAGCCTGACTGCTCTCTCACCGGGAGATTTGCAAAATTAGACTTCCTGTGTCCTCAACTAGCCTCCACTTTCACAAAGTTTATTAGCACACTTTATTGTGACTGTGGTTGTAAAATTGATTAGCATAGTAAGATTGAATAGCATGCCTCTTTTGTGTTCAAAATATATTACTTTGAACATCTAGGCTCTCTTTGTGAAGTCAGATAAAATATAAATGTTATTTTACAGCTCTAATAGAGAGTTTAGAGTACTTTTTTTAGCTTTATCCATGCTAGTTTATGAATAAGCTCAAACTGGTACGACTGCATCCCTATCCAGCTATGCCCTACGGTGTTTCTAAATGTGTTGATTGGAGCTTAGCCGTGTGTTTGGCTCCTAAAACCCAGTTATGAGTGAAGTGGGTGTTACCTGGCAGGCATGAATGTGTCTCAGAGTCCTACTGCAGGCACCACGAGAACGAGTACCAGATGCAGGACTCACATAGCTGATCACGCTCTGAGAAGTGAAACAAACTTACCTACAGAGTCATTTTACACATCAGATCTGTTAGACTGAGAGTTCGCTTGCATCTCTTTTTCAAACCAGGTCTCTCTGTACCCTTTCAAACTGAAGTCGATTTTCCTCGGATAACATGAGTAATCGCAAATTTCTCAGGGACTGAAGTTAAATAACTTTATTTATTTCTCCACCCAGTAGAGCTGTCCAAATGAGATGTTAGTCGTGGCTGATTAGCATGAGCTATATTAAGCTGTCACTGAGGCGAACGCAGAAAATAGCATCCCCTCCACAGCCAAACAGCACATGGTACAGACCTAATGCCTGTGCCCAGAGGCCTGTGCTAATCACTCGTCCCTTAATCTGCCGTAATTCTGCCTAGGTTTTTTTGGCCAATTGTGTTCCGATCCGGTTTTGTTTGTTTTTTCAGCTCAATCACTGCATTTAATTTCTCATGCCTACAGTAGCTACTGTATTCGCTATGTTTTTTATTTGCTATGTTTTTATGACTCTGGCTCTTTCCTCTCACAGGTTGAGTTGGAGAGAGGGAAAACATTGCACATCAAAGCCTTGGCCTTGGGTGACTTGAACAAGTCAGGTCAGAGAGAGGTGTTTTTTGAACTCAACGGCCAGCTGCGTTCGGTCTTGGTCAAGGATACGGCAGCAATGAAGGTAGCTGTTCGCTGTTTATTTTCCTCCCTAGATTGCTTTGTTTCATCACTGAAAAGCAATTATCCTGATGCAAACAGTACACTCAATCATTCAGACATGTTTTGCGAATGTTCCCTTTTCTCTCTCGAGGTGTGAATAATTTCTGTCATAAGCTAAAAATGATCTTGCTCTTGCTGTCATTAGCGTTTATCACATAGAGGCAGCAGTGTTAAAAACATCTTTTAAATGATCAGGAATCACAGTGTACGTTTTCATTACACGTCAGTTGTGCTGTGTAAGAACTTATGTCAGCCACGGACACAGCAATTGTAACTGCACCACACTGCTTGTAAAAATTTGGTAGATAACAGCATGCATTGACAGAACTGGAGATCTCACTTTCATTGCCCACACATAACACATCATTTTAAAGATGAATCATTCATTATAAGATATCCTCTCTGGTAGCCAAACATTCAAATAGTGGAAGATGGTTTCCTTTCTTTGTAGATGCTCTTTTTGTTTATTATTGTCTTCTTTGGCTTAGTATGGCAAACCCAGGTCTAAACACACTTAGTGTCAAATAAGTCAGAGTGATGACACTTACTCAGCATATGCTCAGAAGAGCTCTCCTTCTGCCTGAACACAACAAGAGCATTTCTCCTCATGATGACACATAAAGTTCATTTTTGCAGGTTTCTGCCTTATTTATCATGGCTGTGAGGTTGGGGGAACAATAGTTACGTAACTCTAGTTGTGAAATAAAAATGAATGAATCTATCCAATATGCAATTAACATTATTTCTAGATGGGAAAAAGCCAGTACAAACGATAATATTGTGAAATATTAAAATGCCATTGATCCTGTCTTCAGTGTCACATGATCATTCAGAAATCATTCTATCCATTATCCACCCTATTTTGCAGTGCGGTCGTTAGCTAATTTATTTGAATGTGAGACTTCCAGTTCATTAGCTGCTTTAGGTAAAAATAACAAAAAGAAGAATAACAAAGTGCAGTAAATGGTGTGTTTAAACCAGTGTGTTTATGATTATTATAAATACATTAAAATAATATAATAACAAAATACCAGTTTGCAAAGTAAAGCAGTATAAAGAACTGTTTTTGTACAGGTAAAATAACTGGAAGCGAATTCAATTCAATTCAATTCAAGTTTATTTGTATAGCGCTTTTCACGATAATGAGACCGGAAGCCTCACACTTTGTGGCCGTGTCTGTTATTATGTTAAATCGGGTGCATACTATGGCACAAACTAATTAGTAGTATTAAGTATATTAAAAATATATATTATTAAAGCAGAAAGATTATTTGTTTGAGGTGTGCTCTTATTTGAGAAACAGTGGATTAGTGTTGCTATTGTTTGTTTGTTATTTTATTATATTTAGTGTTATGATCTTTAAAACATATTTAAAATAAAATAAAAAATATTTGAATGGTTCATTTACTCTTATATGTTTCTCATAGCAGAGGATGCCAAGCAGTTTGAAAAGAGTTGTGAGGGAAAATGTGAAAAATGTCTCCGTTGCCTCTGGTCTCCCCTGTAATCATCTCATTCTGCTTTTTGCTCCACCAGGAGATGCACTTTCACCCTAAAGCCTTGAAAGACGTGTGGGGACAGGTTGGAGCTCCCATGCCCGGTAAAGTGGTGGAAGTAAAGGTGAAGCCAGGCCAGAAGGTGGAGAAAGGTCAGCCTCTCTGCGTCCTCAGCGCCATGAAGATGGAGACAGTTGTCAACTCACCAATCTCAGGCATCATATCCAAGGTGCACGTCAATGCTGACAGCAGCCTGGAAGGGGATGATCTCATCCTGGAAATAACCGAATAAAGTTTAAAAGCTACAGAGGTTAAAAGTTTCTTTTATATAAAAAAGAAAGAAAAAAAAACATTTTAAAAGCGATCTTGTAATTTGGTGGACTGATGGTGTCGTAATTAGTGATGATTTTGATATTTCTTTTACATATTACATGATGTTCATAACTCTTCTGAGCTTTCAGAATAAGAATAATTTACAGACTGATCATTCCAGTTTATAATTTTTTTAAGTGAATTAATAATATATTCAAATTAACAAGATGCATTACGAATCCAGATGACAATAACTTAATTTGGTAACACTTTCTATGAAGCCTGTATTTATAAAACAGAATAAGGGTATTCTTAAGGCATTATAATGAATGCATAATGCATTATTTAAAAAAAAAAAAACTTACAGTATGTTGTTTCATCTCATAACAAATACATTTTTTATAATACATTATAAAACTTACTTATTTGTGGTTAGAACTTTTATGAGTATGATTATTTATAAAATGCAATAAACACCATGTTAAATACACTATAATTTATAATGGATTATAAGTCTCATTTCTTGACATTATTTATTTAAGATCTGTACAGTGTCTTACTGATATTACAATAAATATACAGTAGTTAAAATAAAATGTGCCATATAACACATTCATCTGATCAGATATCTGATCTTACAGCTGTTTAAGAAAAAAAATTATTTTTATTTATTATTTTTATTGTTATTGTCATTGTTGTTGTTATTATTTATAAGTGGTCTTTGCCTGCTTTAAGTAAAGTAACAAGTTAACAATGGCAAGATATGAGACTTATAATACATTATAACTATGGGAAATATTATCCATTGTAAGTTAAGTAGATGCATTGTGTTCATTGTGTATTATAAATCATCATAATCTTAAAAGCTATAACCACTAATAAGTAAACATTATAATGCATTAAAACTGTTGTTATGAGATATACAACATATTATACATTTTTTTATAATACATTATGCATTCATTATAATGCCTTAAGAATACTCTTATAATGTATTATAAATACAGGCTTCATAGAAAGTGTTACCCTTAAGTTTTATGCATCTGTGTACTGAATGTGTTTGTGAGAGAGAATCACTGCAAGTTGTAAGTTTGAAGAGGAACAGCAGTTTTGTATTAATGTCATGTTAGTGGAGCGTAAATTCAGTTCTAAAATGTCTGAAATATTAATACCAGCAGATATTCTAGTAGATGCACATTAAGCACGGTATCGTCATAATAACGTCATTCTGCACATCTTTCCAAAGCAATAAAGTTGAGTAATTATGAACACAGTTCAGATTCAAAACCAGCCATTATTTTGGACTAGTTGATTATAAGGAATGTGAGTGTAGCTAATGCACTGTGGTAAATGTGTGTAATAATGTTTTTGAAAGTTTCCGCACAACAAATCCCTTATGATTTTTTTCTTCTCTCCTCCTCTCTCTGATCCTGCTCTTATTTTTAATCACTCCATCACCTTTGCACCACAGGAGCACTCAGGTTTGCGCTGCCACTATAAGTGAACAGCAAGTCATTACACAAGCAATAATGAAGTAAACAAATGCGAAATGAGTGTCTGTGGGGCAGCAAAGAGAAGCTTCACTTTACAAATCCTTCAAAATGTTTTGCAAATGTAATATGTTTACATAAATCCCACTTAAAGGCTCAAACAATGTGTTTTCTCATTCAGCAGAATGCTTTTTAAGACCATTTTAATGCTGTAGAAAAAGAGATCGTAATTATGGAGAATCACTGATGCCATTAACAATGATGGTCTTCAGTCTGTGTTATTAATGATATGCTGCACAAGATATTTCATACTTGACCTTGAAATAAGCCTTGATTATAATTTCATATAGAAACCTCACTGACATTTCAAGGTGGATACGAGCTGAAATTGGGATTCACAATCAGAAATCTGGATTTTAGCAATATAGTGTCCAAAATAGAAATGGTCAAACTGATTAAAAAGTTGATGCAGCCTGAAGAGATGAGCTCATGGATGCATTCAGTTTTTCTGAATCTTTTGGCTGGCTTATCAACGGCTTAGTGCAGTGAGGTAGAGCTGTCTTCCATTGTGATACAATTTCACAATGGCTTTTCAGTGTATCATATGACTTCCACATGGTTCTCACAAATGTCGAGCTTGTATTATGGTGTGCTTTCAGAGAAACAGCCTGAGTGCATGTATGACATGATTTTGTGTGAATGCATATGAAAGCCAGAGATGCATACAGACACCCACATGTTACCAGGGATACCAAAGACACACGCAAAATGAACTTGTGATCATTGAAGCTGCTCAATTAAACATAAAGCTGCTTTATGTGTTTGTGTATTTTTAAAAAAAAAGGCACTGTTTGATGGTTTGCCGTGTTCCGATATTTACAAGGGAACAGGTCAACCAATAAGAAACTGTAAGCTGCTTTTTGGAATCAACAGCTTGTGGGATTGATGTGGAACATTTCTATTGAACTAACAAGACTACAGTTACTACTTATATAGTATAGAAGGAACTTCATAATTATCTTCATAATTACAGCTATTGCCTATCAAAGCTTTTTCTTTGTATCCTTTTGAGATAATTACTCTTAAATTTCAGTTGAGGATTTCACTATTGAATCAGAAGAAGTAAAGCTCCAAATGCTTTAGTTTAATCATTTAAATTGTGATGAAAATTAATGTTTTGTTTGAACTGTGTATTTTGATGCCATTCAGTTGAAATTGTACATTGCATTTACATGATTTTATGAATGTTTATTTTGTTATCCTCTAAACTTATCCTCTAAACTTTGTCCAGATGGTTGTTGCTTTGTTGTAATCATATTAAAGAGATGTTTAATAAGGATGGAAAAATAATACAATAAATTAAAGAATTACAACAAAAAAAGCTATCAGATGTGAGCTCTTTATTAATAAAGTGTTTGAAACACAATGATTTGTGATAGTGTAAGTGAATTTAATGAGCTAGTGTACTCACTGTACTCACTTGTAGGCAGTTAGACAAAGACTATGCCTTTTACAATTGTTCACAATGTGTAATATTTTTAGGTACAGCTTTGAATATGTAACAGATATTAATGCAAGGAGAAATTAAGGTGATGGTATATACTCAATATGAAACATATGCAACCCTCAACATAATACACTGTTAACCTTACTGTATTTTAGAGTAAATATGGTACAGTATTTCATGTTGCATAAATTCTTAACTATGAAATGTATGCATCACTGAAAATTTCACTCATAAATTACATTAAATTGCTTTTTATATAATCATAATAGCCACAAACTGTTAACATTTCAGTTCGTCTCAAAGGCAGATGTTATGTTGTTAACAGACTCTTCTGAGGTACGTGACACGGAGGCTGCCATGTTTGTTTCGGGAACATTTGTCATGTGACCGATCACTTGTCAAATGCAGCAGACAAGGAAAAAACATGTCAATTTCATGCTTTTGAGATCTGTTGCTGTTAAAAAAGTTACTATTTTAAAGAAATAGTAACTCTTTAGGTACCAATTCTAACTCTTAAATAGTTGCCTATTAACATGCATATTATTGGATGTTTATTAGTACTTGTAAAGCACATATTAATGCCTTATCCTGCATGACCATATGTTAGATCCCGTAATCCTACCCCATACCTAATCTTAACAACTACCTTACTATTAATAAGCAGCAAATTAGGAGTTTATTGATAGTTGATTATATTAATAGTGAGAACAGGTCCCCAAATTAAAGTGTTACCAGATAAATATTTGAGGTTTTTCCTGTATGTTGCTGGTTAAATATCGATTTATAATGATAATATTGTATATGTCTGATAGTACAATCTTTTATCAAATCAAAGAAAGATTATTCTCCTGGCCAAGAAGGATAGCTTTCTTACAGTTAATACTAAACAGCACAAGAGTGTAACAGAATCAAACGTTTAAGTGACCTTGATTCGTGAGCAGCGAACACATAGACAATCAAGAGTGTATATGATAAAGTTTAATAAATGGGACTAGGTATAACACAGCTAAACTAAGCATATATGTAGGATTACAAAAGGGTAAAGGTGAGTGAGTGAGTGAGTGAGTGAGTGAGAGAGAAAGAGACAGAGAGAGACACAGAATGGCGAGCTTTACACATTCCTAACCCTAAGAGCCTGCAAGAAACCAAAATCACCTTTTTAAAAAAGGGATTAAACTTACAGTGCATCTAACAGTTACTAGAAAGGTTACTTGCATTGGTTAGTATGAAAAATCAGGTAAGGATGAGTTCAACCAAAGTCCCTTTAAGACAAGTCATGTCATTCGGCGGCCATCTTTGAAACGCCTCTCGGGCATGCAAGTGCAGCTCCTATCTCTTTGAATGGGGAAACATCAAATCCTCCAAAACTGTTTGCCAAGCTTATGATTAAATAGTATATTTGAAATCACCAATGAAATCTGACAACTGTCTCATAAATGTTGTTTCTTTTGCTCAAATAAAAATGCTTATTTTCAGGCCATAACATCCAGTGCGCATGTGCAGTACTAAGCGTGCGTCTCAGAATGTTGACTGTTTCTATAGCAACCGGGTCTTCTAACGGCAGCTGCAGTGCCACGATGACTTTACCAATTACCGATTAGGTCTTTTACTCAGAAGGTGGGGCTTCCTTCGATAGAGCGGTCATATTGAGCGTTGCATTTTTCCCCATTCAAAACTATAACTGTGACACGTCTTGGGTATTCTGTAGTCTTTGGTTCAACGTAGCGTGCTGGAGTTGTCCCTTGTGGGTCTTCTGGGAGGAGTTGGTCCACGGGTAATTCAAACAAAGTTGGTTAGTGAGTAAAGTGCCAAAAAGGTCAGAGGGCGTGTGTCTCACGAAGACTCTCTGCAGTGAGTTTGTAGGGGTCTTCTGGTGGTCCCCCAGTCAGACCAATCTTTGGTGGAATGGCCAATACAAGGTGTGAATTCTGAGCTGGAGAAATTTTTCTTCGTCTCCATTTACAGCCCATTAGCATGTTTATTGCTGGTCTGGAGAATTGGTGCAGTTTTATCCAAAGTATAGTAAAAATAGTATGATGCATTTCATAATCACATAATGTAGACCATTGTTTAGGAAATAAAGAGCAGATTGTTTTGATACCAAGTGTAATGTAAGTGTGGGGGTAATTCACCGGGCCACATAGGCATTTGGTGCCTGGTGTTGAGTGTGATCGCCTTCTCCTTGAAATGTGTTTGAAGTCACATGGGGAGACCAGAGTACTGTTCTGTTTAGCATTTTCTGGATGGTGGGGAGAGACCCTTGGAAATTTAGCACCCATATAAACGTAGACTGTGAGGCCAGGTCTGTAATTTATATGCAAATGTCAAAAGGCTAGAAGGAACTCTAAAACATAAAGCCCAAACGATCCTCAGTGATCCTATGCAGATGCAGCTATATATATATATATATATATATATGTTGTGGGTGGTGCCAGTTGGATTATCAAAACAAGACGGAAGAGTGACTGATCCCCAAGTCTTACAACACAAGGCCAAATGCATATCATGACATTTAGAGAAAAGGAATGTGCTTGCTGCCTTGTATCAAAGCAATCGCAAGGACTTTTCCTCCTTCCTCTAGTTTACTGGAAGCACTTCCTGCACTCTTTCTATGTAGCAACTGTATAAAATAGTCCTTCCATGATGCTATCTGCAACACTTTTCTTGTGAAGGTCAAAGCGGTGCATTGAAGCCCTGATGTGAGTCATGTGAAAGGAATTTAACAGTTTAACAGCTGCATCTAGTGAATGTGTGTAAAACAAGCTTGCCTCAGTAGTACCCTTCACATGTACTGTCTTTAACAGCAATAGGCATTTACAGTATAAATAGCTACATCAATACACCATAATCTATACTCCTGAATCTGTATACTACACTAATATTAGTCAAATCAAGTCACCTTTATTTATATAGTGCTTTATACAACACAGATTGTGTCATTAGTAAACACACAGAATGTTTGCATGCTAATATATATATACTAATACCTATTTTGTATCTGTACTTAGAACCACCAATAATGATACAGGTGGTAAAAAAGGCATGATCACACAAAAAAAAAAAAAACGTAATTATTTAATTTCAATTTTTAATTGATTTATTGCCAGTAATTGTGGGAAAGACAGTTTGTTTATTTCCACTGTAAATTGTAAGATTACAGTTCTTTTTAACCTTTCACAAACTGTACTTTTAACAGCATTTTACTGTAAAATTATAAAAAATGTAATAGATCTATTATTAATTACATCTATTATTTTTCATTGTATATAGTAAGAGTATTTCCTGTTAACCAAATACGTTTTTTACCGTATTACAAAATGACAAAAGTTACCTGTCATTAGATGCTGTAACTACATAGTCTATTCTATAAAAAATAAATAAATAAAAACATCCTTCTCACGGATGGCTTTCTTCAGTTGTTATATAGACCTGCTTAAGGTCAACCAAGAATAAAACCCTCCTGGGCCTTCTCTCTCATCAACTATCCTGCATTTTTTTTCTCCACGTCTATTGCGTTCCCCACATTCCTTGAGCCCCTCAGAGCGGGAAAGTGATGGAGAGCCTCGGGCTGTACAAAGACAGAGAGAGAACAGAGCAGAGGTGAGAGGAGAGCTGGATTAAAGGACCTGAGAAACAGATTTTGCCCGCAGGTCCTGCTCCGTCTCGCTCTGCAGCTTTCCTTCATCTATCCAGAAAGAAGAGATGGACAGTTTTTCTTTCCCTTCCCTTAAAAGGTTAAGCTCTCTTTACCTTTCCTCATTGTCTGAGACAGTCTGTCCTCTTCCAGACTCTTTCTCGTTATCCTTCTCTTTTCTTTTCCAGCGGTTTTCGTTTACATACTGTCTCTCAGCCTACCATTTGATTTGTATGTATCATATGCAGGAAAACTGCATATTGCAGTCTCTCCACACATATAAACACACTTGCGTTCAGACAAACACAATATTTTGTTCCTCAGCAATGACCCTCCAAAAACAAAGCTGCACTCTGTCATACTGACATACATAAAGCAACATGGCCGGGGTGGAAATGAGAAAACACTACTGAAGAAAATAAACTTGCAATCCAAACACATGTTTGATCAAAGACGATGCTAAAAAAAATTGTGCACATAAAAAAGGGAAGGGGAAAAACCTTGATGCATGAGAGTGGAAAAAACTGCTGAATAAAACAGTGAAACAGCAGATAACATTTGGTGAAAAAAAAGAAAAACTCTTTTAATGTGGAGAAAAAAATGATATCCTTGAAAAAAGCAGGCCATTGCAGCAGATAAAAGGAACGAGCAGAGGAAAAATACGAAGGAAAAGTATATATTTGAATCCATTAAGGCATGTGTTAAAAGCATAGTGTTATTGGTTAATGCAGGATTATTAATGATTTGACTTCAAGGTATTACATGCCAATACAATGATGGTTGGTTGGATGCATGGATTGGTGGATGGGATGTTGAGATTAATATTATTACACAATATAACAGTACAACTGTGAAATGTGTATTGTGAAAAGTGTTATACAAATTGTGAAAAGTGTTATACAAAAAGAAAAAAAATGACTTGACCATAAAGAGCTATTGAGCTGTTCAGTTTGTAGCATTTTTACAATTAGTAAGTTACAGAAATGGTCTACATAAAGGGGTTTTCAACCTGGTGCAAGAGGGTGCTAGAGGTCCTCTGAAAATTTGAAAGATAAACAAACTGACATGTACTATATCCCTCTGGTTGTGTTCAGATTCCTGTAACACTCATTATGCTATATTATCACCAAATATTGGATTCAATCATTTTGTCAACTTGTTTTCATTCATTTAGGACTGGTTTTGTGTTTCTATGTGCAGGTAAATGAGTAGGTACCTCATTTTTTTTAGTGAAAAAAAAGCATTTTTTATGAATAATTTTCACAATATGAGATTTAAAAAAATTATGAAACTTTGTACTGTTTATCACACTCGTGTCCTTTAATGTTTAATCAGGAAGTTTGGTTGGAAATGCTTTTATTTTGTAAAAAAAAAAAAAATGGCACAAAGTCACACTTGTGTTGTTTCACAGCCATTCAAAGTGAATGGGGAAGAATGAAAGCAAGATAAACAACTAGTGTTCAGGAGCATGTTGATTATGCTCACATTTGTACATGTGTGCTTGCAAACATAAAGGCCTTGGACCTGTGCATGAGCATGCATACTCATGCTACCACACACACACACACACACACACACATTCATGTATACAAACTATTGCGAGTATTACATGCTCTCTATTTCATCCTACCCTAAACAGCAGAAAATCATTTCGTCAATCTCTCTCTCTCTCTCTCTCTCTCTCTCTCACGCACACACACACTCAAACTGGGTAAAACAAGGTAATTGAGACTTTTTATATCACAATTCTGACTTTTTTTCTTGCAATTGCAACTTTATCTTGCAGTTCTTTTTTTCTCGCAATTGCGAGTTTATATCTTGCAACTCTTTTTTCCTTGCAATTGAGTTTATCTCACATCTTCTTTTTTAAAAAAGTTAGAATAGTGAGAAGTTGCAATTACCTTGATTTATTTTTTATTCAGAGATTTTAAATATCAGATTGATAAAAGGGATATTGGATGCCGTTTGTGCTGTTATTGTGTGTGTGTGTGGGGGGGGGGGGCATGCATACACACATGCACAGGTCCAAGACCTTTATGTTTGCAAGCACACATGTACAAATGTGAGCATAATCAACATGCTCCTGAACACTAGTTGTTTCTCTTGCTTTCATTCTTCCCCATTCACTTTGAATGGTTGTGGAACACCACAAGTGTGACTTTGTGCCATTTTCTTTTTACAAAATAAAAGCATTTCCAATCAAACTTCCTGATTAAACATTAAAGGACTCGAGTGTGATAGTGCAAATTTTCATAATTTTTTATCTCATATTGTGAAAATTATTAATAAATAATGCTTTTTTCACTCAAAAAATGAGGTGCC
This sequence comes from Sinocyclocheilus anshuiensis, assembly GCF_001515605.1. Classification (NCBI taxonomy): domain Eukaryota; kingdom Metazoa; phylum Chordata; class Actinopteri; order Cypriniformes; family Cyprinidae; genus Sinocyclocheilus; species Sinocyclocheilus anshuiensis. Next base: position 989,457 of record NW_015551055.1, read on the forward strand.
TACTCTCAGATAAATGAGGCCTACAATTAACCTGATGCAAATAGAAACACAAAACCAGTCTTAAATGAAAGAAAACAAATTGATAAAAAGAGACATTTATAAGCAATTTTTTGTGGGCCGGTCATTTTTGACCAGGAACACCACAAGTGTGACTAGGTGAAATAAAACCCACAAAAAATTGCGAAAATTCCCCCAAAATTTCTGAGATTTACTTATACCCTGTGTAAACAAAGTCAGTAAGTTTGAGTCCAATGCAATAACATTAACTAGTATTTTCGGAAAAATAAAATCTTCTCCGGGTCAAATTGACCCCAACAAACCAGAGGGATATGTTTTATCAAAGTTCATAAAAATTTAAATTCTGTCATCAATCCTTATTTCATTCCTACCCTTATATCATTCCAAACCAATAAGACTTTCTTTCATTTACATTTATGCATCTGGCAGATGCTTGTATCCAAACTGTGCAATGTACTTTGACTTTGACAATGTACATTGAATTCGCATTTACATTTTAGCAGTTCTTTCTTTTTACAGGCTACAGGAGCTACAGGAAAGTGGCTCATTCATCTTCTAAACACAATTGAAGCTTGCACATCAAATAATAAAGCTCGACCGTACATGCTTTGACACAAGACAACAAACCTCATTGGTTCTCTGATGTCAAGCAAGGGTCGGTAAATGATGACAGAATTTTCTACTATCCCATTAAGAAATAAAGTAAATATGTTTAACACAATGATTGTTTAATACATTTATCAAATGTATTGTTTTGTTTTTCATTCTGCTTGGAAATTATTCGATTGATTGTGATCATTTGAGTTGTTTCAAAGTCTTCTGAAGCCATTCTACATCTTTGTGCGACTACTTTTATGACATCTCCATTGCTTTTGCTGTCGCGGAAACGGGTGTGTGGAGGCAGGCAGGACGACGAGGACGACAAGGATTCCAATAATGACATTTATTGTAGACAACAAGGCAGGTTCAGGTAGGTGAGACACACACTCGAGGTAACATTAACAATAACCGACACCAATGCTCAGACAGACAGGAACTAATATGGGGTGAATAATTAGAGGCAGACAGGTGAGCACAATGACGGTGATTAACTAATGATTAGACGGGCTAAACCAACACAAAGGGAAGAAACCACAACAAACAGTCCACAGGGGCGTTACATTTGCATTCTTTCTGAAGATTTTTGAAACCCCAGTCCCCTTTCATTGTAATTGCATGTGGGGGTTGTGTGTGTGTGTGGGGGGGGTGACCAATACAATTTTTCAAAATCCTCCTTTTGTGTTCCACAGAAGAAAGGTTTTGGAATCACATGAGAGTGAGTAAATTATGAGCTTTGGGCAAACTCCTCCTTTAAATATTTTCAATTCTTCTTCACACCCATCTGCTCTCACTTTGTTGTATTGCATCATTCTCTTTCTCTCGCTGGTCTCCAGAATCCGTCTCATCCATGCTGCTGCTCTTGTGTCCGATCACCCTTCTCGTTTGTCTTTTCCATCTTTCTCTCTTTTTTATCTCGGTGAATTCATCCCTGAGGCTGTGTAGTCGCAAGGACAGGTGGCCTGCGTGTGTGTCAGCGCGTGTGTTGCGCAGATGACAGGTAAGTGTGTCTGTCGGTGTATGTGCACACAGTCAGGTGTGAGTATGTGTGTCAGCTCAGTGGTGGGTCCTGAGGTTCTCTCGGTGCCCTTTCATCTCCAGGAATGTTCTGTCATTTTGTGTTTGTTTCAACCGCC
>NW_015551055.1:991267-995136 GCF_001515605.1 Sinocyclocheilus anshuiensis
GAAGGGGACAGAGAGAGAGAGGCAGGATGTGGTGAATGGGATGAAGAAATTTTTTCCCAAAAATGTTTCTTTTATTTTTGTACTATTTCAAGCCCCCCTACTAAGCAGTAAACCAAACTTCTGTGTGAACTGTTTGAACATTTGAGGGCCCCTGCATTTCAAACACATATAGATCTATTTATAACAATACTGAGAAAGGGAGAAAGAGAGAAAGATGGAGAAGGGAAGCACTTTATGTGTCATAGATGCTTATTTTACTGTCTCCACTTCCATGCTGGTGTGTGTATAAATACTGTGGCCCCCTTGTAAAGAGCACGTGGACTTGCTCTCCCTAAATAGCACACAACTTGTGTGCAGCTGCTCTCTGACTCATACACACAGGTTCTGGTTTATTCATCCGTTAAACGAATATTCACTAATTCGGTTACATCCTGTCTGGTCGCCAGCATTTTAATATTACAGCGGTAATGTGTGTGTGTGTGTGTGTGTGTGTTATGTGTGGGGGTGTATTTGCCGTTGGCTTGTCTAAAATAATGATATGACGTCTACAAATGTCTATGTGTGATTAACATTAGAGTTTTTTTTTTTTTAAGAAAAAGTCATTTAAGAATATGGACTGAAACTGTATATTAAATCAAGTGAACTTGTTTAGAGCCCACACAAGTGACTCTTGCCCTACATAATTGTTTAATAATTTGACTCTTGGTGGTCTGTTGAAATTATGAGACACATTCTCTTTTTCCTCCCAATGTTCAAGTTTCATGTCCCTGTTAGCAGTGTCCAGGTTAAAGGAACACTTTCAACAAGTCAAGAAAACAATATTAAATTTTTTTTTTACACTACCATTCAAAAGTCTGGGGTAAGTAAGATTTTTTGAAAGAAATTAATTATTTTATTCAGCAAGGACGCATTAAATTGATTAAAACTAACATTAAAGTCATGTATAATGTTACAAAAAAATTCTACTTCAAACAGCTGATCTTTTGACCTTTAAATTCTTTGATTCATCAAAGAATTCTGAAAATATTTAATGGTTTCCACAAAAATATTAAGCAGAACAACTGTTTTCAGCTGTGATGATAATGATAATAATAATAATAATAATAAATGTTACTAGAATGATTTGTGAAGCATCATGTGACACTGAAGACGGGAGTAAAGTCTGCTAATAAAATTCTGTTTTGCCATCACAGGAATAAATTATATTTTTAAATATATTTCAATAGAAAACAGTTGTTTTAAATTGTTACAATATTTTACAATATTACTGTTTTTACTGCATTTCAAAATACAGCTATCAAATAGGAGGCCTTGGTGAGTATAAGAGGCTTCTTTCAAAAACATTTCAAAATCTTACCGAACCCAAACTTTGGAATGGTTTTAGTGTATCGCTATCAAGTCATATCAAAAGCAAAAATCATTTTGTGTGTCTTGTTACTATTAATCGTCATTTGAATATTATTATTAATAGTCAATTTTCGTGTCCATTAGTCATCAAATCCTTTGTAAATACCACCGCTGTCATCATTAAAGGAGATGCAGAATTATTTTCCGTGGGATGAGTGCTCACTAAACCATTCCAATTCATTCCAAGCATTTTAATTCATATTTCCAAATATTTCTCAATTTTTATGAACTGTTGATTATATTAATATATTGATACATCCATTCGCATGGGTAGTTATAATAATAATAGAAATCAAGTTGGTGATGAATTTCAGCTGGTGTTTTGCCCTTTACAAACTGCACAGCTCAACATTTGACCATGATCAATTCCATGCCTTATAATGTGAACTGAAATTGCATTTCAAATCAATTGAATTTTAATCCTGTATTTAGTCTCATTAAGCTGCTCTAAGAAGCTATACTGTGGATCATTCCTGATGAGTGATAACAGATTGTGTAATACATCCTTTCATCGTGCCAGCAGAAGTACCTGTCAGAAACAAATGTGCAAAAAAGGGTGTTAAAAAAAAGGTTAAAAGATGTCCCTTTGAGGGTACTGCCCCAGTGACAAGCTGTTGTACCCATTAAAACTACAATTTTGCACTTTTTTTCTGACAGTGTATAAATTATATAAAGTATGGATGCTCTCTATTATAGATCAGTGGGTAGCCCACAGTAATTGTTCTGTTATGTTCTGAACTTGTTTCCACTGCTGCTACTGAATCTGTCTGTCTGTCTGCCATCTATCCGTCATCCATCCATTTCTCTGTCTGTTTACTTAACTATTGATCTGTCTGTGTAAATCTGTCTCAACACCTGGAGTTTGTTTCTGGTTTTCCTTGAATAAAATGATGTGTTTTTTTAATATCCATTCACATGTCTAAAACCTGAGGTGGGATTTGAGGCAATCTGTCTAGCCAGGGTTGGACAACCTGACAGCCCTCGTGCCCATTCTCACTCGTTCTCTGGTAGTGAGTCTCCCCCGGGACTCTAAAACATGGGTGCCTGGATTGCCAATGAGAGCATGAGGCTCTGATTCTTATTTCAGGTGTTGCTTTGAGGCAATGTGTGTGAGTTTGTGTTATTACAGGGGATTAGCTGGTAAGCTTGTGTGTTTGAGACTCACGAGTCTCTCTCTCTGTGTGTGTGTGTGTGTGTGTGTGTGTGTGTGTGCTGGTGTCATATGACAATATACTTCTAGATGAAATGTGAACGCAGTGCAGTATGATTTACATAGACGATGAATGAGTCACACGGCATGTCATGGGTTAGATTAAAAGACAATCAAGACAATATGAAGATATATAGCATAAAATCGAGAGACTGATGGAGAAAAAGAGATCTCCCCAGCTGTCATTGAAAGATAAACTTCTGCTCTTACGCAAGGACAATCACTGGAGGATGATTTTAACAAATGTGCATGTGTGCGGCAATGCATGTGCGCCCGAGTTAAGAATCCTACTTTATGTATGTCTTTCACTCACTTTAGCATGTACAGTTTCATCTCATTTGGTTAATTGCTGTCATCTCTGCTTTGTTAGGGCTTTTGTACTACACACAAACACATTTCACATACAAGCACACCCACAATGAACACTGCATACTAATACTTAAAGCACACACAAATAAATATACACATGCTACAGCATTAAATATCAAATATAACAATTCATTTACAGAACTGAATAATAGCCCCTCACATACTGTTTGAAATGTGTTAAGATGCCACCAAATGAACAACATAGTCTGAAACCCTGCAGTGAGTGACATCATACAGTTATTGCTCACTTGGTTCAAGCAGCAGTTTCTATTATAAGTATTTCTTCATTTTGGCTTCATCAATGTCAATAGTTCAACACGTATAGAATAAAATTGTATTCATGTTTTTGTTTGTTAACAAGCACACCTTGACAAAATATTTAATTTACACATGAAAACCTTCTCTTTAATGCCATTCACAGCACTGTACACATTGGGGCGGGGGTGGGTTTGGGGGTATGAGAGTGAGTTGGAATGAAAAGAAACACAGAGAAAAACACATTGATCTTTGTGAGCATGTTCCTGCTCTCATGATTCTTCTGCTGTCATGGCCAACTGGGACAGACTGTCTAAGACACACACACACACACACACACACACACGCTACTTCAACACCTGCCTGGATTGGAGAGTACACTTCTCTCTGTCTGTATCCGGCTGTATAATGTTCATAATGCTCCAGTCTGTATGCATGTCTCATTCTCTTTCATTCTATCAAAACATGTGTCACTCTCACACTAGATTATAACATAAAATAGATTATGTACCCGAACCTATTCCATGGCGCTGTTTCAAAACTTGGTGAGTTGTCTACAAGGCAGCAGTTCAAAGGGTTAGTTCACCCAAAAATGAAAATTCTGTCATTAATTACTCACCCTCATGTC
>NW_015551055.1:995380-1010975 GCF_001515605.1 Sinocyclocheilus anshuiensis
TTTTGTACACATACAGATTGGTTCTATGCAGTCGATCCGTTTTGCAGTTCTTTAAACTGTTGTTTTCGCTTGCAAATCACTGTTCACAGGCTTGCAGTGCTTTTGACCGTCTTTTGGCGAAAAAAACGTGCCAAAAGTTTAAGCGCGGAAAAAAGGAAGTCAGAAGCATGCAGATTATATTTATTTTGCGTTAGCATGAAGCTGCAGTTTCGCAATACATGAATTACACTTACAAGTAACAGTAAAATGCTGCAAATAATTTTTTCTTGCGCTTGAAACGCGATTTATACCGTTAGAAAGCTTCTCTTGCGCATGCAAATTTCATTTACGCTTACAGTCTTGTGTACACTTCCACAAATATTACCCTGCGTATGCAAATCTTTTTGACGTCATTCTACCTTCATAGTTCGCTGCCAGGAAGGTCTCAAAATTCACACACAAATCCATGGCGATTCACATTCACAGCCCATGATAAACTCGTGACTTTTTAACATTCAAAAATTTTGTACACATTTGTACATCTGTGAATTGTGTTTTGCATTTGTGAAACGTATTTTATGAATATATATTCTAATTTTGTGCACGTGCATTGGTTTTTGTGAATGTTACCGCGTCCCAAACGACTCAACATAATAAACCACAAAGTTATTATTAACAAAACGATGCACTCCACTGTGCTGAGCGCTTCTCTGCTGCCTTCACGTGCGAGTTTTTTTTTTTCTTTTTTAGTTTTTAAAAGTCATAATGTTCTTTGATAATGTAGCCTAAGTTCTTTGTTCACGTTCTCTCTGTAATTTATTCGCTGTGAATAAAAGTGGAAATTAAAGCATAACTTACAATGTTTTATTAAATTGTGATCACGTTAAATACAAATTCAGTATTAAAATATTTTATGACATGACACCCATATCTGGTACTTACCTAAAAAGATGGGTTTGTGATGTGCGTAGTATTAGTCTAAACATTCGCCTTCTGGGGCCTCATTTATAAAATACTGCGTAGAAAGAATCCTAAATTTTATTTTACGATAATTTCTCAAAGTGCGTACGTGTGATTCATAGAACGAACGTACGCACAGAAAACGTGCGTACGCCTCTCTTTTAGATGTGAAATCTATAAATTGCAATGATCTTGAAATTGTGGGCAGCTGAACAGTTTCATATCTCCGCCCTGTAAACAATGTCTAATTAATGTTCTTGACTTATAAAAGAGCACCTGACAATGTCCAAATCTTTTACAAGCGACAAGAATGGCTTATATTTCCAAAAACCTGCAGCACTCGGGCAAACAAAAGTGCGTACGTCTGCTCAGACCCTGACGTGGCGCTAAGCTCTTTTCCACGTCAAAGACCGTTTTTATAAATATGAACGTTGCCGTGGATTTTTGCGTACGCACACTCTACAATCAAATCTGTGCGTACGCGCGTTGTATAAATGAGGCCCCTGGAGTTGGCTCACCCTTCGCCTGTGTCTGAGTGAGAGAGTAGGCTATTTCTCCGGGCGCAGACTCCGAGTCCCGACCAGGTTAACTGACCCACACGGTGACTATATTGAAGTGTGGTGCAAATGAACGAAAACATTTTTTTTGTGTGCCTTCATTATCTAAATTAAGTGCAGGACACACCACTGTATCCTTTATAGCTCTCTTGTGTAGAGTATTTATGGTCCAGATCAGCCCATTTTCACGCAACTCTTTTATGGTCTGTCTACCTTAAATCCTCAAGACAACAATCTTACCTCTTCCTCATCTGTCTGCGAACCTCCTCTTCAAACTCTGAATCACGAATCACGCAGAGACTCTTGAATCGTTAGATTCATTCAATCTCAACGACCCAATAATTGAAAGCAGAAGAGTCTGTACTTGGATGTAGAACTTCTCGAGTTTTCTAATCCCCGTTGAGCGCGCATCAGTTTGGAGAGAGAGAGAGAAACTTATTTTGTTTTCCAGTCAGTCAGTGCGTCTTGTCTTGTTACGTTAGGCGTGAGTCCATTTAGTGGCTAAAAACAAACTATATAGCTCATTTAGCGCTTAGGTACACTACAGCGCTCCCTGGAGGACACACGCGGTGCCTCCAGACTTCGGCAGTCCTCCGTGGTTTTATAATGAAAGACGCATTAAACAGCAAATGTAATAAAGTTTAGATTTTTTAATAATGCTTCTTGTTATAAATACATGATTATCTTCAACACTTCATAAATAAGTTTTAAAAAGCACCCTCTGTTTCAGATCATGTCTATAAATACTATGTATTACAATAACAGTCTTTCAAAATGTAATGACAAAAAATGTTACATCTCTTGTTTTTTCTGAGTGCAATCACAATTAAAGGTGTTGGATTGTGTTTTCTTGTGTTCTGGGTAGAGACAGCACATTTCACTGAGTCCTGATCTGCTTCCTTCTAAAATACAAACCTTAGCTATTAAAATCAGATCCAAGATCAGTTTAAAGAAGCAGTTTTTGCAACATAAGACAGAAAAGATCCAATGTGTGAGTGCAGTCCTTTTCGCCCATGTGGTGTCTTTAGTGTACATGAAATGGACTTTTATAATAATTTTAAATGACAAAGACAAACAAACAAACCCACAATGATCTGAATGTGTATCAGATTTGATATAAGGTCAGTATGAAGTATTATGAATGTATTCAGTGTGAAGAACTCAAAGTATTATGGTACAGAAAGACTTCATAAGGTCTGTTAGCAGTTGGTCAATAGGTTTTGTATGTCCATGTTGTGTCTGAATTAAACTTTAGCTGCACCAGAAATTGCCTACTTGTCACCAACAGCGTTGATCTGGAACCAGATCCCTCTTATTATCATATTAATCATGAAATATGTATAGAAAAAAGGGCAAAATTATAAGTCACTGCACATAAAGTCCTCTGGTCTGATCAATACCAGTGCATAGCATTAGATTGGATTTTTACAAGCTGTTCTAAATGTGTTGATGAATTTGAGTGTTAATTATTAAAGGGTAGATTCACACACTCTCTGAGTGTAATGTTTATCTACTCTAAGCTTTTTGTATGGTGTATTTGCCTTTCTGAAGTTGGGAGACGTATATTTTGGTTTTGGTGCCATCTGTGCGCTTGAACCAGACCTCGCCTGTGCTGATCCCTGTTATTACGGCCCTGAGAGAAACACACAAAACAGGGAAACCATTTCAATTGAAATGTTTTTGCAAACAAAGCCAAAGCGAAGACAGATGCGGTCTTATGTCTTATACTCTACTGACTGTGCTGGGCTGTCGTCATTGACTTCTAGAACGACACTGCTGCCTTTGGAGAATCTCTCTCCATCATAGAAGAGATCCCCACCTTCACATCGCACGGGCACCTGCCTGTCTGAGAGACAAACAGACACGCACAGCTCTTCAACATGTTATGCTTTAATAGCTCATAATTCTCTAACTCTCTGTTTTCAAGGCATTTTATGTCACTGTATAGGGCTCTCTAGCTCTGAAGTGAAATTGCTGTCATTAAATAGTTCACAGACGCGAAAAGATTGCTGTCACTGGGGCAATACGTTTTCAAAAGGTACACCTCTGTACTTTATTTACCTCTGAAGGATGCAAATTAGTACCTTAAAATGTACTGCTGAATGTACTGACAAGCATTTATGGAAAACTAAAATATACTTTATAATGTAATTAAAATGGCATTTTATTTCATTAATATATTATCAGCAAGTATATTATCAGCAAGTACAGAAAGAGGGAAATGGCTCTATAAACCAAACTTAATCAGAGGCCTGACAGATAGAGCTTGTGAGTGAGGGTCAGCGCTAATGGAAGCAACTGGGATGTCAATGGAGAACATGCTTAAGCCTTTGACACATTTAAGCTAGACAGACAGTAACACTATACATGTTGTGTGTGTTTGTCTAGGAGTCTGTGTGTATCCCTGAAGGCATGTTTACTAAAAAGTCTTATACCAGATAAAGACCCCCATTATTCAAAAACATGCATCAACACATACAAGATACTCAAAAACAAACATGAACCTTGAATTAAAAATGATTATACAGCATTATGCAATTACATTTTTGAAGTGAGAGAGAATCCTATATTGCACTATGAAATCTATTCCAAGCTTGTCGTGAGAAAGAAATCATTGGTTAAATATATTTAACCCGAGGCAAGGTCTCTGATGGTCAGCGCACGTGATTTCCTTCAATAAATATACAATGACTGACTGAGTTAATTCAGTCAGTTGTGTCAAAGTTTAATGAGGTTCACCTGACTACCATGAGAAAGACCGACAGGCAAGCTTAAACAAAGGACTTAAATGAACACAGGGCCATTTAATAACGGACTTACTGTCTGCTTTTTTCTTCAGGGGCATCAGTGCCACTTTTGCCTGAAAGACAGAAAGAAAAAAGTCACGATCCATCATACACGTTCACTGTGAATCACTCATCATGAATCACACCTTCTTGATGGCTGTCCAGTCCTCTAGTATGTCAATGTCTCTTAGCATATACACTATGTATGGCCCTGAAAAACAGAGACATGTTGAGCAAAGCAGGATGGGAAGGAAGACAACTTCTTCAAACAAAGTGTGGATAAGAGGTATAGCATTTTGGTTAAAGATCTAATCTGGTAACTGGGCGATTTGTTGAAGCGATGTGTTGTGTTTTGGATATTGGTGTCTCTACCATGCTACTTAACTAGCTTCACCAGCAAGATTCCCATTTTCAGCATCTTTTGAAAGATTAAAAAGACAAAACTGGCATAAACCGTTTTGGACTAGTATGGAAATTCCCGTGAGGTCGAGCCTCAAAATTTCTTTCCCAGAAATGGTCCAAAAAAAAAAAGATAATTTATACTGTTTCAGGAGAAAGTATGTTGTACGGCAATACAATGAATGTTAAGACAGATACATTATTTAATGAAACGAAATGAGCCATGTGTGATCATTCCTGTATCATCACACTGCCTGATGTGGACCGCAGTCTATTAATTGGTGGCCTCTGATGAACTTTCTAAATGTAATGTAAGATCTTTTGGATTAATCAAATAAACAACTAATTAGTATGTGTTGATTAGGGATGCACTGATACCACTTTTTCCAGAACGCATCTCATACCGATACTTTTACTTTTGGTACTTGCCGATAACGATATCTGTATTTTCATAGTATTTGTAATTTTTAAATATATTGGGTACAGAAAAATATACAAATCATGTTAGCTGGCTTCATTTAGCAAACAGATATTTCCTAGTTATTTTCACACATAATTATGCCCGTTCAAATGATTTTCATCATTTGAAACGTGCTGCGACTTATATTCCAAACCGACTCATTTAATGCAATTAACGTAAAGCAAGCAAAACATTCGCAATCGCAACGCACGCACACATTTGTATTGGTGCCTAGCGCATTTCTCACAGGCTGCCAGTTTCATTTTCACTTTAAATAAAGTTGTGCATGCTTGACGTTTAAAATAAAAATTGTTTATAGTTAATGCCCCTATAATTTTTGTCTGTTTTATATTTATGATTTAGTTTTAATACAAACGATCCATGAAACTTTTTGTTTTACTTGCTTTTGACATATCCGACCGAACTACAAACTATCCAGTGATCTCTGTGAGAAAGGGATATTCGCACAACAAGCTCGCGCATCTCCGCCGCCGCTCGCTCAATCCACTCAGCGTGCTTTGCTTATCAGCTTACACATCAGATATACTGGCGTGAATATTGAATGTTTAGCATTATATTAATTACTTGCATGTTCTGTACTTCCTAGATATCCTTAATCTATAATAACTCCATTCTGCTCTCTGCTGTTGGTGTTTCTTTGTCTGGACTAAGCTGACCAGATTTCTGAAATGAAAACCGGGGACATTTCCTAGCTCAGTGGTAAAAGTATCACTGAAATCTCACTTGTGATTATCTACGAATTTAAAAAGCGTGGACAATAGTACATAGTAACGGGGAAAAAATAGTAAATAGTAACTACTGCAAATAGCAAACAAATCACAACAGTATTATAACAAAATTATGTCTTTCCAAAATCACATTACAAATAAAACAATAAATATGAGAACATATGATAAATAAAACTGCATTTAACAAATATGTTTAATAAGTTCTAACTGTGTTTAACATTTTTACAAAGTATACAGTAATTACAACTTTTCAAATTTTATGTTTATGCTTTTGGAAATGGATCTTTTCTATCCCTAATCAAGCTTATTACTTTGCATTTTAGGCTCATTTTGACCACAAAGTATGTGCTTTCTGCAAATGTAATTGTGCAAGTGTAATTGATTCATGTATTATTTTTTATATTATTCATATTGGAGTTGTGACGGTGAAAGTTTCAGGAATGTTTAATATTGTGTGCAAAACAATGCTTTATTATACAGTGCACACAAACAGTATTATTTTGTTTTAACATGTATAGTTAGTATGTGACTACCTTGAAACCAATAACAGTGTCTCTTTTGATAATAGCAGAGATAGCGCTCTGCTCTTGTCCAAGTTCTTCATGACTAAAGTAGCAGCGTGGGACCAGTGACCAACTAATTTTCAGAAAAAGTTGCTAAAGGAAGGTCGATTTGTAGCTAAAAGACGTTGTGATGTCATTACGCAATGACATTGCGTAATCACGACGCAAAATTGTCACATCATCAAATCTCAGCAAAAAATATATTTTATATATGTTAATTTAGATTTGTTTATAAAATAATATGCATGATATAATATTAAAATATAAATAACTGTATTTTTAAATACATTGAATTATTGAAAACTTACACATTTTTGAATTATTACAATTTAAGTTTTTTTAGTAGCTTGTAAACTTGTAATTCTACACATTCTCAACAATTATGCTTTAAGCAGTGTATTAGTAGTTAGTTAGTATGCTACACTCTAAGAAAAGTCTGTAAATATAAGGCACAATCTACTATGTTAATATGAAAGAATTTTCCGTAATGGTTTTTTACCTGCATTTTAAATTACACATTGTGTTTTCGGGTTACAGGGTTACAATGGATGATGGATAATGGATAATGTCCTGAAAGATTTTCCATTTTTCTTACAGTGTACTAACTGATCAACAGTTGCAGGTACAAGCTACTAACAAAGTGTATCATAAATGAACAATTATTCAATTATTATTATTATTATTGAATTGAACAATTGCAAATAGCAGCTAACTCAATTCACGTGATGTGTGTACTGCAAGGCATCTGTGGTTTCCTCTTTTTGTGTAATTTGGATGGAAAATGTGTGCCTTTTTATTGTCTGAGTCACTTATCAAAAGTTGCCAAATAATTTCTTTTAATTGCTAAATTTGTTGCTAGGTACTTTTGGAATAAAAAGTTGCTAGGGTAGTCTGAAAAGTTGCTAAATTTAGCAACAAAATTGCTAAATTGGCAACACTGCGTGGGACCAAGTAATCAGTATAGCTCGCAGCGCCCTCTGCTGGTTCAAATAATCACAATCATTAAATTGCCAGCTGGCTATGTTGGTCGGGCTTTTACAGTGTATTTGCGGGTTGTCAGTGATAGACAAAGACAAAGAAACACCTACAACAGAACAACAGAGAGCAGAATGGAGTCAGGGACAGGACACCAAAAACTAGAAAACGGGCACGTCTGGTCACCCTAGTCTGGACACAGCACTGTTAACATTCTGTGTGGTATCGGAGCATTTTAATGAGTACCAGTACAAGAACAGGAGCGCAGTATCAGGCCCGATACCAGTATCAGTATCAGTGCATCCCTAGTGTTGGTGCTGGCAAGTGGTGACTAAATGAGAGAGGAAGAGACAGATCTCCATTTAAAGAGAATACATTATTACCTGACACAAGAGCTGTCTTCTTCTTCCTGTCTGGGCGAATCAGGTGACTCCTTCTCTTACACTTCTTCATCCTAACGTCATCATTCCACCACTCTGATTGATCAAGAGCAAGATTGTGTTTATGGATCTGGTGAGTATTTGTGTTTCTAACCTAGAAATGCCTGGTGAACAAATATGCTTAAAATGTCCCCACAAGTCTGTCAAAGCCCTTTAAAAAGTGTTAATAATATTAAGTGCATAATGTTTTTATGAAAAAATAAGTAATCTTATAAATGCATATAAATTGTATGAATAACAATACACAAAAATTTAAATAAATTGTTTTCTTTTGGGGATATGGTTTAGAGATTTGCATGAACTGAGTGCATGAGAGAGTGTGACCTGACTTTTCACTCAGTCTCTTTACTTTTCCTCTCTCAGTGAAAAGACCCAGATGACAGACTCTCACAGCATATCTGATACACAAATTTCTAAGGCCTCTAAATTATCAACATGATCAAAACTTTGCTAAAAACCTGTTGTACACAACAGTACACAAGTATCTATACAAGTATCTACTACATGCCTTTTGCTGTCTGATTGATAGTTATTTTTTTGGCAAGTTAAAGGCCTTTTATTATGATTCTAAACACATCTCCCTTCAAGTTCCAGTAGACTTGACACTTGTACACTTGCTGTGAAATCTTTACTGATTTTTATAAAATAAACAAGAATAACTGGACTGAAGCAACTTAAATAAACTTGATATAAACAGTTTTTAGAATAATCACATTAAATTGTACCAAATAAGATACACCAGGCTTTAGACAAATGTTTTTCTATATCTCTTAATCATCATTACATTGCATTGTGTTATATGTTTTGCCCCAAACAATAAGAACTGCAGAGCTTTGATCGTAAAACTAAGCATTTAAATGTCATTTTATTAAGACATTATTGGGAGATACAGAATAACAACTGATATTTATATACAATTTATGTTATTAGTCTGCTATACGGTTATAAAGAGCTCATTGATTTACAATACAAGCTGTCAGAATTTCATCTTACCTCTGGCTATATAAATATCAGCAACTGCATATTGTCATTAATTAATCCTTTTTCATAACTCAGTTACACTAATATCTTCATTTTTACACTATAATACTTGTATTTAAATTAATTCATTAATACTTGTTTCATAAGTCATTGTCAATACATTGTGTGAAATGATTGTTTGTTCCTTACTGTTACTGTGAAGCATCCTTGAGCTTGGGAAAGGCGCTATATGAATTAAACAAATTATTATTAATCCAGTTAATACCATCATTTTACTTTATTATTTTTTCATCAATGTAGTTGTTTCATTGCAGGATGATGTCTATTTTATGTTTGTTGTGCAGCACTTTGGTTAGCACTCGTTTAGCTTTTTAAGGTGCTATATAAGCAAACCTTGACATTACACACCTCAACGCAAAATCTAAATATTAAGTAAAAAACAAACGCAAAGAAAACAGACCCAAACCTGCTTTTAAACAGTTTGACGAGCACCATTGTTTTGGGTTAGGTAGCACACCTCTATTAAGGTTAGGGATTCAGATGGAGTAATAATATTTAGCTTTACATGAAACAGAAGACGTCTATGCAGACATCAAGTGTGCCTCACAAGTCTTGAAAAGTGAAGCCAACATTTTCGATCGCCCCCGCCCTCTCCATGTAATCTAATGGGACGTGAGACAAACTAAATAATAAAATTTCACTTCAAATAATTTTTTTTCCAAATATGGTTTTTGTAATTTTATGTAGTTTTTATCACGCTGATGTAAGTTCAAGTGTTCAATTTTTAAATAAGTTTGTTTTAGTTAGTCATGTGGTGCTATGGGGGTGTGACGTCATGATTGACAGCTTCTCTGAGCGAACTGAGGCACCAACAAACTTTTTTTGTAAATACAAACTGGAGTTGTATTTACCTTATTTTAACAGAAGCCTCTTGTACGGCAATCAGCAGACAAAAATTGGAGCAGTCAGGCTAATTAAAAAAGGGTCAGGGGTGTGTGCTTGCAATCGACTCTACGGGAGTGTGGGCGGGACGCAGCTCCACTTCGCTCACTACTGCGCAGACTGGTCCCAAATCAGCGCAATATATCCGCGCCCTATTGGGACATTGGCGGCTTCACTTTTCTTCAATGGAAGTGAGTGAAGGTGTGCCGTCCATCTTTTTTAGTCTATGGCAGACATATATCCCTACTCTGATAGCCAGGTAAACGTGTGTGTGTGTGTGTGTGTGTGTGTGTTTATGTACCTGAGGTGATATCTATGCTCTGTTTGTCCTCCTCCAGTCTGCGGATCTTCTCCAACAACTCTGTTTTCATGGCATCAAACAAGAGTGTCCTCTCACTCTAGAAAAACAAGCATCTCATTATCACACACACACACCGACTCGATATGATTCATGATCATCACTGCACTGTCAACAAACAAACAAACACTGTTTTGGAAGAGACATGCAAGTATTTATTTACAGCAGTGCTTTTTCACTATGGTGTGTTTTTTTGTGATACTTCTTCTAGATTATGATAAATATGCTGTGTGCATGTTTGTTTTATGGATCTGCATATTGAAATGTTTCATTACTACTAGGCATGTAAGTATTACCATGTTTTTTAAGCATGGTACCAATGTAATGACATTACGTAACAACTTATTTGTACCATGAAATTTCTGAAATACCCTGTAGTACCATGTAAATTCCAAGGTACATGAATATATATGACACATTATTTAGTACCATAGAAACACAGAAGTAGCTTTTAGTAAAGGATGCTACATCTAGATATGTGGGTCAGCTGAGCCGTGTTACCTCTAGATGCTGTCTTGCCCCCTGCACTTCACATTCATGTTTGTGTCTGACCACTTGCAGACAAAGTTCTCTATACACACCTACAGGAGGAGAATTAAAAGTTGACCTGAGACCTGTGGTTCATATGTAAGGGAGATAACATAAAGCAGATATGTGCGTACTGATATATGTCACCTGCCACTTGTGTCCTCTGCTGTAGGTTCTGCTGCAGTGTTGCCAAGGGTTCTCTGTACTCTCCCGCCTTTCTTGTCATAACCTCGTCCAGCTTCATTTTAACCTGGTTCAGACGTTCTTGAAAAAGCCTGAAATTGTAGAGGAAATCATCATCAATAGAGCTCTACAGAGAATTTGGTTCTTAGAAAAATATAATTAGTTTGAACAATACAATACAGAATATACTATTTTTATTGGTGGCCATCCACCACATATGATGGCCCTGTTCCTATTGGTCAAAAAAAATGAAATGCCACCTAGCCTAAACCAATTAGAAAGAAGTATTCGTACTTGTCTTTTAACTCCAGGAATTGTTTTTCCAGGTCAGACATTTCATCTAGGCACTGTAATCGTCTTCTCTCATAATCTTCATCATCCATTTCTAAAAAAGAGAAAACTCACTCTCATTCAATGTTGTTCAGCCATGCTGTTCATTCTCTTTTCCTATCAATTCTAGTCAGTCTTCACATTAATATACTACATTCTATGCATCACTATATGATCATTTTTGGCTATTTGGATGCTATTCAAAAGCAATATGCATTCAAGTTACAAGATTTGCGGGAATTTGTCAATTGACAATAGTCATGCAAAAAATTCAAAGAAAATTTCAAAAGTAAAACAAAAAGGCTTAAGTGTCTTTATGCAAAATATAACACAATATTATAACATATGTAATAATCATTTTTTTTGGTTGAGGGGGAGGGGGGTTAGGGGGAGGCAAACTATTACTCTCCCAACTTTGACAGCTGCTGCAACACAACTGCAGACAATTAGGAAGAAAACAATGAGAAAATTATGAAATATTCAATCAGCAGACCTGAGCTTTCTTCCTCTTCTTCCTCTTCCTCCTCTGGCTCACTCTCCTCCAGGTCGCTGTCCCGCTCCTCTCCACTCTCCTCCATTGTCTCCTCTGCATCTCCTCCCTCTCGCTCCTCCTCCACCTCACCGTTAGTTTGAGGAACCTCAGGGTCGGCCTCTGTCTCCATCTCCTCCTCTGGTTCTCTGGCAGCCGGCTGAGCTGGCATGACTGTTTATAGCACTGTATTGAACAGTATAATAACAGCGGTGAGATCTCATGGCGTCTGATGCAGTAAATAAAAATGTTAATTATAACAATTTTATAATATATGATTATATATATAATTTATATTTAATTAAATGTTAGAATAATACTGCATATTTTTCCATGTTTATATTTTCATATTTCTTATTCTTATTTACCTTATATCTTTCTAGGCTGTATGATTTCAAACATTGTAGCATAAAAAGAACCATATGTCAGTACCGGAAGATGTGAAAATGATGTGCATGCCATGTACTGACCAGTCTAAAGACCTTTAGAGGACACTAGCAGCTAAGAGCACAGTATCCTGAGACAGCAGCAGCTGTTTAAGACCCTATTAAGCACTTTATGTTTAATTAGAAAGAGGAAACCCCATGCACTCGTCTGATACAGTTCGTAGTATGATGAATTAGGAGCGCGTTCACAGACTCGACGTGTATCATGTACGTTACGTTACATCCTCCAAAGGCCGCACTGCACTGACTTACATTACAAGCTCATTACTCATTCTCCACATCTATAGCTCATACATTATATGCTGTGAGAGACATTAATAGTTACAGTCTCGTGCTGTTCACAAAGAATTGTGGATTTAGGTTAGTTATAAAAACTCGTTTTCCAACCGAACAACTCCACACGTCATTCAGAGACATAAAGTGTTCAGTATAACGCGGTACAGTAATGTTAATGCACTAGAGTGGAAAAAAAAACAAACGGTTGCGCCTTTAAAAAAAAACTAAATTACAACGTAGTAATGGATTAACTTAACGTTACTTTGGAACGTTGCATTGAATCTCTTTATCGCTCCATGAATGTTTGCAAATTAACCGATGCAAGAAACAGGATAACAATACACGACGATCTTACAAACTCTATTAAGTGCATAAACAACTAAACAGCTTACCTTCTTGTCGATTATTGTTTAAGTCATGAAAAATATTACATACTGTCGACTGAATTTGCATATCAGGGCAAGTTGACATCGGACAAATCTACTTCCTCAGCGTTTATACGTTTGTTGAAACAAACTTACCGTTGTGAGGCGCTAGCCAATCAATTCAAACCTCGCTACTTTTAAGAACCAATAGAAGCTCGATGGTGAAGAATCGTGGTCTCATCGATTTCAGTTCAGTGGTCAAACTGGCCAATAGCATTTGGCGCTGAAAACCCACGAACTTCCTACCAACTGACAAGGTTTCCCTAAAAAGACCGGCTTAAGATATTTCATAATGGACAGAAGAGAAACATATTTGAATAGAAATACAATGAAGATTTTTATTCAGTCAAGTAAAGAAAAGGAAACCGCAACACTAAAATGTAATTTAACATATTTTTATTAAAGTTGCATAAAAGTGTAACAAAATTGGGCAAAAACCAAGACAGTTTAGTATTGCTACAGAATACTTTTTTTTTTCTCCAAAAGGTATGACCTGGAGTACATTTTTCCTAAATTCATATTATTGTTCCTTTTAAATCCAATTGATTATTTCAATCCTCCCATGTCTCATTTACACAGAAAAGAGAAATCAACAGCACTACAAGGTGCGTATAATGATAAAAACTGATGATTCTATTTTATGTTAATAGTTAATGCATCTAAAAAAAATTGCTTGGTACATAGTCAACTTCCTTCCCTAGAAGAAAAAAAAAAAAAAGAAGAATCATTGAAAGTACAAGAACCTTTAATTTAATTCTAAAACTTCAAAAAGATTTCCACTTTTGCAGAGATTTTTTTCTTGCATGTTCCTCAAACATTATTAAATTAATTTGGTTGTCATAACAAATGTAACCTAAGGCAACATCTGAAAGTAGGGAGATTGACTCTCATGTAAAATGAAATGCAGAGCAGGTGAAATAAACACATACAATTAAAATGGGGGGCCAACGAAAAAAAAGAGTGAGCAGAGAAAGAGATAAAACAGTTGTGAGTCCAGGACAGTTGTCATTGTACCTTACTTCATATAGTGAACTCAAGTGAGCTCAGATGGGATGAGCAGGAGCATCAATGAATGATTAATATACGCAGATGCTAGTGATGTGTCAGCATGTTATGGGAAAAGCTCTTCTAAAACACCTGCTGGAAATGTTGGATTGGTGAATCTCAAGAGCACTGAGTGAGACTATTAGCCCTCTTATTATAGTATTTGATTGGCTGAGACAAAAAGAGCAGATGGCTTCCTGGGAAAGATGATTTAGGAGAGTCATGTGAGAGGATTAATTCTAAACGTACGTTTGCCAGTGACCGTGACACACTGCAGCTTGTCTAGCATGATCTCCAGTCCCTCCCTATCGGTCTCTGGAAGAGTCCGTGGATGTGTGAGGCCCAAAAGCCACTGCTGTGGTTGTGTGTGTGTGTGTGTGTGGTAATTTCTCCTGATCCCTGAGGGTGGTGCTGCCCATGAATTTCAGAGAGTGAGTGAGTGTGTGTTTGTGTGTGTGGCATGTGTAAGACGGGAAAATTAAAGAATCAAAGCCCAAATTTTTTTCCTACACACAGCTCCCTTTCCCTGTTAATACCACAAAGCCAAACTCCCTCGCTTTAAAATAGCTTTAAACACTCTATTATTTTTCATTTTTTTGTAATTAAAATGTCCATGAATGTTCCTGCACACTTATTCAAGGAAGACGAGACTAAAAAAAATAAATTAAAATTAAATTAAATTTAAAAAAAAAAAGAAAAAGAAAAAATTAATCCACAAAGCCTCTTCTGTCTAATCCCCTCTGATGTCATTTTAAACCAAGTATCGTCACAGTTTCACAAAGGGTTTTAGTCCATGTGTTCATTGAGACAGGGATCTTTGAAACCTTTGAAATTAAAACTAAATTACCAAATTCAAATCTAAAGAATATAATGCACAGTAATGTATACCAACATGAAATACATTTAAAAACAATGAAATCTTTCCCCCTTTACAAAAAAAGTGAAATAGAATAAAATAATACAAATAAAATCAACATAATGAGAAAACAAGCCCTGCTTATAAGGATCTGATTGAATCTCCCATAATTTTGCCTCCACCTCCTCCCCAATGGATGCAAAAGAGGCAATGGGACTGGATGAGCACCTGCTCAGGGGTGAATAGTCACACCCTTAAAATTGTAAAAGGAGGGATGAGATTGGTTGAAGAAGGGTGGAGGTGAGAGAAGCTTCATTTCTTCTGAGGAGTACTGAGCTTCTGCATGCCACGGATCCTGTTCAGCAACTCAGCTACAAACTCCTACAGCGGGAAAAAAATGGAGTATGATTTTTAACAAATTAGCAGAGAGGGGGGTAGTTAGCACTTCAGATTCTGCAGATTTCCACATAATTATAACAGGCATAAGTCCTAAAACTGTACACTCATTACTAACAGAATTATACGGGGCTGTTGAATGCTTGGAATCTGACTGGTTGACGAACATTCTAAGGTAAGCAATTGTTTTCAGGGAAGCTCACAGCTAAAGCAGTTCCAGGCAGTGGTAACCGTAGAATAAGCAGAATAATTGATGAAGGGCCGTTGAATTATTAGAAAGTAGGGATGCACCGATACCACTTTTTCCAGTACTCGCCCGATACCGATACTTTTATTTTTGGTACTTGCCGATACCGAGTATTTTTATTGCATTTGTACATTTTTTAAATATTGGGTACAGAAACCAAAAGAGTATGTATAATGTTAGTTGGTT
>NW_015551055.1:1011509-1027078 GCF_001515605.1 Sinocyclocheilus anshuiensis
TTTTAATCCAAATGATGCGTGCTAAGTGAGTGAACATCAAAGATCACATAACAGAAGTGCACGCTCTCTCTCTCTCTCTCTCTCTCTCTCTCCATACCGTTAAGTAACTTGTGCATTGTTTTACTTACTTGTTTTTGACATATCCGACCGAACTACAAGCTTTCCAGTGATGTCTGTGAGAAAGATATATTCACTCGACAAGCTCGCGCATCTGCGCCGCCGCGCACTCAATCCACTCAGCGTGCTTTGTTTATCAGCTCGCACACATCAGCTATACAGGCGTTAATACTGATTGTTTAACATTATATTCATTGCATAGATATACTTCGTAGTAGACATCCTTAACTCCATTCTGCTGTCTGTTGTTCTGTTGTTGGTGTTTCTTTGTTTGAATATGGCGCTTATCACATGCTGTGTGGTATCGGCGTTTGGTATCGGGGCATTTTAATGAGTACGAGTACAGGAGACCAGTATCGGGCCCGATACCGATACCAGTATCTGTATCGGTGCATCCCTATTAGAAAGTAATGCACACCCTGAGGTGTAACTTCGCATTGCTTCACATCGTGGCTGCATCACCACCTCAGGTGTGCGTTATTTTCTAATAATTCAATGGCCCGTCGTCAATTATTCCATGCTTAATGTTGTTTAAATGAGTAAAATTGAAATAGATTTGTCTAATTTAATTCTGCTACCAATATGTGCATAATTTGCCTGCTCTTAGATATGAGATAATGTACTCACTTCAGTAGGTTTATAACAGTCTACCAGCAGTTCCTGTTGGACAATAAGAGAAAAATAATGTAATTCAAATGTAAAAATCTGCTAAAAACTGAAGATGTAATAGAAATTGTAATACAATACTGAATCTGCAATTCTTGAGAAGGATACCTTGACCCTTGCGGCACGGTCTACATCATTCTCCATGTCCAACAGTTCATCCACATCAATCTCCAGCTCTGGAATCGCCTCCTCCTGTGACACATGAAGTAAAAGGAAATTATCTGTTTGCATCAAGGATACGTCTATATTCAAATACCCCCAAGAAGAAACAGCTAACTGGAAATTACACAACTATTCTCAGAAATGCCCTACAGCTCTAAGAAATTCTGCTGTATTCATGGAGGGAAAAGAAACCCAGTGAAGAAAGAGTAGCAATGACGCTGGTTGCACAGATGATTCTGTAATGTTTGTGTGTGTAAGTGTGTTTGAGTTAAGAGTGGGGATCTGTCTTTAAGGCAGAAATATAGCAGTTCCTTGTTAAGTCCCCAACAGGGTTGATGAAGGTCAGTGAAATGCTGCCCTTTTACCACTAGGGGTATCTCTTGTGTCACACAAACAGTTAAAAGTCAACCTTTGGCCTCAACCATACATCACACAAAATAAAGTTATCCATTTTGTTTGCAGATCAGCACAAAGAGAAGAAAATTCTCGAAGAAACAAAGAAGGTTTTTTAAAAAAATTTTTTATTAAGATGCGTTTCAATTTGCTTTACTTCCCACTTAATCATTCACTTCAGTGGAATTTATGAATCTCACCATTTAGGGGAATGATGGTTATGTTAGTCACTGGAGTGTGTCAAGATAAAAGCGTCTGCTAAATGATTAAATGTAAATGTAAAAATAAGATCCGTGCTTCATGTCTAGCTTGTGTAATTTATTTATTTGGGTGTTAATTTTTTTACAAACAAAAAGCATACAACATGTGAAGCTTATCTAATACAAACACTTCTGTTTAAAAGCTTGGGTCCGGTCAGAAAGATTTTTTTGAATGTTTTTGAGAGAGCTCTATTACGCTCACCATGTCTGCATTTATTTGATAAAAGATACAGTAAGAACAATAGCATTGTGAAATACTAATGCAATTTAACATTTTAGCATATTTTAAAATGTAATTGATTACTGTGGTGGAAATATTGAATTTTCAGCATCATTACTACAGTCTTCAGTGTCACATGATCCTTCAGAAATCATTCTAATATGCTGATTTGAACTCAAATAAGACTTCTCATTATTATCAATGTTGAAAACAGCTGTGCTGCTTAATATTTTTGTAGAAACTTTTTTTTTTCCCCAGTATTCTTCTGTAAATGGAAAGTTTAAAATAACAGTATTTATTTGAAAGTGCAATCTTTTGTAACTAATGTCTTTACTGTCACTTTTAATCAGTTTAATACAACCTTGAATTAAAGTATTCATTTCTTAAAAAAAAAAAAAAATTACTGATCCCAAACCTTTGAACATTTGTCTACATTTGTTGTTTTGGGTCTGATTTGGTAGCAATATTACAAACAAATGTTCCCCCATTCTAAACTAAGGATTAAAATTGGAATTAAAGTTGACTAAAATATGTATTTCCATATCGACTTGTCCAAGCATGCTGTTTACATCTAGTCTGATGTTGCTATTAATCCTGATGTTTGCCCATCCATCTTAAAATAAATCTACTGTTTGATGATGAGGATGTCATTAATTGACTCTAATAATCTTAACTGACATTAATTGATTAAATATGTTAAAGATGTGATGATGATACATCCAACTTTACACATCCAAGCTGGGAAGTTCTAGCTTCATCTAATCATGAGCATGACAGAACATCAAGGCTGAAAAAGAGAAGAGAAATTGAATACAGTGATCTAGCAACAAAATTTCTGGGACCAAATGTGATTTTGCACAGATTCAGATACGCATGTTTGTTTTACTGCCGTGTTTGGCTATTTTTATCAGTCCAGTTCACATATTTGGCCTTGGGCTGTTGGCAGGGCACTGGCCATGAAACAGATCTGTCTGCTTCTCTTTCTGAAGTCAGACGCCTTTGTCTCCCTCTTTCTCACGACCAACTTTCCTAATAGCTCTAATTCAAATCAAAACCCTGATTTAAATTCAAATTCAAACACTATCTCCCTATGTGAGTTTAGGTCTGTTTTCAAGAGTAAAAATCCAACTGTGCCAGTGGAGGCTCCAAACCTCAATTATACGCTGCTGTATTTTTCTCGTCTCGTTCCTTAGGCCTCCAAATTTGGTTTCTTTCTATAAAGTTGTCTCTTTCAGTAAAGACTAGTTAATATGTCTCTCTCTCCACAAAGCTATAAATGGTCTTCACAAGACTTGTACCACCCCCACCCCCCTTTTCTCTCTCACGTTCCCTCTCCCCTTCAATCAGAGCCTTTTCCAAAACACACTTTATCTTCCTCTTCCGGACACACACACTCACAAGCCTTATGAACACTCATAAGCTCATTGTGGTTTTGCTGCAGTGACTCATACGGCATATTAAAATATTGTCTGTCAAGAGAAACAAGCACTGAAGCGAGGAACATAAAACTGCCCATTGCTTCACAATGGAAAACCAAAAGGCACTTGCAAAAACAGGCCTATTTCTAGAGCTGATGCTTTTTTTCCATTCAAACTCTCTCTCCCTTTTCTTGTGCTCAATGCTACTATCAGTACTTCATCTTTTCAGCACTCTTTTGTTCCCCCTTGGTTTGAGCTGCCCAGACCAGCTGTCATTGCACCTGCCCGACTACCCCTTGCCCAAATCTCTCTCTCTCTCTCTCTCTCTCTCTCTCTCTCTAACACAAGCACACACACTTCAGTTCATTCAGGCACACTGATATTGCCATGGCACCGTCACATGTGAATGGAAGCTTTAATTGCTGTATTGAATTAACAAACCTTCAATTCGTGTCTATGTAGTGCACATACAACTAAAGGGTGCATGAGTAACCAGGAGCGAATGAGCTGTAAGAACCACTAGAGCTGGCTGTTAGGGGATGGAATGTGAAATAGTGTATGTGTGTGTGGACACCAAGACAAAGAATGCAAGGCACAACATGTGGGCACCATGTGCTACTAGTCACTCAGAGAGACAAGGAAAAATATAAAAAGAGTAAAAGTCGAGCAAAAAACAGGGAATACAAACTAAATATAACCAAAAAGGTTCTCACAATCAACTAGAGATTAATTTAATCCACTGAGCTGGTTATTTAAACCGAGTCTACAAGCACAGACAACCAATTAATGGTCATTTAGCTGATGCTTTTATCCAAAGCAACTTACTTATTAGAAGCACAGACCCCTGGGTAAAGGGGTTAAGTACCTCACTAGAGACTGATACAGATTATGACTGATACAGATTATTTTTTAATGTTTACGAGTATGATCAAATTTATATGAAGTCATTTAGCAGATGCTTTTATCCAAAGCGACTTACAAATGAGGAACATCACACAAGCAATAACAGTAAATGCCAACAATAGGTGATGTACCACACAAATTTCAAGAGCAAGCTATAGAGTAGTACAGAAACTAGAACAGAAGTTAAAAGGCAGAACAGCACAGAAATGAGAGAACAAGGAGATTTCTATATGATTTATTATTAGGAAGTGCCTTTGATCATGGTTTCAAGTCAAAGGTTTGTGGTGCAATTTCATTTTCATGTGTAATTTTTAAGCTGCACATTTCTCACTTGTGAATGAATAGCTGCTCTGTAAAAAAAAAAAAAAAATAATAGAGTAATTATTCAAACAATAATTTAGCTATCTATAGCCCTATTCACACGGGATTAGTATTATCTGGGGACCTTGTGTGATTTTGAAATGAACCTGTGACATTTCGCATCTTCCAGCCCAGATCCTAAACTTTTACACTTACTACAGCCAGAAAGATAAGTTGTTGTATATTGTTAAAATATGTCATTTACATGCATAATACTCTACTTTCAGTGTACACTTGTTGTGTATGAGCTCCCAGTTGTTCTTTAAATAATCCTAAATCAAACAGTGCTGTCAGCAACTCAGACACATGGGAACACAATTTAATTCTAACTACTTACTGAAGTAACAACGACCAGGGCCACATATATACACACAACCATCCAAAGTTTGGAGTCAGTAAGATTAGTGTACATGTCATATGTACAAACACTGTGTAATGAGCATGTGTACATTGCAGGACCAGACTTTGCAGGAGCAGTAACTTTGTTTCCAGCCAATCTGACTAGAACTGGCAATTTCAGGCAGCTCATCATTTTTGTGTTTAATATTCATCAGACAGTCAGTGAATGGACAGTGGGTGGTCTGTGGCCTGTCTGAGCTTGATACCAATTGCTTTGTGTCCATGTGAGTCAACGTGTCGGTCAATGTGCAGGTGTGTTGAGTTGCTTTAGTCAGAACATGTCTACCCTGGATTTATGGATGACTGCATTCATGTCTGGAAATGCGTGTCTGTGTTCATGTGACCTTTATAATTCAGCATAAGAGTGTATGAGCATCGACATATCTCTTGCGGTCATGGTGAATCTGAATTGACACTATGAGAACAGGAGGGTCTTGGACTCAGCGCTAGGGCTGCACGATAAATCGCATGCGATAATTAACGCGCATCTTATCAGTAAAGCCGGTTCTGTAATCAGCGGTAAATCTCCACCTGTGGGCTTTCACATTGAGCAGCATTAACTACACAGAGCCGTTGTTCACTGACGAGCTGCGCAAAAAATCACGCGAATATGAACGTGGTTTTGAGCCCGCAGGTAATGGAGATTTACCACTGATTACAGAACCGGCTTTACTGACAAGATGCGCGTTAAATATCGCATGCGATTTATCGTGCAGCCCTACTCAGCGCTACATTGACCTATATTACACAGTTGTCTTCATCAGTGAGGATGAGGATGATGGCAATATGGGCTCCCTAGTGGGGGCCCTTGAGGTGCCAGACATAACTTGAAATAATGACAAGAGCATTAGATAAACATTTTTCCAAGTATTGTACAGAAATTGTAATCAAATATCCTTTGTATGTGAATATTTGAGTTAATGCAGCCAATATTCAGGGTTAAGTTCTATCAACGGAAAAAATATATGGAAAAACATCACAACTATGAAAGCATTTACCAAGTACACTAAACCAGTGTTCCAGAAGCTTTAATAAAAGATGATGTCAAGCATGTATTTTTGTAAATCATCCTTATGTTTTAGTAATTTGAGAGAGACAGCTGATTTTTTGCTATGTTTAGCAACTATACAAAATGTTCATCAGGATGTTATATTGGCAACTATATGGACGTGACCTCATTATATACCAATATTCCACATCATGAAGGTCTATTGGCTCTAAAACATTTTCTCGATTTGCGTGATGATGATTGTCTTCCGACCAAATTTATCATTGAAATGGCTGAAATGGTACTCACTAAAAATGATTTCCTATTTGAAAATCAATGTTATTTACAGATTGAGGGCATGGCCATGGGGGCCACTATGGCTCCTGATTATGCTAATCTATACTTGGGTTTTTTCGGAGGACAGGACAGATGTGTTTTCAATAATAATAATGTTTTTTTTTTGATAACATCATTCTGTTTAAGAGATACATTGATGACTGCTTTGTCTACTTTTGTTTGTCAACTTTCTACCTTGGCTAAAATAGTTGACCAATTGAAGCCATCGGATTCCCCTCGATGTTGTTCCATCAAGACTAATCAAACAAACTTTTGATGTAGTTGGGCCTAGCATTTTATTAATAATAAATAGCTGCCTTGTATCAGGGACTGTTCCTGCATCTTTCAAGCATGCTGTAGTACAACCATTAATTAAAAATACTAAATTGGATCCAACGGATTACGCAAATTACAGGCCTATTTCAAAACTGCCTTTTCTATCAAAGGTGCTGGAGAAAGCTATCCTTATTCAACTGCAGTCTTTTTTGAATAAGAATTCTTTATTTGAAGTTTTCCAGTCAGGGTTTAGGGAGCATCATAGTACAGAGTCTGCACTTTTGAAAATTCTTGATGTTCTGCTAGCAGAGGACTCTGGTGATACCGCAATTTTGGTGTTAATTGACCTTAGTGCAGCTTTTGACACCATAGACCATGAAATTCTTATTGCTCGACTTGAACGGGTGGTAGGGATCCGTGGTACTGTTTTAAACTGGTTTAAGTCCTAACCAATAGGAGCTTTTCAGTTACCCTGGGGAAATTTTCATCATCATCGGCCTCTCTTACATGTGGGATCTCGCAAGGATCCATTTTGGGACCCACTTTGTTTTCATTGTATATGCTGCCAATTGGATCTATTTTTAGTAAACATGGTATATCGTTTCATTGCTATGCTGATGATACACAGATTTATGTACCTGTAAAGAAGGAAGAAAACAAACATTTTTAAATATATGAACGTCTAGTTACGTGCATACGTAATTCCCACAAGTGGAGTTCAGGCTTCCTTGTGATTTACAGATAGTTACCTCACATGCCATTTTGGTATTACGTATGGGGTGTGCGATATTGACAAAAAATAATATCTCGATATTTTCTGGGATTTTATCGATGACGATAATTAGACGATCGTTAAAACAACAATTACAATATTATCGCAGACGATATATATCGCACACCCCTAATTACGTATATTGTAAAAGTTACCAGATTACATTATTATGATAATGAAGTTAAAAGATTGGATAGAACATAACATATCCATGGTCAGAAAAGATTCTATTACATTAACTCTTTCCCCGCCAGCATTTTTTTTAAAAGTTGCCAGCGATTTTAATGATTTTCACTCAAATTTGATGACCTCCAGTATATTTTGCTGTATGAATATTTTATTATGCAATACACCAAAATAAAGATCAGAGCCTCTACTTTTAAACAAAAAAATCATTTATTCTAGCTTAAAGCATTCTTTTTTTTTAATCAACAATTGAATATAGGTAGGTTTCATAAAAAATGCATTATTTTGAGCAAAAAAGTGAGAAAATCAAATTTTTATCAAAAACTACATCTGGATAATATTCAGTACGATTATCAAAGCATAAATCCAGTAAATTGCTTCCATCAATACCTCCAAAGCTTGCACAGACATATACCACTTCCTGGATCAACATTTTACTCTGTAACATTATGCAGTTTTCATGTATATGCTGTCTATTGCTGATGATCGCATTATTTTTCCTATGCATCGGTTTACATAAGAGATCGCTAGTTTCTCCATCCTGTTCACGTGTTTTTTTTCGGGAGGTTTTGTACTCGTTCAGAAGATGTGTAATAGCGCCCCCGAGTGTAACAAGGAAACCAGACAGGAGAGTAGATTAACGATGATGGACTTGAACTTGATAAATGGTGTGTATCGAAGTATTTAGTAAGTAAGCAAGATACCTTCTCGTTCATTCATGTTTATTTCATGCTATAACTAGTAAAGAGGAAGAAATGATCAGTTCACGTGCTGCTTGAACTGAGGCGCAACAGCGATCTGTCTCGACACATTAAAGAGCCTCAAAACTGTATTTTTTGTTTGCATTTCTTAAAAATGACAATTTAAAAGCTGAGACTTTGTTTCATACCAAAAGCAACCTACTCTGTCTTGTCTGTCTGTCTGTTGTCAGTTTCCTCTTTGCTTGCGATGTACAGGTGCATCTCAATAAATTAGAATGTCGTGGAAAAGTTCATTCTATTTTTCACTGCGTGGGAATATGATGTGTGGTGTGAGAGCACCATGGCTTGTCAGACATAGCAACAGTAACGAAGGGGGGGCGGGTCTTTGCAAAGTGTCAATGGGACTTACTAGCTTTGTTTCCATCACCCTATTTTTATGCGCATTGTGACGTATTGCATCAGAAACGATGGAAACAGCAATTTCGAAAAATCCCTTAATTTGCAAAAAAGTTTTTACTCTCGATTGAGGTGGTTTTTTGACTTGGGAGATGGGAGATGGAAACGCATTTGCAGAATTATTTCCTTCATGTGCATCAAAAAAGTCATGTGACTTTGCACGATGGGACAGCATAACCTGACTAACCAATGGACTGATCTCATTGCACAGCATCTGAAATGTTGTTATGGTCATTCTTAAATGCCCGAGCAAAATCTGTCATTAAAGTATTCTGTACAGGCCTAATTGCCTCCCAGAACTGTCTTACACAACTGCTTTCTCAAACAGCAGCATCCACCTCCGAAAGCAATGACTACATTTATTGTGTTTCCTCTGCTCACTCTGAGGCGCAAGTAATTTATTTTATATGAAAATGTTATTATATATGTTAAAATATGAATATAAAAATATTATATATGAAAATGATTATATTCAGTAGTTTCTCCTACTTTTCTTATGTGATATTTAGTGCCAGTTTATCAGGAAGTGATGACTCATTGGATGGAAACGGTGCTTATTCTTAAATATTTTATGTGATATAATAATTTTGCACATAAGTTAAATTCGCAACTTTGGATGGAAACCTAGCTAATGACACCAAGCTGCCTTAAAGTTAAAAACTGAAGTTATTAACTTATAATTAAAATAATTAAATAATTAATTAATTAAATAAATAATTAAAATGACTGATTCTTGAATTTAAAAATCTCTGCAACACTGACACTGGTTTTCCTGTTTATTACTGTATTTTATAATGTTCTACTGTATATTAATAAACCCATGGATATATGGTAATTATATGACAAAGTATGCAAAATTAGTTAGATTAAAGGGGTTACAGACATAGCATACTTAATGACACATTTTACCCTACTCTCACCTAACATTTTAACAAAGTTTAGTCTTTAGGTTAGTATGAAGTGTCACATCTATCTGAGCACATGATGTTCTACATTCTTTACACGCTTATGCAAGTGTACATTTGCTCAGCGCTGACAGAGATATTTATGCCTGATATTTGATCACATATTCAAGTGCCAGCCAGCACTTCTACATGTGGCTGATGACTGGAGGGGTTTCTGCGAGTTGGTTAAACTGATAAGATCATGGGAAAAAACAGAGATAAAGAGGATAAAGACAGACAGAGTGAGAACCTGTGATCAGACAGGAAGAAGGAAATGAGTAAACATTAGACAATCAGTTCCACTCATTTGAATTTATCGATAAATCTAAGAGCCTTTATACCCACACATTCTTGTACTGTGAGCATATGCAAAAAGTTGCTTAATATTATCCAGGAGACAAATTATGTTTGAGTCCAGGTGTGCACATCCAACAGCTCTCATCATTGCACAACTATATCCAACATAAACGGAGGAGTATTTCAGGTATTTCCGTTAGATATTTTATCTGTTGGTAAAACCCACATCCTGGGCTGAAAAAGCAATATGCAGAAAGGGAAAAAAATGATCCATTTCATGATGTGTGGTCTACGTGTGGTATGTAAATGCATGTGTGGATAAAACGATTTAAGAGTGGCATGACATTGATAACTGAGAAAAGAGACGTGATGGTGAACATAGCTGATGTCTTTGCTGTTCGAAACATAAGGAACAAGACACAGCTGAGTGCTAACTTTAAAAGATGCATAGCAATAATTGGCTAATCCAAAGATGGGAAGAGTTCAGATCGACAAGTGTAGGAAGTTTAACACAAAACAGGCTTTGCATGAAGATATGTGGGGGAAAAGATGACATTGAAGAATGAATGCTTACAAGACGAGAAATTCTTCTGTGTTTTCCAATGGAAAACATTTAAAAAATAGTGTTTAATCCGAGTTTATCTATTTAAATGTTAATATTAATTTTCTATCCTCCATGAGGTTGGAGATTAATGGTTTAAAAGTTACAAAATCAACAATATCACCAGTGCCACAGAAACAAATACAGTCTGCAAGGAGGATCTGCCCACCATTCTATGGTCAACTAAATAAAACAAGCTACTATTCACCTTACTTTTCAACATGGACGTAGGCTGTTTCAAGTGAATGTGCAAGAATTCTGATTCATTAACCAAAATAGACCTTAGTCAGGTTAGCACTAGGGATGTGCGGGTCTAATCAACTAAACGGTACAGCTCCTACTAGTCGACACTGAAAACAATAGTCGATTACACGACAGAAAGAAAAAATGAAAAACAAAAACAGGATTTTATAATTCACATTACCATCATTTTAACATTGCATTTAAAACATTTTAAATAAGTTAAAATAAAACGTTTGAAAAATAATACATTATTTTTAAAAGTTTATCTGGGCGGAAACTACATTTTTACCTCAGACCTCACATACGTTTTCTTCGTGTCAGTTGCGGCAAGTTCAAAAATGACCATGCGAAAGACGAGAAGGTGTGGGATTATTTTGAATTAGAAGGAAGCGAAAAAGTTGAGTAAACTGTGTAATGTCAAATTGTCTTACAATAACTACTTGAGCGATGCGTAATCATATTCAATACAGGCACGTAGGCGTTAGCTTAGAGGCTGGCCAAAGCCAGCAAATGTCAATCACGTCATTCACTACAACCAGTCGGTGCTACGATCCCATCCGCGCCGTCTATTCCTCTAACGAAGACTCACTTCGGTGGTGGTGCGGGATGTCCAGGCGCTTTCTGAAACTCTATCTAGGGATGGGCGTATCGATCCAAAGTATCGATATATCGATACTGACGTGAGTATCGAAAGTATCGATACTCAAACAAAAAATATCAATACTAAGGTGTGTTTTATTTACCAGTGATTTTGTTAATTTAACAACAAAAAAATTCATACAATATGCATTGAATTGGACGAATAACCTTTGTTAGCGAGTAATTGTGTAGGATAGAACTATTTTCCTGCTCATTTGGACACGCAAATGTTGCAAGACAGAACTAATCCATCATCGGATACAAAACTTTCGTTTAAACGACAGTCAAATTAGTTAGCACCATATTTAATTTTTGACAGGAATGAAAAAGAGGCTGTGAGGGATAGAAGTGTAGTGCGGTCAATAGATTGTAATGTTGTTTAACAGCATACCGACTTTTCAGCTAACGAAACGTCTCTCTGAGTAAAACACTCAATAGACCACTCCATAAAACAGTTTTGAAAGTTGTGAGTTGTGAAAATTAGATGATCCAGGAAGTTTATACAGTGCATGCTATTGTAAAGACTGTCTATCCCTCAGCCACATTTTCATGCATGTTAAAGGGGTCCTATTATGCTCTTTTACAAAGTCTTGATTTTGTTTTGAGGGTGTACTAGAACATGCTCTCATGCTTGGTGTTTCGAAAAACGTATTTAGGCCTGTTGCAGTAATCAATATATCGACTTATCGCGCAATATATGTACATGACCTCAATCATTTTTGGTGACGCAATATATCGCCCATTATATTTACTTAAAAATTAATGTCACCATGTTTTGTAAATTCCACTTGCGCCTGTGTCTTATTTTTTGTTCTCCATACAAGTGCATTTTTCTTTTTTTCTACTTATTACTTTGCACTTTTTGTTAGAAATTGTTTATTTACTATTTATTTAGGTTTTGTAAGGTATCTAATATTTTGATACTTAATTTCCATGATCTAAATATTCTTAAAAAATTGTATATATTCTTAAAAAGTTTGTTGTCATTTGGAAGTGTGTAGGCCTTCTTGCATCATTATGCTGTTACATTATGATTATATATACAGTGGCATAAAATGGTCTTTAAAATGACAATAATATCGCTTATCGCAATTATTTCTGTAGCAATATATCGCACAACAAAAAGTTGTTATTGTGACAGGTCTACGCATTATTTTTCACATAATTTACATTATTAAAATACCTTTCTCCCCAGCCTGGCACAAACGGCATGATTAGTTCCGGGTTTGATGAAGGTCCGCCTTCCGAAAAACAAAATGTGTTGTGATTGGTTAGCTGTCCCAGTGCGTTGTGATTGGCATACAGCTTAGATGGTGTTTCAGTACTGCCACGCCCCTTGCCAAAACCAGCAAGTTCTGTCTGTTGTGGTATAGTTAAGGATGGCGTCAATATTGGCATATCAATTTGAGCCAGATTCAGACCCAAAGAATATTGGAACAAGAGGATCGCGCAGAACCTTTGCACGCACGCCCGAGAATATTGAACAAGAGGATCGCGCAGAACCTTTGCATGAACGGATATTACAAGAAATATTAGAGTGGTAATGTTAGTTTTTTTTTTGGCTAAATCACGTTTTAGATACGATGTCAGCAACCGCTTAAAAATAAGTGCATTTACTATGTACAGATAAGTGCAACGGTAATATGTATTATGTTTATTGTTCTTTAATTCTAACATTATAACATGAATTGCAGTGAAACTGTTAAACAGTCGAATTTATTTATACCATAGTCTCATAATCGAAGTGTAAATTCTGCAGATAACATCATTGTCCAGTATTGAACTGTCAGCTATTTATGAAAAAAACAGCGTTTCTTTGACATGGCGAAAACTTGACGCTACAGCAGCTTTTCTTCTTCTTCGTTTTCTCTGATGCACCAACTCTGCAGCAGCACTTCTTCATCGTCGTCTTGTCTGATGCACTCAACCAAGCGTTCTATCACGACCTCGCCCCTCCCCACCCCATAACCATTCGAATTTCTGTAGGCAGGAATTATTTTAATGATATTCTAATGGGCCACTTTGTGACATCACTAAACCACGGAAAACAACTCTGTAGTCCAAACGAGCCGTTCGTTGTAGTTCTTGAAAATGTTTTTTTTTTTTTTTTTTTTACGAAATATCTCCCTTTGGAGTGGACTCTGAGATTTGTAACTTTGTAGATCTTTTTTATGCCCAAACATACACACTACACATGTACTAAAATTCAAAAAGTGAAAAAGCATAATAGGACCCCTTTAAATTCAATATGGCTTCTAACCTGATTAATGTCAATGGGTAAATAACTAGAAATAACAGTGCAGTCTACAATAATATGATAACAAATTACCAGTTTGTACAATTAAAACAACTGGAAGTGGCTGATGCCGTAAGCCTTGCTTAAAGTTAAAATGCAAGTTTAAAATGGCTGTGCCCGCTTTTACGTTAAAGATAAGCTGCTATATGAAGACTGTAGTGATTCAGCGATTCAGCAAGAAAGACAAAAAACTGTGCTCAACAACATCCATTTCCTGAGGTCTTTTGTAATAATACATACTATTGCAAATAGTATTATGACATCCAGATGAACTCTAAACTAAAAGGGGAGAGACGAGAGAGAAAGTAAACGCCCTTAGGTCTCATAAAGCCTAAAACCTACAGAAGTTTGTCCTCAGTCAATCTCCACCTCATACAGCTCACTTTACTAACCTCTGATCTATCTCATGTAAACACACACACACACACACAGAGCTGTCCTATTGATTTATTCTCAGTGCTGGCTGCAGTCTGACATTATGACAGACAGTAGTGGTGCTGACAGAGGGCTGGGAGAGGAGGACTAGGGACACATGCCGCCCCAGGAGAGAGTCCTCTGGCTGGGCTGAAGTGGACCAGAGAGGGGTGGGGGTGTATTTCCACACACCCACTGACTCTCATCACACACTAGCACACTGACGAATACACACAGGCGTAAGCAGGACTTTTTCCTTTCATTACAGCAAAAAAGGAACATTTTACCTTAATTAAAACAACAGCAATGCTATAAGAGAGAAAGGATTCAATCTTTTGTTGGTCTCTTTTATTAAAAAATATGTTTCTATCATTGTGCATTACACAAGTAACTTAGACTGTAGAGCGTTACATCAAAATGAAATGAATGAATTATTGTAAACAAACTCTCAGTGTCTGTGAATGATCACATTATGTAGCAAATACCATGACCCCTAGGGAGGGAGAGCATGCTTTATAAAAGAGACCAAATCATACGGGAGCTGTTCCCATAGAGATACTGCAGCTCATCTTAACACAGACACAAACACAAAATAAACAGATCACTACACATCTGACCTTCCACTTCCTTCTTGACAAGCAGTAAAAACATAAGAAAAGGAGACTCACAAACAGCCATTAGAGAAAAGAGTCCAGATGGACTGAGAGAGTCTGTAGTGACAGAGAGAAAAATGTAAGGACTGCAATGACTGGATGGATTGTTGAGTCTGTGACAAGCAGAGAGGCCTAATTAAGATAAACAATAATGACGTTACACAATTAAAGAAATCACAATCAGTCCATAAGCTTAATCAACTGGCAAACCCACAGAACTGTTAAGAGATTTAAGACTGCTAGAAAGCAAGCAATATATTTTGGCTCAGTCTGAATTCATCTCCCTTAATCATTTAGAATCTCTGGCATCCTCTTTCAGGATATGTGCAACCAAAAGTAAATGTCTGATTATTCAGCATTAGTGTGTGGTAAGTAAATATATAATAACCTCTATTTAACATTTTACATTTTTTTGTATTCTGTAACATTATGCTCTTTATAAACACTTGTGTGTGTTTAAACATCTTTAATATTTACATAGCATATTTATTTCAAAGCTGTTAGAAAAGGATTTCCTGGCCTGAATAAATACAGGTGCATCTCAATAAATTAGAATGTCATGGAAAAGTTCATTTATTTCAGTAATTCAACTCAAATTGTGAAACTCGTGTATTAAATAAATTCAATGCACACAGACTGAAGTAGTTTAAGTCTTTGGTTCTTTTAATTGTGATGATTTTGGCTCACATTTAACAAAAACCCACCAATTCACTATCTCAACAAATTAGAATACTTCATAAGACCAATAAAAAAAACATTTTTAGTGAATTGTTGGCCTTCTGGAAAGTATGTTCATTTACTGTACATGTACTCAGTACTTGGTAGGGGCTCCTTTTGCTTTAATTACTGCCTCAATTCGGCGTGGCATG
>NW_015551055.1:1027616-1032805 GCF_001515605.1 Sinocyclocheilus anshuiensis
CTTTCTGTTAACATGCTTGGATACAGCACTCTGTGAACAGCCAGCTTCTTTGGCAATGAATGTTTGTGGCTTACCCTCCTTGTGAAGGGTGTCAATGATTGTCTTCTGGACAACTGTCAGATCAGCAGTCTTCCCCATGATTATGTAGCCTAGTGAACCAAACTGAGAGACCATTTTGAAGGCTCAGGAAACCTTTGCAGGTGTTTTGAGTTGATTAGCTGATTGGCATGTCAATTGTCAACTAATTTGTTGAGATAGTGAATTGGTGGGTTTTTGTTAAATGTGAGCCAAAATCATCACAATTAAAAGAACCAAAGACTTAAACTACTTCAGTCTGTGTGCATTTAATTAATTTAATACACAAGTTTCACAATTTGAGTTGAATTACTGAAATAAATGAACTTTTCCATGACATTCTACTTTATTGAGATGCACCTGTAATAAAGAATTTTAGAATAAAAACAAATCAAAAGTGACCATTAACCAACATCATGAACATGCAGATGTGTTGTTAAATATTAAAATAGTGATTTAAAATTTAAATAAAAGTAATTCAGTTCATTTTGGGTCAGAGGAGTTTGGCTGACAAAAAAAGTTCTGTGTTAGATAAACGGGCTTCAAAAATCAGAACTGATGTACGATATGAGCTAGCTATATTTTTTAAAACATCATGAGACCTTGAATCGAACACAGTGTACAAAGGTGTCCTCGTGTGCTGTGTAGTCTTTATAAACCTGGCTATGTGGTCAGTCTTTCCAAAGATAGAACATGTTGGAGGGGAAAAGAGAGAAAAGGCAGAGGTGATAAAGAGAAACACCAACAGGGCAAGACTTGCTAGCCTCTCTCTCTCTCTCGTCTGTCGTTTCTGGAACGGAATAAAGCAGGCAAGCATTCATCATATTCCCTAGATTAGAGCACTTCAGGATATTCAGTCTAGGCGCCTGCAAGTGTGTGTGTGTGCATGTCTGTGCATGTGTATTTCTATTCATACTTGATTGAAAGTTTAATTCACTCAGAGTCACTCACAATTCCACTAATCCACCAAGTACTTCCAAAACAGGGCACTTCCACTAACAAGAGACTTTAGTAACAGCAAATATAGGCAAAAACACTGAAAAGAAACATGCATTTTTGCATAATCCAGCCTTTACATGAAGCTAGAAATCGAAAAGAGGGAAATAGGAAAATGTCACTGTGCTCCACTGCTCTAGTTTATGTAATTACAGGTTTCTAGCGGTAATTATCACAAAACCCTTCAGACTAATGAAAGTGTTGTGCCATCATTAAAAGACTAAAGGGATTATATTGCTGTGACTACACCCTTTGACCTAATATACAGCTGGTGATGTCACAGTAGAGTCCAAGCCCTGCGCATTGGTTTGTGATGTAGAGATTGGATGTTTAAGACAGGATGAGAACTGACAAAAAGATACTTTTTTTATTTTAATTTTTAATTTAGAGGTCCAATGGCAAGCTGAAGGCCATCTCACATGCCCCCTCCAGCTCTCTAAACACATTAGCCACATGTACAATCACAAACTCAACACACATCAGGTGACAAGATTAAGTTGTTAAAAAAAAAAAAGCAAGAGAAAGAGGAATGGAACAGGAGGCAGGAATCTCTTAAAAAAAATATTTTGACTTATCTTGAAAATGCAAAGCTTATGGTGGACACTCAAAAACAAGAATCTGCTGTAATGGCTAAAGGCATCCTTTGAATTTGTATGGCTATAGAACTCTATTTAAAGCATGGCATGCTAAAGATATTTTAAAAAATCAGGGGAGAAACATTTGATCAACGATTCAACTGCACAAATTGACAAGTCATAGTCATTTGTGACCCATGGCTAAGATCAAACTATAGTGCACAATATCACTATTAGGGCTGTACTATTAATCACATGTGATTGTCAAGCGCATCTCGTCAGTAAAGCCGGTTCCATGATTGGTAGTAAATCGCCATCACCTGCTTTCAGATGGAGCGGCATTTAATACACAGAGCCGTAGTTCACTGACAAGCTAGGCAATATCGCGTTCATAATTGAATGCAATTCATCTGCGATTATGAACGCGATATTGCCTAACTGTCAGTGAACTACAGCTCTGTGTAGTAAATGCCGCTCCATCTGAAAGCAGGTGATGGAGATTTACTACTAATCACGGAACCGGCTTTACTGACGAGAAGCGCATGACAATCGCATGCGAATAATTGCACAGCCCTAATCACTATTAAGCTCTTTTGGCTTCAATGTACAGTAACTTTCAGAAGCAACACAGAATTACTAAACTGGATTATAAACAAGCTAAGAAGCCAGACAGTATGTCTGTCTGCAGAAGTTATCTTAGTTCACTTTGCTGAATCCTCTGCTCTTGAATTAGGATGTGTACC
Source organism: Sinocyclocheilus anshuiensis (assembly GCF_001515605.1). Taxonomy (NCBI): domain Eukaryota; kingdom Metazoa; phylum Chordata; class Actinopteri; order Cypriniformes; family Cyprinidae; genus Sinocyclocheilus; species Sinocyclocheilus anshuiensis. The sequence continues at coordinate 1,030,006 of NW_015551055.1, forward strand.
AAAGGGACAGCTATTTCCAGCCAGACCAGAGCCATTTTACATAACGATCACTGACTGACTGACCGAAAAGGCAAGAACTGAAGACATCCTTAGGCACATGTTGAGATCAAGAAGTCTCTCTCTGTCCATAACTGAGGACCATTTAAAATGGTTTGTGGATTACTTTTCAAGAAAAGAAAGTAGATCATTTATAACACGCAAGATGATTTTCTTGAGATCATTTGAGAGGTTGCTAACTCTTAAGCTTACAGTGAGGATAGTAAGGCAAATAACCACTCAATCAGAATTAGTGTGTATACTCACCTCTCCCTCTCTGTAATTAGATTCTGGGATTAGTGGGTGTGTAAATATACAGTTATGTAAACGGTAGAAATTCGAATGAGATGTTGAGCAAATGAAGACAATGACAGCATCCAAATTCACACTTATATACTAAGAACAAATGATAGCATTGGTGATGGGAAAGTCCATACTTTTGAGAATTAAGTAATTGCACAAATATTTTATAATATGCTACTACATTATAAAATAACATCTTTATACTGCTATATCCACTTGATATGCATAGTTTTGGCTTCTAGCTAAATTCATTACCTTTAAATTCATTATTTAACTTTTATGTTCGTACATTTTAAACTGTAACAACTAATGTTTCTTGACACTTAAAGGGTTAGTTCACCCAAAAATGAAAATTAGCCCATAAATCACTCACCCTCAAGTAGAGCTGTGTGATATGGACAAAAAAAACCTATCGCGATTTCTTTGATCAATTTGCGATTCCGATTTTAATAACGATTTTGACACACACAGACATGCTTTACAGTCATAAATGCATTCAGTGTGAATTTGAAACATATTTCCAAAAGAAAACCAATTAGAGCTTTATCAAAAAGTAACATATAACATGTCTCTAGAACAGACATACGGCAAAATAATCACTAAGTAAAGGTGTAACAAAATGTCTCTAGAATAGACATATGGCAGAAAAAAAAAAATCCAGTGTCCAGGGATTTTTTTTTTGCCATGCATTGGTCCCGGCTTTACTGACGAGAAGCGCATGACAATCGCATGCGAATAATTGCACAGCCCTAATCACTATTAAGCTCTTTTGGCTTCAATGTACAGTAACTTTCAGAAGCAACACAGAATTACTAAACTGGATTATAAACAAGCTAAGAAGCCAGACAGTATGTCTGTCTGCAGAAGTTATCTTAGTTCACTTTGCTGAATCCTCTGCTCTTGAATTAGGATGTGTACCAAAGGGACAGCTATTTCCAGCCAGACCAGAGCCATTTTACATAACGATCACTGACTGACTGACCGAAAAGGCAAGAACTGAAGACATCCTTAGGCACATGTTGAGATCAAGAAGTCTCTCTCTGTCCATAACTGAGGACCATTTAAAATGGTTTGTGGATTACTTTTCAAGAAAAGAAAGTAGATCATTTATAACACGCAAGATGATTTTCTTGAGATCATTTGAGAGGTTGCTAACTCTTAAGCTTACAGTGAGGATAGTAAGGCAAATAACCACTCAATCAGAATTAGTGTGTATACTCACCTCTCCCTCTCTGTAATTAGATTCTGGGATTAGTGGGTGTGTAAATATACAGTTATGTAAACGGTAGAAATTCGAATGAGATGTTGAGCAAATGAAGACAATGACAGCATCCAAATTCACACTTATATACTAAGAACAAATGATAGCATTGGTGATGGGAAAGTCCATACTTTTGAGAATTAAGTAATTGCACAAATATTTTATAATATGCTACTACATTATAAAATAACATCTTTATACTGCTATATCCACTTGATATGCATAGTTTTGGCTTCTAGCTAAATTCATTACCTTTAAATTCATTATTTAACTTTTATGTTCGTACATTTTAAACTGTAACAACTAATGTTTCTTGACACTTAAAGGGTTAGTTCACCCAAAAATGAAAATTAGCCCATAAATCACTCACCCTCAAGTAGAGCTGTGTGATATGGACAAAAAAAACCTATCGCGATTTCTTTGATCAATTTGCGATTCCGATTTTAATAACGATTTTGACACACACAGACATGCTTTACAGTCATAAATGCATTCAGTGTGAATTTGAAACATATTTCCAAAAGAAAACCAATTAGAGCTTTATCAAAAAGTAACATATAACATGTCTCTAGAACAGACATACGGCAAAATAATCACTAAGTAAAGGTGTAACAAAATGTCTCTAGAATAGACATATGGCAGAAAAAAAATAAATAAAAATCCCATGTCCAGGGATTTTTTTTTTTGCCATGCATTGGTCATAGAGCTCTTTGTGGCGTTGCCTCAATTGTTGAACTAGATTTGTTGCGCCAAGTTCACACGTACTCCGTCTGCAGTGCGTATACAGTATGTGTATGCGGTGCAGAAGCAGCACGGACTTTTTTACTGTGAATAATGCGCTGTCACTTTCAGCGCATGCAGCACAGCAGAAATAGACTCCGTGCGGAAACGATCGCAGCATGACTGCTGCAGACGCACCTCTCCTGGAGCACACTGGCGGAGCGCAATCGTGTGCAGTGTGAACGCTCTGATCCGTTAACATGGGTGCGGAAAAAATATGCACCACAGACAGAGTGTGTGAACCTGGCGTTACATTTGCATGCCCGCCTGGTCTGTTCTGTTCTCGTGCTCCATTTAGGCGCGCTGCATTCTGATTGGTTCGGATAGCATACTGCAGGAGGTCGGGGGCGCAGAAAATCGTGCTATAAAGCGATTTAGAAATCGCGCAAGCTCAAATCGCGATTTTATGACGATTTCGAT
>NW_015551055.1:1032952-1038119 GCF_001515605.1 Sinocyclocheilus anshuiensis
CTGGATTCGTCTGAAAGAAGAAAGTCATATACACCTAGGATGACTAGGATTTGTGGGATAATTTTCATTTTTGGGTGAACTAACCCATTAACTGAAAGGTCTAAAAGGAAACACCATAAACTGCTTCTACTCTTTAGGATGTACCATATGTGAATGTGGACACAGGGCATGATATGATTATCAAGAAAGTGCATCTAATGTTATAAGGAAAATGTCAGCAGTATGAATTAAAATGAATCAAAACTTAAAGTTAAAAAACTAAAAATTAATCAAGGTAAATACATATAACATAATATAAACAACAAATCAAATGTTTCTGCAAAAGTAAATAGTAAATACATGTCAAAACATGACAAATCATGAGATATGAATCATTAAAATATGAAAACATAAGGTTTGGCCCTATTCATGACATCCAAATAACTGCAGGCAATATGTGGCATAATTATTCAGCTGAATGATTCATCATTTCTACATAAATTCTGAGAAAACTGTTTACTTAAAGGGAGTGACCTCAGACGTGAAAAATCAACTGCCAGTAAACAACAGAGAATCTTTTGAGACACATGCAGAGAAATACTCTGGGTACTGTTTACGAGTTATGTGCACCGCCATTCAAAACTTGGGGTCTGATATGATTTTTTTTCATGTTTTTGATAGAAGTCTCTTATGCTCACAAAGTCTGCATTTATTTTATCACAAATACAATAAATCAGTAATATTGTAAAGTATTTTTACAGATTAAAATAACAATTTACTGCCACTAAATAAGTATTTACTTTCACTTTTGATCAATTTAATTCATCCTTGCTTAATAAAAAAAAATTAAAATACTGACCCCAAACTTTTGAACGGCAGTAGATTAAATGTGCATTTTGTTTTTTGCAAATCTCTAACGGACATGCAAAGCTGTTTATTTAAATGTGTATTCTGACTGTAACGTCAACATTACAGACATGCCTAAACCTGTTCTTTCCCCTACACACAAAAACATACATGCACGCAGAGACATGTAGCACACACACACACACACTCTCACACAGGTGCAACCAGGAGGGGCACATGCCTGACAGCCATTAGCAGGTGAGGAACTGAAGTATTCAAATAAGCTCTGAGAGTGAGTGTAAAGGAAGGAAATAAGAGAACTCAACATGAAGCAAAAACAGAGCCAATAAACAGAGCAGTTCAACATCCTGACACTGTTCATCAATGCACACACACACACACACACACACACACACAGAAGGACTGCACAAAAGCTGAGGTCACGCGACTGTTGTGACCTTTATTGCCTTCTTAAAACATCAGAGATTCACAACATACACACACACACTTCCTGCATTTTCGCCTGTCACTGGTATTTCCTTCGGTCATGACTCACGGTTCAGCAGTCTCCATTATGTGGCATCAACCTGATGATCCCAGAAACTAAGCCTGTCAGAAGATCCTTCGTCCCATTTGCCTTTCCCCTTCTTGTATGGAGAAATTTGCGGATTCATTGCAAAGTCAACGAACTAGTAGCAAACGGGAGTTGTGGACAAACCCTGTTACTTTAACAAGGTCAGTGTTTAATTATACACACTTTGACTCTTATCATTTAAACCTTTAAGTCCAAATAAGACACTTATTTTGCGATTACATGTTTGGCAGCACGTGCTAAAAAGTGCAACACTCTGTGTGTGTGTTAATGAGAGGAAGGAAGGGGAAAAAAACACCATCTTTGTGCTTCTGGCCAAAGCCACAGCTGTCCCTCTCTATACCTCCCTCCCTCCAACTCTTTCACAGACCGTCTGTTAAGTCTCCATCAATGATTGTCTGTTTACTTCTCGCTTGATTTTTGCATCCTCTTTTTTTTTTTACTTCATTTAATACTGCCATTAGTTCTCAATTTCAAAATGACTTTACATCATTAAATGATGATGTCTCAGTGAATCATGCCCTGAAAACACACTCGCTGAGCTTAAAAAAATTATTATCTTCCCTCATGCGTTACCCTCCCAGTCAGTATTTTTGTTTTCTCCTCCCTTGTATTATCCGCAGCAATTTTCCTTACACCAAGCCACATCTGTAACATTGTTACTGAAGCATTTCTGTTCAGTCTTTTAAAATACTATACACTCCATATCCAGGGAAACCAAACACTTGCAGTGCAGAAAATGAGATTATAATGACTTGATTGCTTCTCCCTATGGCAGTATGCCACGCCGGCTCCTTCCATGCCAAAATTGGTATCTTGCTTCTGACAATTTAAGTAGTTTTAAATGAAAAGGATTAAGACTCTCAAGGGACCGCCATGTCATGCATTATAGTTTACTAAAAAGCTAGGAAAGTTGGCAAAGCGGATTTAACATGTTGACATGGGTTTGGATAATGTGAGGAAGCAAGCAGGTACATTGTATGGTTTATAGACTGGGGGAGGGTATGAGAGGCATGAGTATGCCAAACCACATGTTTATCTCTCTTTTTTTGTTCAAAGTGCTGGAGGTTTCGTCCTGAGGTTTATGATTAATATCTTCACTTATCTTAGACTTCATATAAATGAAGCCTTCACAAACAAGTATTTTAGTATTTTTTTAAATAACCTTCAGATCAATTTGTCCTTTTACTTACACTGAAAAGAGTCACTTGGCCAACAGTTTTCAGTATCAAAAATCAGCAGTCTCACAAGGCCATAGCAGCCATCAACTTAGAAAGTATGGCAAAACAGTGTAAGTGTAAGGTCTACCTGGAAAGTGGTTCATCATGGTTAAATTGTACTTTTTAATAAAAACAACTGAGTTATTTTTGGTGGTTGTTAGTAGCCTACCTCACAGGTCATATTTGCATGTTATGTACTAGGAAGTATTCATATTTCTGGACGCGTGGACACAATTCTCGCCACCTGCTGGTGTAACGATGCAGCTTGCAGAAAGGGTTCATTTAGTGAACGGAAACCAATCGAATCTCTAATGAATCAAAAATCGCCATTATTTATTTGTACTAGAGAGACACGAGGAGTAAGCCACGTTCATCACGTTTGTTACAGTTCTATAATTTCCCTTCAGAGACGGTATAATGGTCAGTTTTACTTTTTTTCAGATTTTAGAGGCTTTATAATTTAAATTGTGCGCCATATAAAATATTTAACTATAACGCGTTTCATCAGGTTCATCACCTCACCAACATTTTCGATCGCGGTATACGTGTTTGTGACGTCACCGCTAGTTACGGGATAACGCGCACTCGCGCAGGTAACTTAAGTTGAAATACAGTTAACGTAATAATAACTAATGCGCTCTGCCTTTATCGCTTAAAGTCTCTGGGAATAGAATGTGGGTCAACAGCAGATTGACGCTTAAACACACACACACTTACATTCTGCCCATTGGCTCGTAATATGATGTTACGGTGGCTGCGTAAGATAACTTAAGCACTGAAATTGCAAAGCGCACTTATTTATGAATATACAATGGGGTCTTGACCTGCTGATGACTTTATCACGGCTTTTGTTTAGTATATTACCCCAATATACAGGTTAATGGTTCTAAACGATTAATATCTCGACCAGCATAATTTGATGTAGCCTAGTAAAGCTTTCACAAGCGAGTCTTACCTCACAGTCGTAGAGATCCGTTAGCTGGTCAATAATCCACTCTTCCAAATTAAGTCTCTTTCTCAGTTCTTTCCGGTCGTATTTCACTGTGACCCGTCCTTGCTTGCGGACCGGGGTCTCGGCTTCTTCGGTTGAACCGGGGGGCGTCTGGAAGTAAACGCGAGCTTGTTGGCTCGCTTCTGGACTTGTTACCGCCGCCATAGTCCGCAAATATGCTGTGAATAACCGGCTGAAACTGTGGATCAGGTTTTCTTCCCTGTGTTTTGTTGAGCAGTGATTTAAAAGGCCACTAATAGAGCTGTTATTTATTCCTTCTCGCAGAACTCAATGGCATTTGGCAACTACTTAGTAATATTTCTAAAGTCATATAAAGTTACTTCTATATTTGCTTGTTTGTTTCGCTTGGTCTTGTCACAGTCTATCAAGTCGCTATAAGCACTTACAGGACTGCAAACCGTGTCTCCCTTTGCTTTAGAAATAAGTCACAAACGCTCAAATCACTTCAAACTCCAGCGTCTAACTCGTGGCCCACTGTTTTCCTTCAAATAAAGATGGAAGCCGTTTGCGATGATTTATCCGTTCATTTAAAGAGAAAGGCAGACTTTTCCTCCTCTAATACAAACCAATAAAAACAAACAGTGCAGTGTTCCCCTTCTTTTTTGTTGTCCTTCCTTTCCCCCTCCTCTCTCTTCCTTCACCCGAGCGATGTGTATGTAACCCCCTTTGAGCCACGGCTGTCCTCTCTCTCCCTCCCTCTCTGCCCTTCTCTCTCTCTCTTCCTTTCCCTCCACTGTCTCTAACGCTGACTAGTAAATTCACCAACCCTCACTTCAGGCTAAACACAACCAGATAATCCTGTTATTTCAAGTGAGTTGCTAAATTAAGTGAGGAATAAAAACATTTTTCTTTGATAGTGCCATCTACGTGACACTTTTGCACTGTTAAAACTGCTAGATGTTGTGTGTACTCATCAGTAGATGTTATTATTTTATTGATCAGGAAACTAAAGTGTATGAAGGGCAACAACATTTTTTTTTTCATATGCCAAGCCTGTTTTGATCTGTAGCCAACCCAGCACTTTTCATTTGTTAAAGGTAAAACACACATTTAAAGGTATACGCAGAAAAAAAAATGTAATTAAAAAGTTTTACACTTAAAGAAATATTGTGTTGATATAACACGATTTTTATTTCTAGTTGACCAATAATAAAAACATTAAAAGACAATCAAGATTCACCCAGCTTTAAAGAGCTCGACTGCTCGAGCATTTAAAGCGGCAGAAGACATATATGCTATCTGTAGCACGTTCATAATACACAGAACGTTATCGTCTGTTGGTGTGGACGCTAATAATTATCGTTCCCTTTCATGGGAACTTCGAACTGCGTCCTCTAGGGGTCGCTATGGGGAACGCCTCGTCGTGGCCGTGTCTGAAGCATACATTGAAAAAACACCAACTCGTTGGCCGGCGACAGCCATGACGTCACTACCGGTGCGACTATATTATAAATAGGCGCCGGGAGCACACATCATTCTCTTCTTCGTCTTCATTGACTGTTTTGTTTGAAGCGTGCA
>NW_015551055.1:1041420-1044604 GCF_001515605.1 Sinocyclocheilus anshuiensis
TCTTGGTCGTATTCCCTTAAAGGAATCTATTCCTGATTCCAAGCCTTGGGCTCTACCCCGGGCCCAGGAGTCTGGCCCTAATAGGTAAGTATTTTGGGGTATGTAGCCTAGGCCTTTGGCCGTAGGGATTAACGTCACTGACAGCCGTCTAACGTCCCAGGGGCGACTCCCATAGCAATATGGTATTGTTGGTACTTAGTGCTCGCCATGGTTCTGGCTTGCACTCCCCTCAGCATGGTGGCGTGGGTATACCGTTCCCCATAGCGACCCCTAGAGGACGCAGTTCGAAGTTCCCATGAAAGGGAACGTCTCAGGTTACTTATGTAACCATGGTTCCCTGAGTAGGGAATGAGACACTGCGTCCTCTAGGTTTCTTGCCATGCTGCGGACGCAAGCTTCAGACGAAGAAGTGAATGATGTGTGCTCCCGGCACCTATTTATACTATAGTCGCACCGGTAGTGACGTCATGGCTGTCGCCGGCCAACGAGTTGGTGTTTTTTCAATGTATGCTTCAGACACGGGTCACGACGAGGCGTTCCCCATAGCGACCCCTAGAGGACGCAGTGTCTCGTTCCCTACTCAGGGAACCATGGTTACATAAGTAACCTGAGACGTTTTTGTCTGTGACCTCCTGACAAACCAGTCTTCTAGAAAAAGCTTTTATTCTGTGTGGAGCGGGTCGCCCCCTCATGGGCGCTGACAAATTGACATCACATGACTAGCCTTGTCAAACAGTTGACTGAGTTACTAATAATGAATGGTAGGCTACAACAATTTATTGTGATTTAATCTAAAAATGCCCCATAAATGAATGTGTGTTATGAAATAGAGAAAACGTAAACAAAAAAGCAACAAAAGATAAACAAACTGCTTGATTGAAGAAGCAGCATTTAAACAAACTTAATGCATCTAGTCCAAATCCACTGGTACTATTGGGACAAAAAAAGCCAGCTAAATACAGAAATGTATGTATAAAATGTATGTCTTATGACAGAATTAGAGTAGTATGCCAGTTTGTCATTTCAAATTAAGTCAAAACTTACTGAGAGCAGCTTTAAGAATTACAGGATACGTCTTCCATCAATTATTAAAATATGAAATAAACAAACAAAAACAAAATAATAAAAAGTGGAATGTTGTTAGAATGCTGTAGGCTGATTATAGAGGCCACATAATATTCGTATACCTCTACTATGATGTTTTACAAGTGGCATGAAGACAATGAATTATTCAAAATACTGTGTCTGGATCTTACAGTCCAGTAAACCCACTGCATGCTGTGACACAGTTTTTCTCACATGTATTCATACACAGACTTGTGTACAAATATTTGAACATGCAATACTTTAAGACATTATTACTGATTATTGATTTGCTGAATTGTAAGTTATCACATGGTAATAAATCTAGAGCAGGTTTGTAACTTTGTACGTGTACTCTTGCAACCCTGCTATGGTCTCTGCGTTTTATGATCCATACAGTAAGTGTGTGACGATTAGGTAAAGCTGAATGTGCTGCATTTGTGACTTGATTCTTCTGTGAACTTGTATTAATCTCCTAAGAAGGGTTAATACTTAAACAGCTAAAAACACAATAAATCATGTCAGATTCACCATATGAAATAAAACACTTGTCACTTTACTCATGTGTTGTGATGTGTTGTGTAAGATGAATAGTTTTATTATAAAAAGTGAAATTATTGTGTGAGCTTGGATGAACAGGAGGGAGTTAAAATGACTCAAAATAAGCCTTTTCTTTTGTCTTCCTCGATTTCTGCAACCAGTCACCCAGGCAAAAGCTCAAGGTGAGAGTTCAGGCACATCGAGTCCTGACTAATCAAAAATGGCAGCAGTACAAGGCTGAAATGAACGCATGTGCAATATCCGTGTTTCCGTCAGGAGTCTGGATTACCTTTCATTTGACACAGACCTGTGCATATTTACAGAACACATTCTCAAAACATAATTCATGGAAATAAACAATGTAGTTGTGTCTCCGCTTGTCAAACCCCTCCTTAAAAGCATTTCTCTGAAATCACAACATGATTCATGGTCTTTATGACTGACCCAGTATCAAATGACTATCTCAAAATAAATTCTGACCAATCCGTATCAAATTACGCAACCAGCACAGAGAAAGACAGTACATAAACTTGCTGTGAATTAACAACCAAGACATTAATCTCAGTGGTGTTACTGCTGCCACCTGGCTAAAGTGGAAGATGGCATCACAACAAACAATAGCTATAAAGAGAATTGGCAAACAGTGTTAGGCAAACTGAAAACGACCTATTAAGGGTATAACAACAGAAAGCCAGTGAGATAGGGATCTGGAGAGGAACAGAGCGAGTGAGGATGCCTGCAGTGGGTGGGGAGAGGAAACAAAAGCGCCATTTTGATGAGAGATATGTTTGATTAGACCACAGCTGTGGCCATTGAGAGAAACTGAAGGAATAATGAGGAAACCAATGCATTTATAACACAGCTGTTGTGTTAAGCATTTGTGTAAAAATTCAGGGATAAGGATTAAAGAAAAAAAATAGAACTTGTCGTATATGGCTCCTCAGATGGAAAAACTGTTGTTGAGTGAGTTAAATAAAATAAGAAATGTCATATTTTAATGCTTGTTTTGTTTTCTTTGAAATCGTCAAAAAAGTCATTTTAAGGCCCTTTGAAAATTTGCTGAGGCTCCCTGATTGAAAACTGCTTTGGGCAATTGAAACTTGATTTCTGACCATTTATAACATGTTTGTTGGCAGTCTAAAAAAAATATTATATCAATTGCATGCTGCTATATAGTTTTCAAAATTTGTTCCCTTGCATGGTTGGTAATCATCATTCCATGTTCCATGTATATGAGATACCAATAGATGGCAACAGTGGACTGTCTGACTGTGAAAGACCTTGAGTCAGTCCTGCCTGGTTTTAACAAAGAAGCTTTTGAGGAGGTTTCAGAGCTTTTGGCACACATTTCTGCTATCTAAAAAGTCATGTGATCAGCCTTTGCTGCTACAGACCATGTCAGGGATTTCTCATTAGGTAAAACAGAACAAATAATAGAGAAGAAACTTTGTTGAAAGTTCAGGTGACATCTGCAAATGGCACATTTTTAAAATCAAATATGTTCTGGATCAGGCTGTGTGTGTGTGTGTGTGTGTGTGTGTGTGTGTGTGTGTGTGTGTGT
>NW_015551055.1:1044854-1053640 GCF_001515605.1 Sinocyclocheilus anshuiensis
TGTGTGTGTGTGTGTGTGTTAACTTGTGTCCCTAGGCTAAAATACAGCATGTCTTTGTGAGTGCTTGGTTTTGGTCAGAAATAGTCTCTGATTAGAGTGACTGGGCCACTCACTTATCGAAGTTTCAGTTATCTCTCCTCTCATGACCTTATTTTCCCATCTTTCCCTCTCACTGCAGCGGTTATTATTCTGCATCAAACGTTCTGTTCCAGCTTTACCAAAGCTGCATGCCCTCATGAGTCCACAAATCACATTCTTCACAGCCAAGGTTGTACGACACATTCGGAGCACAGAATGAGAGGCCCAACTGGGCTTGGCATTGAAAATATGTGTCTCTCTGTGTGTGGTGAGTGTCCCAAAAAGTAATAAATGTTGAGAAGGGTCACTGTTTGACTGTCTTTCTGTTTTCTGGCTCTCCCCGGAGAATTACTGTATATTTTCATCTTGGGAAGAGGACACCTGTTCAGGAATGTGGAGGAGGTATAGGGGGGCAGTATTAATGGGTGCTGACAAGCTGGAACCTTCTTGCATGCAGCAAAAAAAAAAGTCTACCTGAAGACTGGTTCATAGGCTGTGTTTCAAACATCCACCTGACTCATTTAATTATCACAATATTTTAACTTTACTGTGGTTAGACAGTAAGTTTGTTTATAACTCAATTGAGAGATTAGATCAAACCGTAAGTATGGACAAAATTTAAGCAGAATCACATAATATTTATATTTAGGCTACATGTACTCCCTTTTATTTGGATTATTTATACAGTTCAAAAAGTAAAATGAAAAGTGTCACAAAAGAAGTCCAGGCTGTATCAGAAATCACCCCTATGCCCTTATTCAAGGGTCCCGACATTACTCCTCTAATATAGTCCACCTGATTTCGAAAACATCCCAAAGCAGCCCAAAACATCAAGTTTTACATGTGACAGCAATGCACAGACTCCAGCTTTTCCATTTCCTGTGAGAAACCGAATTAAACTGAAGCCAGAGAAAACACATGGCTGTTTCGAAAACACATACACTTCATTTGAACTTAAGATCTTTAAAAAAGTTTGTTCTATATGGTATGAATGTGTGTGGTGTGAATGTAATCTGGATGTACTACATTTGTTATGTTGTCAATGACCTACCATCATCAGCCATTCACACCTCTCCTGTAACCACTGGATAATGCGCATCTCTGAAACTTGCTGGAAATAGTAAGACATCCGGGTAGTTTCACCTACTGTTTTATGAATGCTAAATGAATTCGGACACACGACTCTTTTCACATACTGTTTTTCACATACTATATGAGAATGTAGAAATTTTCAGACACAGGGCAGCTCTCTGAATTTTTTTTTTAAACTTGATCTTGGCTGCAGACAAACTAGCACGGCTGTGGGTGAAATCAGGCTCTCTGGCCAAAAATGTTCCTCACCGTGAACACAGGCAAGCCTTCAAACAGTGAAATATCCTAAATATCCTAATTCATAAATTAAGACGTGTAAATTTGAGGAATGAGAGGTTGGAATATATTTAATTTATAAAAGAAAGATCAATTATAATTTCTGCTAACTTTTATTGGCTAATTTTTTTAATGACTAGGATAGGCCTATATCCATGTAGTTGGGTTTTTCATAAGAAGTCAAATTCTTTGCCTCACTGCGCGATTCGTGTTTAACATTATTTCTTGGAAAGAGGAAAAACAAGCATAAAAAGGGGGGAAATCTGTACCAGAGAAAAGCGAAAGCTATGATTCCTCATGTTAGATACATCCTACCAGCAGCACATGCTTCTAAATACTGGAATGACAACGGAAAGAAAGAAGAAAATACAAGAAAAACACTCCCTCGTCTGTTCGCTTAAAGTTTCTCCTGAACTGGGATCTCATCATTACCGAGCGGATGGACGGACAGGAAGGAAAATATAAATTCAAGTCCTTGCAGTGATAAGCGCTTAGACGAATAAACAATCGCTGAAGTCATAAACTGCGCTTGCTCGTGGATGTGTGACAGTCGCGCCCGCGTGCGTTGAGCCAGCCGAACTCGAGGCATTCGCTCGGGCTCTGCTTCTGTCCACTGAAGGTCAGAGACTTCAAACCGAGAAGCAGAGGCGTCGCCACCCGCCGACTCAGCAGTCATGGCTGGGGCGAAACCGGGAGTACACGCGTTGCAGCTCAAACCGGTGTCTGTCCATGAGGTGCTCAAACGGGGGAGCAAGTTTATCAAATGGGACGAGGTAAGATATCGTCCCTGCGCATGTCTGTGATTTTATGTAGCGTGATAGTCGACTAGTGTTACATGTTGAAGTAATTTAAAGGGGAACATCTGACACCCAGGATCTGGAGTTCAACACTCTTCTTCTAGTAGATCTCGAGTTCTTGGGTTTTGGGTCTCATATTCATAACACTCAACTTGTGTTCTGTTTGCTGTTTTTTTCTTCATACCTTGATGTTCGAAAGGCTTTTAAGTGTTTGTGTTTACAATCTAAATACTCTTATCTACTGAGAAAAAAACAAACAAAATATCAAAACGGTCTTTCTGAATGTGTAAGATCATGAAATTCATGATATGGAGTTGAGTTTAACCCTTTCACAGTTTCTCGACTGATTTGTTGATCAGTCTAGTGTCTGACAAGAAACACTGTGACTGAGGACAATTTTCTGATCCATGCTTATCAAACCCCATCCTCAGTGCCATTAGTCAGGAGACCATGTTATTGTTTGGGTTTTTTAACCTTTTTCACATTGAAGGAAGAACAGAAGTTCAAAAGCATCCTCACAATATCATGTTAATGTTAGGAAATTGTTAGGGATTAGGTAAGTGATATTAGGAGATTAACTTGATATCAGGTTGTAGAAATATAAATAATATTGAACATACCACACGTTTAAAAACCTGAACCAACAGGTACATTCAATCAGTCAAATGAAAGTAATGCAGATAAATAGGACATCCATAAAATTCATTTGTAGTAGCTATAGATGAAAAAATAACATATAACATATTGATTTAGGTATGTTACATGAAGGTAGACTTCCAAAACGTATCCAGATGATTAAATCCGCCTCACACTGATAGAGATCAAGATGTCCCTTTTCGGGACAGTTTGAGGTAATGCTCATATGAAGGCAATTAGAATAAATTAATAAGTTAATAATAAACTGGAGCAAGATCAATTATGTTTTCTTATTAAAATATATTTTTCTTCATATGTATCCTATTTATTGTAACCCACTCCGTAAAATGTCACTTGAGGAAAGCAGTATTTTCATTAAAGGTTCAAGAATGTTATTTCATTCACTGGAAACAGAAAAAAAATCCCCCTTGAGAATTTCTTCTAATGGGTTAATGCCAACATAAACCCATATGTTTACAAGAAATCACTCTGAATTCTTCCGTGTAGTTGCTCTCCTGGCAACAAGGGCCTGTGTGTGTGTGTGTGTGTGTGTACGGATCATGTTTCAAATCGTTGCAAATGCATTGGATAGCCATTACAGTTGTAATTATGTTGAAGGATTAGGGGGGAGAAAATCTTCACCTCTTTTCCGTTATTTGATCAAATCACTGAGCACTGCTTTAGCTGATCCCCACTGCTCTTAACTGGAGCTCAAAGAGCCAACACCTTTTGATAAGAGCAGCGTTGAGTAAGGAGAAAGTGGCCTGTACAACTTGATGCACTTCATGTCTTAAAAGTCATTAATAATTAACTTAAGCAGCCCGTAAATGCTGAGTGGTTTGTATTGCGTTAGCTCTATTTAGACTTGCTCCAGGTGTGTGTGTATGAAAGAGAGAGAGGCTGTCGTAAATCTTCAATATTATAGAACTGTTCTGACCGTTGTACAGAGAAAAAACAGCATTTCATTTGGAGAGTGTGTGCATCCAGATTGTTCGTGCATCCATTGGCAGATGAGTCTGTCTTTAGAGGCATCCATGAATAAATAACTAGCTGTATTTCATTATAATGGGGTCTTATTTTATCCTTAACTGAGGTCATAACTATAGTCATAGCTGCCAGAAAGGCAGTTCTATTCTATTGTCTAGGCCAAGGGTCTTCAATCAGGGGTCCACAGTGGTACTGCAGGGGGTCTGCCAATTACTGTTTGATCAAATATTTTTTTGTAAAAAAAAAAAAAAACATGACAAAGTCAATTTTAAATATAAGCACCCTGAAACAAAAGCAAGAGCACCCTCAGTTGATACTGTAATGCTATCATATTATTGGCGAAACAGATGTAGCAAACACGCCATTGTGTTTTTGAGTTTGAGTTCTGGAGAATGTGAAATGTTCCCGTTTACAGCACATTTTTTGCAACGTTGAGAAATTTAGCCGATCACAGACATGTTTGTTGATCTCCTGAACACAATGGCCAATCAGAGGTGTTTAAGTTAGAATCCACTCACCCAATCATCTTAAATGTCTCACTGTATATTTCTATTTTTGTTATGGTGAAGCCGTTGCTTGCACATTACATCTGCACTTTAGTAAAAAATCCTCACTCATTTCAGATACTCAGTTATTTGATTAATTGCCCATCCCACTGTAAAATTTAAATGTTAGGCTTTTATGTAAACTTGAAGCTAAAGTTCAAGTAAATATTTATTTGTCCATCTGACAGTAAAATTTTAATGAGAATTTTTAATAAACTTGCCCCTGGTCTAGGCAATATATGATTTCGTTTTTCTTTTTTTATTGTTTCTTTTTTTTATAAAAATAACTATTTAACTATATGACCCAGAAGTGTTTTTTTTTTCATCACTCGTGATCACACATGTTGTTCTTTATAAGGATATAATGGGTCTAAAGACACACATCCAAGGTAAAAGGTCCCTTGGATGTAATTTTCTTTTAAAATGTAACACCTGTAGTTACCATAACAATTCATTTTGTATGAGTGGGGATAAATGGATTTGTTGCATTGGGTGTGCAAAGTGGACCCATGATACAATCACAATGGAGATTTGTTTGTGTTTTTTAATTTTTTTATTATTATAGTTCTAAAATATACACTCCTAATTAAATAACATCAGAATAAAACAAAACATATGTGAGATTATGAATGTAAGAGTTATTTAACATTTCTTGTTAAATAACATAATATATATAGTAATATTTATAAATAATATATAACATTTGTAATATATATTTAAAATAACGGTCTCTCTCGCTCTCGCTCTCTCTCTATATATATAGGCCTATATATTTTTTTCTTTCAAAAATAGGTGGATTTATAATGGTTTTCAAAGATAACAGGTGAATGCTGTTAAGTTATGTAAGACAGTGTTATGTTTTACCTCTTAGATGAAAGGCGTAAGTCACATAGTGTTTCTGATGTCATAATGCATTTTGAATGATCACACAGACATGGATAAAAGCTGTTAAGCTGTGCTAGCAAACTCGCAATACGTAATTATGTCATGTTGGGGCATGAACTCTTTTAGTGATGGCTTTTTTGTTTTGTGAAGTAACAGTCTGCAGTGTGTTTGAGTCCCTGTTATGCCTTGAATGCTTCTAATGCTGTGACAGTGCAGTTGTGTCACTGATGATTTGCACTGAGGAAATGAAACGGCACAAGACTCCATTTCACATGGTGCTGAATTTCAGACTTCAATGAGGAAGAGGTTGATGCAACAGTGTCTTTCTGTTGATCTCTGCGTCTTTACCACCCTCCTGTTTGTGTGCTGTTAATCTCTCCTTCTCTCTGAAGGAAACTGTAGTCAAACATTGTGGCTACTGACGTGATCTAATGATCTATAATACATGATCTAATTCTCAGAATGAACCGGTGTGAGTCAGACAGTAAGATGTAATGCTCTAGTGCACCTTTAAACATTCAATGAACCATTTCCCAAAACTCGTATAGTCTGGAATTGAAAGCAGACTTGGATAGGATCCCAAGTGATCATAGAATGGACTGCAGCTTAAACTTAATCCCCTCCATCAAGACTGCTGCCTCTCTGGCTACATGATGCACACTCGCGCTGCTCTAAATACAGTTGGCACTCCTCTGCTGACTGATTGACCTCACTCTGTACACTCAGAGTTCGGTTATTTGTGACAACTTTACATTGTGTCGCATTCTGCCACTAAATACACTCCTGAAAAATGTAGGTGGTGACAACTGAATTTTCATTAAATCTGCATGCTGATTATAGCACCCAACTGAGCAACTTAAAGGAGTAGTTCACTTCCAGAATGAAAATCCTGACATCATTTACTCACCCTCCACTTGTTCCAAACCAGTATGAGTTTCTTTCTTCTGTTGAACACAAAAGATATTTTGAAAAATGTTGATGGGCACTATTGACTTCCATAGTAGGAAAAAAAAAATACTATGGAAGTCAATGGTGCCCATCAACTGTTCGGATACTAACATTTTTCAAAATATCATCTTTTCTGTTCAACAGAAGAAAGAAACTCATACAGGTTTGGAAGAAGTTGAGGGTAGGGATATGCTGGTATCAAATTTTCATGTTGTGATTAATTGCTAATGCTTTTATCACGGTATACGGTATTGTCACGATATTGCAATTTAGTTTTAAAAAAGTGCTGTCATAATACAGTATAACAGGTTTAATAACTTTTTTCTTATAACAAAAATAACTGAACATTTAAATGCAATAAAGCAATAAGAGCGTCTCTCACATGTTCCGCCATGTGCTTCATGTCCGGCTTGTTTACATCAGAGTGTGCATGCGTCTTTCAGGCAGCATACAGCGTGTTGTGCATTTTGACCAGTTGATGGGAAAAGTATTCTTAAAAAGCATTAAAAATTCGGAATAATTTGTAATATATAATTATTCACGGTATTTAGAAGTGCCCACGATAACAATATCGTGCATAGTCATTACCGTGATATACCGCATTACCGAATACCGGCACAAGTCTAGTTGAGGGTGAGTAAATGATGACATAATTTTCATTCTGGAAGTGAACTTATCCTTTAATGCAATAATTTAATTAAAAGCATTAAACACTTAGAACGTTGTTGAAAGCAACACATTTAAATCAAAGTCCCTGTAAATGACAGACATCAATTTGTTCACTGACTATATTTGTAATGTCACTGGGAGCTGTTTTTAGTCGTGCAGCTCCAGTCTCTCCAGTTGATCTGTTTAATGGATATGTACGTTATATCGTAAACAAACAGGTGATTGGCATTTTTAAAATGCAACTTCCTATAACTGCAGTACTGAGCGATGATTGGCTCTTTTAATTACAGCCATATTTAGTTTTAGGATGTTTCCCATTCATGTTCACTATCTTTCAAAAGTTGGTTTCACTTTTTTTTTTTTACTTAATACTTTTATTCAGCAAGGGTGCATTAAATTGATCTTAAGTGATAGTAGACATTTATAATGTTACTGAGTATTTCTATTTCAAAATATTCTGTTAAACTTTATATTTATCAAAAACCTCTGAAAAAAATGTATCATGGTTTCTACAGCTGTTTTCAATATTGATAATAAAATATTTGATAATATTGTTAATAAAAAAATGCTTCTTGAGCACCAAATTGGCATATTAAAATGATGACACTAAAGAATGCAATAATGGCTGGTGAAAACTCACAGGAATACATTTCATTTTAAAATATACTAAATTAGTGTATAAGCAAAATAGGAAAAAATTATAAATTGTTATTTTACAGTATTTTTAATCAAATACCTACATGTAGCCTTGGTGAGCATTAGAGGCTTTTTTTAAACGTTAAAAAATAAATATTGCCAGCCCCAAACCTTTGAACAGTAGTAAGTATACAATTGAACTGTCTTTCTCTTAAACATTCTCTGTTTAAATTAATTGTTCACTCCTAAAACTTTACATTGTGTACATGGCCAGTGAGTAACTTTTATTTATTTTAAAGGTGTGGTTGATTGCGATTTCACTTTTTTAACGTTAGTTAGTGTGTAATGTTGCTGTTTGAGCATAAACAATATCTGCGAAGTTATGAAGCTGAAAGTTCAATGCAAATGGAGATATCGTCTTTTAAAATTCTGGCAGTTTAATGCATACAAAAATGGCTGGTAGGGACTACAACAAGTTACTTCCCGGGTTCGTGACATCACAAACCCAGATAAACCCCGCCCCCGGGTAAAGACCGCAAAGGGGGCGATGCCATGCTGCGCTGCTTTAGAGAAGAGGAAGAAAACTAGAGGTGCATGTAAAAATCTGTTCATGTATGAATCGCAATTCTGTCTTCTAACGATTCTAATGGATTCACAGGTTTCAAAATCAATGTTCTAAAGCAGTTCTCAATACTGTTCCTCACATCCCCCTGCTCTGCACACGCTCTGCATCTCCCTTTAAGATGGATAATTAAGACCTTGCATGTAGTTCAGTGAAGTTAGTGTTGTTGTACTGATGCCCCTGAGCACTTCAGCTAGCTGTGAACTTTGACTTGCAAATTTGTCCTCAGTCTTCCGCTTGACAGGTGTCTGGTGTGAAAGTGAGCACCGAGGGCTGTAGTTACGGGAATATTTTGGAGCCGTGAGGAGGTAGACACAATCATCCATAAGAAACAGCGATAAATGTGTCTGTGTGTGAGAGAGAGCGAGCGAGAGAGAGAGAGAGATGTAGCTGTCTTGCATTTTCAAGCGGGAATATAAATGTCCAAACCCAGTAAGGACCGTTTAGAATGAACAATACCCTCTGTCTAAACAAACGAATATGACAGAGGATTCACAGGAACTAGGGATGCACCGAAATGAAAATTCTTGGCCGAAGCTGAACAAAATTAAACACTGGGCCGAAGGCCGAATACCGAACACGGTTTTTCGCAATTTCCCCCCATTTAGGTATATT
>NW_015551055.1:1053930-1068727 GCF_001515605.1 Sinocyclocheilus anshuiensis
CATTTTTGAGACTTGAATCAGGCATGTATTTTTTTACTGTACAAATAAAGGCGGCCTTGCTGAGCAGAAGATAATTCTATTAAAACATTAGAATATATTACAGATCCCAATTTGAACACTGTTATAATAAATGTATTAATAAAGCTTTTGTAGGGTAATTATTATTATCATTATTATTGTCTTTTTTAATTTTATTTTACAGAACAACAGTAAAATTACAATACTATCATTTATGAATGTTGATGGAGTTGTTGCTTTTTCTCAGCTTTTATTTTGGCAGAAACCCACAGGAAGATCTCAGTGCTTCTTTTTGTTGACAACAGCATAAATGATAAAAGATTTATATAAAATTTAAATAAAAGATTTATAAATGATTCTCATTACGAATTTGGGAACATGTTTGTCGCACGTATCACATTGTCACATGCCTTTAAAAAAATTCACAAAAATGTTACTGAGCAACTGACGAGTAATAGTTTTAGTGCAGATTTTCCTCGTGCTTTGGACTTTGAACCCTGGCGCCGCGAGCTCGTGCAGTGCTGTCAGAATACATGCAATTCGTGCGTGCATTAGAAAATATAACATTATGCAGTTTACTTACTATTCGGTTGAGGCTATTTCTCGATTTCAATCATCATACAGTAGCCTAACCACCAGCATTAGCCACCTCTTCTTCTCATCGGAGACATGTGATCATGCAGCACTAAACAGTCTCTCGCGGTCGGTGCTTCGTGCTTGTAATGATTTCTGCGTCTTTCGCTGATAGTTTTAAATACTTTCACACTGCCGTCATGTTTGCTGCATTAGTGCATGCCTGTATTTGATCGCTTCACGTCATTCTTCGGTACATATTATTCGGCCTTTTCGCTTATTCGGCCGAACACCGAAAGAGATTTCTTTGCTATTTTCGGCCGAATAATTTCGGTTGCCGAACATTCGGTGCATCCCTAACAGGAACTATAATATTCATCTTTTTCTCTCCAATGGAATTCCAAAGGAAGTATTTAGGGTTTGTGATTAACTGTGTGAACGGCAAGAAACTATGCAAACATTTCTCTCAATGGAGCAGAAAAATAGCAACGACTTGGACGTACAGGGTGACTGAGTGAGGGATTGGCTGGTGTGGGAGGATAATTCTGAGAGGGAAGGAGGGAGGGCAAACTGTGTGTGAGCGGAGAGAGGTTTCATACACAGAGGCCAAACAAGGAGATAACATGGAGGAAAATACTGAGAAGTGACGCCAGGCACGCTGAGCCACAGAGAAATTAGAGACCATATAGGCAGAGAGGAGTAAATCACAGGAAAAAGACAGAACAACTGACAAACACGAGTCTGCTTCTGTTCCTGATGGCCCACTTGCTGTCTCCTCACTTGTCAGTCTCTTTCCACTTATGTCTTCCCACCCCTTTATCGTTCTTTGTCATGTACTCATGCTAACTGCTCTGTGGAGCAGGCGCGTAACATATGCGTGTTTGTATGTGATGTGGTAAATCTGGAAATCTCACACTGTTAAGCCCACAAGTTAAATATTATGGTTTTGACTATATCAAGTGTGGCACAAGCTGTGTGTTTTGTGTGTGTATGTGTGTTTAAGAGACTATTTGACTTTGAGGAAGAAGGGAGTTGTGCATGTTTAGTCATGTCTGGTGCGCATGTGTACACAAGAGCTTGGCACATCCTGTGAAGGGAATTGCTCCACATATTATAATATTAATGTTGTTTACGTTTTGATGGTTCCCTAAATATCCTATATTGAGGCTGTGTGTTTTTGTGTAGAGAGACTCATGATCAAGCTGTGAAAGAATCACATTTTCTGGAAATATTATTACATATATTGTAAATTTTCTGGATATATACAGAATTAATCTAAACAAGTTAAGCAATGCTGGTAATTTTACATCTTTTAGCCGAAGGCATATTTTGACAAAACATTTAGTAAACACACAGGTGTTGAAGAACGTGTGCAAATCTGTGTTCCATTTTTTTGTCTGCTTTTACTTGAGCTAGTAAGCAACCAACTAGAACACCACAGGATTTACACTAATATTTATTCCTTTAGCAGACTCTTATCCAAATGAACTTAGAAATGAGGAATACAACAAGTGATTTATCATAAGGAGGTATTGACACAAGAAGTGCTAGCAATGCAAAGTTTCAAACATTGTCCTACATTACAGGCTGGAAGAAAGAATAGAAAAGGAAGTGTGTGTGTTTCTTTTTCAACATATTCAGTTAGGTGCTCGTGGAAGAGATTTCAGTTGTTTCTTGAATATTGTCAGGGATTCAGCTGTCTGGATAGGATTAGAAAGATCATTCCACCAGTCAGGAACAGTGAATGAAAATGTTCTGGAAAGTGATCTTATTGTCTCTCTGTGATGGTACCATGAGGCGCCGCTCACTTACCGACCACAGGCTTCTGGAGGCGATGTAGAATCATACATAACCATCCACAACACTCTAGAATCATACTGATTTTACACTTGTAAGCACATACCAGTTTAGTATGCTTACAAGTGTAACACTTTTCGACTATGCATGCTAGTCTGCTTTCACATGCAAGTGTCACATGTAAGTTCA
Source organism: Sinocyclocheilus anshuiensis (assembly GCF_001515605.1). Taxonomy (NCBI): domain Eukaryota; kingdom Metazoa; phylum Chordata; class Actinopteri; order Cypriniformes; family Cyprinidae; genus Sinocyclocheilus; species Sinocyclocheilus anshuiensis. Next base: position 1,056,508 of record NW_015551055.1, read on the forward strand.
GTTTTATCCCTCATTCATTTCCTCCTTATGTTTTTCATTTCATTTTTTTTTTGCTTTTCCTCCCACCAAACAGATCACATTCTCCTCCCCTTCTCATTTCTTCATTCCTCACACATCTATCCAGTGTTTGTCCCATGAAAGCCCACACATCCTGTCAGAACACATGCACACCAGTGGCGTGTGGTGGTCTTCTGAAATGTGGAAGCAAAGTCTTCTTTCTGAGTTTGGCATTTTAATCCAATTTAAATTTATGTTCCATCTCTTTTTAATGTTTACTGTACACTGTTTCCAGATTAAAGGCATACGGAACAACATTTATATGACAGTATAAACGAATAACTAATACTGTAATATTTTAGTATGTGTATATTAACATATTATATATTAAAACCATATACTTTCCCCAGAAAGAAAATTCTGTCCTCAATTATGATTACCCTCAAGTTTTTCCAATTCCATAAATCTGTTTCATCTCTGAAACACAAATAAAGATATTTTTAATAAAAGAGATTTTAGTCCCTGCATTGAAACTCTATTCATGATGGCGCCGCAAATGGCAGCCAGGACGCTGAGCTCCGCGATTCTTCTATTCAGTCATTCAGGTTCCTGGGCACCACAATCTCTATGGACCTGAAGTGGGACACTCACATAGACTCCATTGCAAAAAAGGCCCAGCAGAGGTTGTACTTCCTTCGCCAGCTGAGGAAATTCAACATGCCACAGCAGCTGCTGAAACAGTTCTACTCTGCTATCATTGAGTCTGTCCTGTGTTCATCCATAACTGTCTGGTTTGGTTCGGCAACCAAATCAGACATCAAGAGACCACAACGGACAGTCAGGACTGCTGAGAGGATTATTGGTGCCCCTCTGCCCAGCCTCCAAGATCTTTACATCTCCAGAGTGAGGAAAAGGGCTAAAAAAATCACCTTGAACCCCTCACACCCAGCCCACACTCTCTTCGAACTGTTGCCTTCTGGCCGTCGCTACAGAGCACTGACCACCAGAACAGCCAGGCACAAGAACAGTTTTTTCCCACATGCTATACTCAGTCTGAACAATTAATCTTTCATAATTATACATCGTCCATCACAACTAACATAGTTATATTTATATTAAACTGCACACTTTGTAAATAACATATCTGCACACTAATAAACATATCTGTACATTTATCTAAACAATTAAATTTTTTCCTATACTTCTATTTCTGTATATAGTACATTATTCAATTTGTATTTTTTTTTATTATATTAGTGTTATATTACATCCCTACTGTGTTATTCCTATGTATGTCTGCACTATCATGTATGTCTGCACTATGTTTGTACTTTCTTCTACACTGGAAGCTCCTGTCGTCAAGTCAAATTCCTTGTGTGTGTAAACATACTTGGTAATAAAGCTCTTCTGATTCTGATTCTGATTCCACTAAAACTGTAAGGCTTAAAATGAATGTTCATAGACAAGACATTGTAAAAGTAATCCATATGAATTAAGGCAATTTAGTCCAAGTCTTCTGAAGACACATGATCGCTATATATAATAAACAGATTTATTTTAGGCTTTTATTTACATATAAACATTGATCAACACAAATACTGTACATAGAGCACATCAAGTCTGGTAAACGGGTTGCTTAAAGTAAGGCTCACTGGCTGATCATTAAGTGATAAAGTTTTTTGATTCCGACTCAAGTGAAAGTGATATCAGAGTGGGTGAGCTGTTTACATTATAATTAAACACCCATTTCCACCAGTTCTAGGTGTTTTGTTGTCCTGTTGTGAATGTAATTGGTAATCAGCCAATCACAGCTGCATGGAGACCCCCCTCACATTCACTGAACACTTTTGGACCTCATTGAGAATGCACTGATCTCAAAGGAGGCAAAAGACCTGTTTGTTTCTGTCTGAAACTTGATCGACCAGTGTTACTTAAGGGCAATATTGCTTTAGAACAACATGCTTTGATCTCATATTTCGTAATATTTGTTTAGGTTTTTTTGGACTGTTAATTTTTTTTTCTAAAAATTGTTGTAAAGGCACTGCCTCCCTGCCTTCTTGGGAAGAAACGCCTTTGGTGCACACAGACGCACAATGCAAGGGGTTGATGTGGTTTGCAGCATGCAAAACTTGACCGGCCTCATACCATGTTATATGTGTCAGCATGTCGTGTTGGTTTACTGCCAGAAAACAACTGATTTGAAACGATATAGGAAACAAGTAGCAGCCAAGCACAAATACAAGAAAATACATGCATTTGGGAGCTTTTCGGTTGCGTGTGTTGATTATTCAGGATAAGAGCAGTCTATGAACAGTTTCCTGGAAAGGGCTGAGAGGGGAACACTTATCCAGGTGGCCCACTGCAGCTGTACTTGCGTTTGTTGACTCTTACCACACTGCTAATGGAGTCTCACCTCACTGCAAAACAAGCCTCTGCACACTTTCAGCAAGGAGAAAACATAGAGGCCGAAGAGGGGCATGAAGAACAGAGGCAGTATTGCATACTCAAACAGAACGTGTCAGAGTCGATGACCCACAGTTCACATATGGGTGTGTTTGACCTCTGCTCGCCCCTCCAGCCCTTCCTCTCCTTCTGTTTCAACCTCTCATTCAGGAAGGAGACCTATTTGTGTCTGTGTACTTTAGACCAAGTCATTCGCTCTTATGAAAGGTTGCTGTAAATCAGCCTTTATAGTTTATTAGAAAATGTCTCTCTTCCTCCTTCCTTCCTTCCTACCTTAACCTGGGATTTCTTTGGCATTTTCTTCCCACTCTTTGTCATTCCCCCCCTTTATTTTTTTTTTTGTCAGCGGGGGTTTTTTTTTTTTTGATCTCTCTGGGTAAATTTGCTAAAGGGATAGTTTGCTCTAATATTAAACTTGTCATCATTTTCTCACACTCATGTTTTGCCAATCTGGAATCTGTATGAATTTCATTCTTTTGTTGTTCATTCTTTTGTTGAACAGACTGAAGACTGTGAATGAAGAAAGTATCATAAACGTACTCCATAAAGACTTGTTCAAATGTTCGGTGTGAATATTTATGGAGAGGTGTTCTAATTTCTTTTCTAACATACTGAAAAGAAAACTGGCCAACCAATAATATTTGCCACTGCTGTTACATAAAACTATGACTTGGTGGCACTTAGGGATGTAACGGTATGAAAATTTCTAATCACGATTATAGTGACCAACATTATCACGGTTATCAATATTATCACGGTATTGTTCAAATGTACTGTAAATGTTCAAAAAGTACTGACACACAAATCATTTCACCAAGTTTTACATTTAAATTCAACAAACAACAAATAAAATGAGTTTTTGTTTGCATAACTAAAACGATAACGTTGCCAATGATGTCTGGATTTTAAATGACAACATGACTGACAACAGTTTATCTAATAGCATGTTCAAACATCTAATGTAAATGTTCAAATAAAGCTTTGAAAAGGTTTCAGAAATGGTAAACCTCACATTTCAGCTTTTAAATAAAGAAAAGGGTCAAGTCAAAATGATAATTGATTAATAAATGATTATATGTATTTTATCTGCTCCATAAATAATACTAGATACCTTAGTGTTTAAATGTGTAGAATCCACATAAGCTTGTTTTTCATCAACCGGTCAAAATTTACAGCAGGGCATGCAAATTCTGTCCATTTTTTGGCCCAGACAAAAACTGCACCCAGGCTGAATGTAAATGTAACTCTGTAAATCCACTCTCTGTAGCTTTTGGAACAGTAGAATTCCAGGACAAAACAGCACTGCGCTTAAAACACTACTTTATTAGGTATTACATGGAGCAAAGACGAAAACAAAATGCCATCAACTCTTTTCTGAAGACAATTAGAATCTTCAGAGGTACATTCATATAATTAATTCATCCATATATTCATTTGTATAATTCCCTTAGCATTCTTTAAAACCACCCAGCTTTTCCTCCATGTTTTCACAAAAAACTAAACCACTCTGCTGCTGTGCGCACGTGAGACTGTTACTGAAAACTGTGTTTTATGCTTGAGGGCTCCAGACTCATTCTTCCCACTGGTCGCTCTTTTGCGACTAGCTTTCTAAGTTGGTCACACCAGCACATGATTTGGTCGCAGTATTTTTATTTGTAGGGATTAATCAATGCGTGCTGATAAACTTTTATCATAGTTTAGGGAAAACGAAAGTGATTAACATTCAACCCCTTCTTTTTCATCAGTATTATTTGTGATTTAAATTTTGTGAACGGGAGTTCCTATTTTGCTATGTTATAAGCCAGGGTTCGGGTGCTTTCACTTTCGAATTCGCGATCTTGGTGTCACGTTACTTTAGCATGAAAACCAACATTCGCGTCATTTTTGCTTCACGCTCCTGCTGACGCGGCGAGTATAAACCAAGCTCGACACTCTATAAGCGCTGCGCAGTTCAAACGAGTAGCGCGGTTTCGTTATGCTTTCAGTTTCGTTTTGCCGTTTGATGTTTCACATATGCAACAGATATGGCAGCGCTTATGAGTTAAACAATGCAGTGTTCACGCCAGTGTGACCGCACAAAAAATTTAGTCGAACCAGCAGAAAAAATTAAAGCAAAATGCACCCATCTGGTCGCACTCTGGTCGGAGCCCTGTGCTGGACAGTATTTATTTATCCTCAGTTGTTCAAATCGCGGTAATCGAATACGGTTATAGTGATAATTAAAATATGAAACGGTAATACCAGTATTTATTTATCCTCAGTTGTTCAAATCGCGGTAATCGAATACGGTTATTGTGATAATTAAAATATGAAACGGTATTATTAACCGTGGGGTATTCTATCACGATTTATCGTCAAACCGGTAATCGTTACATCTCTAGTGGCACTCATGAAGAGTATTTTTCTAAGCGACAGTGATTAGCAGAAGAATTCGGAACTCTCGATTGTTGCCTCTTTTGTATTTAGTGTAGAAACAGCCGTTTGAAAACGTGAATACTGTTTGACTTTCATCTCCGTGATAAGCAGGTGTCAGAAAAGGAAAGTCGCATAGCGCATTGCGTACTGTGGTAACTGTGGTAACTAGGGTATTTCTGGTTTTCAGTAAGTGCTACCTTCTGTCAGAGAGTTAATTTACATTTTCATTCACCGCATCTGCCTTTTTTTTACGCTTTGGTATGAACAAACAAATTGCATGCAAACTGGACCAAATTTTTTGCCAAACATTCATGTCAGTGTGAACAGGCCAGTCATATCTATTATATAAGTCATATACATTTGCAAATATTATTCTTAGCTAAAGCTTATCTACAAATAAGATGGTAAAATAGTTTCTACACAAATCTGTGTATAATATCCATTTATTTATTTGGGAAAGTAACCTTGTAATAAGCAGGATAATGTACAGACAGATGTTTATTATAGCAAAGTAAACCCCTTCAGGGTAATGCATGACCCATCTGCCTCACGTCAGTAGGGCTGGATATTGTTCAAATATTTTCGATACCGATACATTAGCTTCGATACCGGTTCTTGAACGATACTTATTTTTCGATACCAATTTTACGAAATCCCTTTTAACAAGATTACACTACCTCAGAAAATTTACATTACACTTTACCTCATAAAAGTTTTTTTTTTTCTTCAGTTTGTTGAGGTTTTTACACTCAAAGACTCATCTTCTGAGCCACTGCACAAAGGAACAAAATGTAACCAACTCAATAAAAAAGTGCTTATAGTTTTAATAAAGTTCAAATAGTTTTCAGTGCAAAATGAACAGTTTTAAGTCAGTATGTGAGGCTCACCGCTGCATACTTAAGATCGTTAAATCACCTCAGCAGTTCTTATTCAAAAAAAAAAAATTAGCATGTCCACTTTTTCAGGAGACAGACCAAGCCCTCTCTTCACTGATGATGTCCCTAGGCTACGTTTACACTAGTTCATTTTCCTTCATGCCTCCCCAGAGCCAATCACTGATTTAGGCACATAAAGCATGCTGCATGCTTATTGGCTCACTGACGTTGACAAGATTAACCCCTTAGGTGTCGAAATTAGGTACCAAATGACAAGACATTTTTAGATGCTCGATGGTATCGAGGCAATTCGGTCGGTGCCTAAAAAGTATCGAACTCAATATCCAGCTCTACACGTCAGGGTCTATTTAGCAATAATGAGCAACTAGCTTTACATTATCACTTGCTTACCTGTAGGGATGTAACGATTCACTCAACTCACGATTCGATTCACGATTCGATTTTCTCACGATTTTTTTTTTGTTTGTTTACAAAATGAGATTTAAGACATTATACAGTAAATGAAAAGGTGTCGTTTTATTAGGCTATTGCTGCACGTTTCTTTGTGAAATTGAAATATAACAAAACTAAATTGAAATTTTAAAACAAACCCCATATCTAACAAGTAAGTTACACAAATAAAATAAATCTCTTAATATGAACAAACTAAGGCTTTGTCTGTGCTCTTTCCATTTAAAATTAGAGGCAACCACTGGATTTTAATCATGATCCAAACAAAGATGCAGCATTCATGCAGCATGAGTAGTTTTTAATCTAAATGAGACTGTATAATTTCGAAATTTGAAGCAAAAACAGAATGGTCTGACTTTAGTTTTGTGAAATTATACTACATAAAACATATCTGAACGAAACAGCAGACGAGCTGAATGAGACGCAGATTCACCCTCTGACAGCAGGTGGCGCTTATGAACAGCAATGATACAGCGTTTCCCTGGTTACCGCTGTAAACAAAGCAGAGCTGCGCTTATGAATACTACTTTAATATGCATTGTTCAGAGGCAAGATGAAAAGAAAATACCACGTAAACTTTTCTAAAGATAGTCAGTTCCCCTCAGAGATACATTCATATAAACTCCTACTCCAATTGTATCACAATTTGTTTGGCATCTCAACCGATTTGAATCGTCACATATTTGAATCGATTTTCGACCGGCTCGCGGTTAATCGTTACATCCCTACTTACCTGTATGTACATGTGTCCATGCCTTGCTAATCTGCTCAGTCCAAACGTTAAGTCTTGACATAAAATCTGCATGTTGACAAGGTGGCACATAAAATTTACATGCTGTCAAACAAAGCCCAGGTTTATTAATGGTAGCTTTGATTATGCAGATTTTCAATGTAAAATCTTTTTTGTCTCTCTGTCCATTGTCTCTCTGCATTCCCAGACTTTGAGGTGTTAAAGTCAGTCATGTTGTAGTTTGTGTATGTGCATTATGTAAGGGCTATAAAAGCATGTAAATACTGGAAGCCAAATACACCTGAGAGCCAAGAGAGCAGGCCACTCACCCACTGAAATAACTGACATTGTTGATGCATTAGCAGTGTGTGCCTCTGTCTGAGAGATTGCATGCACTGCTCTGGTGTGCAGGCCACAGGCTTCAGTTCACTTTAATGGTTTACTCAAATAACCATTTTGAGTCCTCTGACATGCCCAAATGTCAACCGTGCACACAAAAATTAAGCTGTAATTTGGCTCAACTTTATATAATATTTATTTATTATGTAAAGTTGTATACGTCCGTGTGTGTGTGTGTGTGTGTATGTGTGTGTGTGCGTGTGTGGTAATGTTTGCATGTGTCAGATCATTAGGGGTTGACATTGGGAGTCAGAGAAGTTTGACAGGTTTTTATATGCCTGTACACACACACTAATGAGACCCTTACAGGGTAAAGTTCACTTCCCTCCCCTCCACACACCCACAGACACACTCTGGCTTAGATGATTCATAAAAAGTTCCATTGAATAGAAAGCTTGAATCCTTCTCTATAAACATTAGTCAGGGTCAACACCATATTTTATTTGACACACACTCGCACAGTTCATACAGTTCATTCAATTTGTAATGTTGTTTACCCTTTTTTATCTTTCCAAAATATTACCAGTGCATCAAAAACTCTTGTTTGTGGAGATTAGTACCCTTTGACCTTAAAGGTTAGTTCATGCAAAAACGAAAATTATGTCATAATTTACAAATTTTTATGTCTTTCTTAATCTGTATGAATTTCTTTTTTTCTGCTGGAACACAAAAGACGACATTTTGAAGAATGTTGGTAACCAAACACTTTTGGTGTGCGTTGACTTCCATTGTATAGAAAAAACATTTCACAAAAAGCATTCCCGTCACCTCATAAACAATTAAGTTTGAACCACTGGAGTCACATGGACTACTTCAGTGATGTATTTACTTTCTAGGCCTTGAAAGTGGTAGTTGCATAGGCTGTCAGTAGAGGGACAGAAACCACTCAGATTTCATTACAAATATCTTCATCTGTGTTCTGAAGATGAGCGAAAAACTTAGGGGTTTAGAACAGCATGAGAGTGAGTAATTAATGACAGAATTTTCATTTTTGGGTGAACTATCCCTTTAAGACCGTACAACCTGTTGAACACACTGAACTTTTATCCTTCATAGCCTTGTTTTAATTCATGTCAGATGAAATATGTTGTTTACCCTGACTAAGGTCCGCTACTCTTTCTGTCTCTCGCATATGCTGTTTGTCTTTTTTTTCCTTCTAGCTTTGTCTGTTATATTATAATCAGCTTACCTGATGTCTTTGAGAGGTCTGTGCACACAGAGAAGAAACGGTGCTTTAAATAAAGCTTATTCAGCAGCAGTAGGATCACAACACTAACATATTTGTTTATGCAAACATTAATAGCAGTCAGCATGCAAATTTATTTGATTGTGTTTAGAGACAGTTGTTGTTGTTGTTGTGTGTGTGTGTGTGTGTGTGTGTGTGTGTTTATATCTCCCAGCACTGGGTGGAGTTTTTCAGAGAAGTTGTAAAGGAAATCTGTGCTCCCAGATTAATTTAATCATATGCAAACATTCCACAAGACTCAACCAAATGTCACTTCACCTCTAACACATACAGATGAGATTAGCTCTTAACTGATTGTCCAAAACCATAAGATTATGTACTCTGATGTAGGTGTCTTTGAATTTTTTTCAGTAAATGGACCAGTGAAGAATTTTAGATAGGAAAAAAAAAAAATCCACATGCAAATAGAGTTTTGTTTTTACTCTTGGGGACAAAGATAAGAGTCAACAAAATTTTTGTGTTACCTGAAACAGATGGCTATGACCTGGATTGAATCCAGTTTTATGTAGAAATACTCTAACTTTTGGCAGTCCAGTCAATAAATGAGACATTTAATAATTAAAAATGTTAATGGTTTAACCTATTTGTTCTGCCTAATGGTTTTGGCAAATGCATTTAGACATCCATCCTGACCAAATGCACACAACATTTCAAAAGTTTGTATAATCCACGACATCCACGGTTCAGTATGCGCTTGTGAATTGCTTTTTTTTTTTTTTTTTTTTTTTTTATGGTTTTGCATTTTAATAATTTCAGTGCATTTTATTTCTTTCCGAATTGGCTGTTTTTGTCTGCCCGTGAGTCTCTGGCTCTGTTTGTGTGCCCCCGTGAGTTCATGCACTTAGATGAGGAAATGTCTCCTCGCTTCTGTCGTGCATTTGAAAAAGCAACACATGCCAAACATCTTTTCCTTTGTAATGACTTTTAATGAGAAGCGTTTCTAAACCTGTTGTCCAACAAAAGAACATTATAACATGTTTTTACTTCACAACATCAGTCAAATGTTTGAAATTGCTTCCTTTTGTGATCTGATGTGGCTTCTTATCACAGAAAGAGGCAGAAAATATATTCTATACTGTAATAAAGGCTATGTCAATTAGCAATGGATTATAAATATACTTAATTGCCTTGATTAAAAAACTGATGTATGTATTGAACTGTGGGCTAACTGTATTGTTCTATCTATCTATCTATCTATCTATCTATCTATCTTAGGGATGCACCGATGTATCCGTCGCCGATATTTATCGGCCGATTTTTCCTCAACTTACAACCATCGGCATATCGGCTATATAAGGAAAAAGGCAGATATAACAAACCGATGGTTTATTAATTAACTGCGTGAAGGCATTGAGCTGTGTAATGTCTGTTGCATAATCCTAGCGCTGCTGTCAGCACTTTAATGCTACTCAAATAACAAAAGATCGCACACTATTCTTGACTTAATAACTTTTGTAACTTTCATAAGTGTAGCGGACCTCATCTGAATGATGACCAAAACTTTACTGATGTTTTATTGAGTCCTTTTTCACTCCAAAAAAGCTAAACAAAACACAGCACAAGAAATGCACATTAAACTCTCTCTCTCAGTTGCATTATCATCAGCATACAGCGAATTACACAAAACACTTATTACAACTAACAGTAAACAAATATATACAGATTAGGGCTGCACGATAAATTGAAATGGAATTGAGATCGCGATTCGACAGAAGCTGTGATTGTCATGCGTATCTTTCAGTGAAGCACGGTTCTGTGATCAGCAGTAAATCTCCATCAGTAAAGCTCTCGCGCTGAAACTCCAAATACGCCTCGCAGAAGAAACCCAGAAAATGCCTATGGCTGCAGCCGAATAAACAGAAGATTCAACTGCTTTCATTTTAATAAACTGACAAACTTTAAATCCGAAGAACTGCGTGCTTTACCCATATAGCTCCGTCAGGGTTGCCACTTTGCCAGGTTTTCACAACAAAACCCACCCAATTGCTACTCAAAACTAGCCCAAAACTAGCCCAATCAAGTTTCGAGGGGGTTCCCCTGGTAAAATTCGCATTTTAGGGGCTAAATATCACGTTATTGGAGTCGCTTAAACCCGCGGCAACAGTGTTAAAGTAGCCCAATTCCGACTAGAAAACCTGTCAAAATAAGAGTCCCGCCTTAGTACTTACAAAAAACTTACAAAAAATATTAAAATGTATACAAAAACAAATTAGAACTGTTACAATAAAGAAGGATTAATATGTATTTAATTTATACAGTGAAGTGTTATTTTACATTTGTTTACTTTATTTCTGTACCTGAAAACTGTTAAACCTACCTAAAAAGCACTGTTTATTTAATATGTATCTTTGTTCTGTTGTATTTATGTAGGCCTGCTGAATGTTAAATGGATCCAATCCATGTTCATTAGAAATTACTTGATGGTGCAGCAATAAAACTGCTAGTATAATTTAATGCAGGTGTTTTTGAACTTTGCTGATTTAAAACATGATCAAAATACTATCTATTTTGATGCCAAAATTTCAAATAAGAGAGGAAGTGACAAATATCGGTATCGGAATCGGCCAATAAGTGTTTGTTAAAATTGGCATCGGCCCTCAAAAAAAAAAATATATATATATATAAGAAACATTTTTCATTGTCACCAAAACATAATGAAATGCTGCTTAATATTTTTGTGAAAACTGTGATACGTTTAGTTCACAAGTCTTTTTGATGTAGAAATTATGAAGGTCCTCGTACTTTCACTTTTGTTAAATTTCATGTGCCCTTGCTGAATAAAAGTATTTATTTCTTAAAAAGAATCATAAAAAAAAGAATCTTACTGAGCCTTACTGAACTTTTGAAAGGTAGTGTAACCATGTGTAGTTTACATACTACATACTTGAAAATAAGTACAAGTGTATATTTTGGTAATATGCAATACCAGTCATACGCAGACAGCCGTCAGCTTCTGTGACTTGTGCATTAAACTCCTCTAATATCTCACTCTGTGGCTTTTGAGGTTTTGGTTTCAGTCATTACATGAATTTCTAAATCACACTGTCCCTCAGGACCATCCACCCATTCCGGTCATTTCGCATTTTATCTAACTTACTTTCAAATCCTTATGCCTAATTGCCTATATTATTATGTCTTTGCCTTTCTTCTTATTATTGGCTTTCATCATTGATTGATTGGTATTGGCATGGCTTCCACTGTGATTTGGTTACCGTAGTATCAGTTTAATTAAGTTTAATTAATTTGCAATTGAATTAGCAACAATTATTTCTACGTAATAAATGTTCTAAACCGTGTCATTGTTTCTCAGTGATTAGTCTTCATTAGCATTCATGTCAGTTGCTAATGCTGTTCATATCATTAAGTGAATGAATTTCTGCTGCTCTCTGTATAGAAGTACTGATGTTGTTAGTAAAACTGTATGAATGTAATGTACTGAATTCTCCCTAATTGCTTTTTTTACTTGTGTGTGTTCAGGAGGCCATACCCACCCTCGTCACCCTTAAAGTGGACCCAGATGGATTCTTCCTCTACTGGTCTGGAGGGACCAGCATGGTCAGTTCATTTTTCTTTCTTTCTTTCTGTCTTTTTTTTTTTTTTTTTTTTTTTTCCCCCCGAACCCCA